>NC_088884.1:154275514-154585610 GCF_037157495.1 Lathamus discolor | reverse complement strand
TTTATTGTGCACTTTCCTGTGAAAGTTGTACCTCGGCTGTTTTACAGAACTTGGCCAGTGTCCGCATCTGCAAAGTAGTGAATGCACAGCTTCCCAAAGAATGGATCAACTTCACTATTGGAACTGGAACAGCACTGAGTTTGGGAGTCCCAGAAGTAGTCAAAATCTTCCTAAGAAATAAAAAACAAATGAAAATACAACATAGATGAAATGGCAAAATGTAGGCTTGTGAAAAGATCCGTGGCATCTCAGACTAACATTTTTGTTTTCTACAGATACTCTTCTTGACACTCCTCCAAAAGAATTTTGAGAATTTACTGCATAATAACTATCTCCAAGGCATAGATGGCATTCAGAGGTTTCAAAATAACCATCTCTTACACAAGTGGTTTGCAGTTTCTCTGTCTATGCTCCAAATATGCCCCAGTGGAAGCACAAACTCTCACAGATCGGGAAGACCGGAGGGACCCATGCAAGAGCCCATCTCATCACTTGGACTTTCTCATGTTCCTTTCCAAGAAAAGAACAAGATTTTGAAAGATTTTTGTCACATTCCTAAAATGGATTTTTTGCATTCCAGGCACAATTCTCAGATTTCCTCCCACTCTGAGGCTATTTATTGTTCCAGGTTCTGTGATTTTCCTCCTGAAATTCCCCCACTTTCTTCAGATGGGATTTTCCTATAAAAAAAGGCTCTTTCATGCCCAGAAAAGGTTAAAGACATGCATCAACTGCACTGTTGTAGCTTTTCATATGGATCTTCATAGCTTGTGCTAAACGCAGCATAACTCAGCAGAGCCCAATGCCTGTTTGGTTTACTCCTCACTCATCATGAGTTAAGCACATGCATGCAATTACCGATAAACTCTTAATCATCATCTGCCAGTCCTCAGAGAAAATATTGCTGACCTGCTCTCTGATTTATGACTAAACACTTGGACTGGCTTACGCCCTTGCTTTGCACTGGGGAGAAAGCCAGGAAGCTGGAATCATTGCAGTTATTCCTGTGAGTGACTGCTCACCAGCCTGAGCAAAGGGTTCATCGCAGGGACTCCTATCAGTCATCATAATCGATCTTTTCAAGAGCAACCTGCTAACAAACAGTGGTTTTGCAGATCTGATTTCCTATTGAAATTCAATGTGTTGTCATCTGCTTGCCAGATTTTTACAGCTATGCAAACACACTTTGTATCTGAAAAGCCTTCATTTACTTTTTCATCATCCTTCCACTTTAATGTACTAAAGATGACTTATGGGCATCTGACATTTTCCTTTGGTAGAGAAGATTTAGCAAATTTATCAACAATTTCAGTTTGTGGGCTTAAAAATGACTTACAACTCCCAAACCCTTGTCTGTGCACCTTGTGTTTAATTCGATGTCTTCAAGGAGATTTTTACATTGATAGAGGTGAAGGTGAATTCGTTGATTTTCGAAGGGGATTTAGACCATATCTTTGAGGTCTGGGGGGATATATATTCAAAATATCTAGGAAGAGGTACTTGAAACTGTTCTGAAACATAATATTTTGGAACTTTTCAACACACTGGATCTCTAATGGACATCCAACACCATTGACAAGAACTAGGAAATGCAAGAGATAAATATAAATACATGGAATGCAAGTTCAGAGGCCAGATTTTCTTATGCCCATGACAAAGCTATAATTATGCCTCTCTGATTAAAAGAAAGTCTGCAATAGCCAAGCACTGATATTAGCTTCAACAGCCTAATGACTTCTCTAGCATGTGCTATTTCCTAGCAACCTCCAACAAACCACTGATGATACGGACCTCTTTTTTCGAAAGGGAGTGATAGAGACTCCTGTTCTAGCAGATTAGCTTCTCCATACCAAGCTACCTGTGTAAGCAATGTGAAACTCCACTGCTGAAGTAATTTAACTCCTAATATTTTGAGGTTGAAAAAAATAAACCATGTTAAATAATGGAAAAATTTACATAAGAATTCTTTTTTCTAAACCAGCCTGCCCCACTTTATTGCATGTATTCACTGTCTGTGTTTACCACTATGATGAAGAACTGTATCTCCTCCAGTGTGAATATCTAATTACACATAGGTATAAGCATGCCCTTCTAGTGTATTTCTACAAGTAAAAATTATCTCTATATTTTAATTAGGAAATAACAGTGTCTTCATCTAGAGAACCAGTAAGTTCTAATTGATCTTAAATTCATAAATAAACTTTGGGTAATTTTAAATTGAAAGTGTTTGTTCTATGATGAAAGTGGTTGGGACTCATACTGGTGCAAATAGCTACCAACACACAGACAATAGTTCTCACCTTTTCAAACATCACTAATTTCTGTTTACTTGTACATGTCTATCTGAGCAGAAAACCACAAAAAATAATCCCATAGTGACTATGAACTGATTCATTCAATCCCCAAATGGCTCGAACATACACAGAATGCCTGTACAGCAATCCCCTTGCTGTATTTGCTGCCTGAGTGTCAAATTTATGTTCTGGAAATGTTCTCTCCATCACATGAAAAATCTGGGAAAAATTAGAAGCATGGAGTTGAAGTGGGTTAGTTTTACCCTTAATTTCCATATCCTTTAATATAGCAGTAAAATGAAAGCAGTTTCATGTAGGACGACCCAAAGGCTGTAAGGCAATAAAGGCAATTAAAGTTAAATAGCAATCAAGCCAAAGTAGGTGTGTTAAAGGCTTCTAGCAGCTCCTAAGGGCAGAAAACATTCAGTAATGCTCTATTTGTATAAATTTGAGTAACATAAGCATTTTCTCTGAGGAATTTGCATGAACAAAAACTTAGCAATTAACTAAATATTCAAACAAATAAGGTGATTTCAAAAATCAGGCAAATCCTAAACACTTATTAATTACACTGTTGAAACACAAGTGCTGATAGCACATTTTACCTCCCCAAAGTAGATTCTGAAGTTAGCTAATCAATAGTCAAGCAAACTTCTAATTTGTTCCATAAATAGTAGTGCATTCGCCCACTTTGCAGTGTGCAAGGAAAAATCGACGTTCCCAGAAAGTGGGTAGCTTGAAATGCCACAACTCCTGGTAAGAAGAAGTTTGAAATTCTTCCAGCTGGATGCATAACATAACCTTACATGACTTGATTTCTAGAGGTAGTAACTGGCTGGTTTCTTTCCCTGCAACAGATTCATTCAAACATAAATGTTTTTGCCAATTTTTCTACTGAAGAAACTGAAAAGCCAAGAACTTACTCTTTTTGGGGAAAAGAAGTATGCAAGAAATATGTCTAAAAGCAGAGTGGAAATTTTAGAGACAGATGAAATTATGGCTGTATTTCCTCAGGGAAATTTCTTCAATAATGGTTAAGTAAAGAATTTCATTCTGGGCCTGACTTTCTGTTGCCTAACAGCCTAAATATTTACATTTGGACAAAATCAATGCAAAATACCACTTATTTAAATTTTATGTTATTTAAAGCCTCACAGATGGAAACTGTTCTGAGAAACATAAAGCAATTGGAAAACAAAAGCTGCTGTTTTACATCCCCAAGTGAGCATCCAGGCAGACTCACCTAAATGATGATGCTCAGTGTAACCAGACTACCCAATAGAGAGAGATGCCATTTCCACCTGAGAAAACTTATCTCCACAAGTATTTTAATCAGTTTTAAAGAAACCAAAATCACAAAACAGGACTCCCTATGCCAGAAAGGGCAAAGGATTCCCCTGTACTGGGCAGTTAACCCCAGTAGAAGGTCCAGAGAAGTGAATTTGTTTCAGAATCCTGCCACAGAGTGAAGAGCTTTGAAATTCAATCAGGTCTGGTCAGCTTCAGTGAAAGGAAACCATTGGTTGCTGTGAGTGTGTACACAGAGCAAAGCTTTTTGTAGTAGCTGGGGAAACACAACACATTCTGTGTGCCTGTTTGAGATGCTGCTAATTCCTTTGCATGGTAAAGCACTGAGGTTCCTGTCAGTACATCTGAACTTCGTACTTGCTTGGTGGTTTTCCAGCTCACTTCCCACCCAGCTTGGAAGCTTGCCTAGGGCATAGGATTAACCACTTTCTAGATAAGGAATTGGCTGGATGTTCATGTTCAAAGAGTTCTGGTCAACAGCTCAATGTCCAAGTAGAGACTGGTGACAAGTGGTGCTCCTCAGCAGCTGGTATTGGGACTGATACTGTTAAACATCTTTGTTGGTGACAAGGGCAGGGGGAATGAGTGCAACCTCAGCAAGTTTGCTGGCGACACCAAGCTGCATGGTGCAGTTGATCTGCTGGAGGGAAGGGATGCAACCAGAGGGACCTTGACACGCTTGTGGGTTGGGCCGATGCAAACCTTATGAAGCTCAACCAAGCCAAGTGCAAGGTCCTGCACACTGATTGGGGCAATCCCAAGCACAAATGCAGGATGGGCAGAGAATGGATTGAGCTTGCCCTGCAAGCTGTCTCCCTTGTGCGAACAGCCAGCTCAGTGTAGAGAAGGGGTTTCCAGGGCGAGAAACAGAAGGACTGAGGCAAAAATTAGCAGTGGTCAGAGCCAAGCCTCTGTGTGGCCAGCAGAAGGGAAGTTTGGGGGAGAGCAGCTGAGGATGCTTCTGGTACGTTCACCCTTTTCATACTGATCTTGGGCACTTTACCTCAGCCATGGTCAAATGCTCTCCTGCTAGTGCAGAGGCTTTGGGGCAGCTCCTCTTGCTGGCAATCAAAATGTTCCCCCCTTCAGGACACCCAAACCAGACCTCTTTTGTCCTTCAACTGACCCCCTGGGTCAAGGAGAGGTTATTGGCCTGCTGCTCTGGCCTAACAGATCCTCAAAGACAACCAAAAGCCACATCCTGGCTGGAAGGCCCTGTGTCCATGTCCTCATGGCTGTGTGACATCCTGCTCCAGACAAAGCTGGTTTCCCTCCACTCTTTGTTTGTGGCTTTCTATCAACAACTTCCCCAGCCTTTCATACCATCACTCCTGGAAAAAGTAAAGGTTGCTTTGTTCAACTTCAGTGACATTTCTGTAAACTATTTATATATCTGGTTTTGGGTATAAATGACTGTAAATAGCTGGTGCCAAAAACACAGCTGAGCCACATCTCAGGCTGAAAACAAGGGCTTTCCTCTAACCAGCAGCCCAAAGTCAGTGTTTTCAATTTCCTAACTGTCTTTATTTATGGTAGCATATAACCAACCCACAGCCCCCAAGTGTTTTTATTTTGTTGGTATGCTAAACCATGCCTGATTTGCAGCACACCTCAAATTTCATACAATACAGAAGGATGAGTCAATAGGTGTTCATTAACACAAATAAATTAATTAGCATGAGTAAATGCCTTTTTTCATTTGGATTAAAGCGGAGAAGAAAGAGGAGTCAAGACTGCTTTAGGAAAGGCACAGTGCATTCAATTAGTTGTTACTGAACTGAAATCTGGTGTAACACGAGCCACAAATCTTTGAAGATTATGATTTTTTTGTGAAAAGAAGAATAATAAATGGTCACGAGGAAACCCCTGCAACTTCAAAGCAGTGACTAATATTTCCCATATGAATATTCCCTTTGGCCTTTACTAATAGAATAGTTTGGCCATCTTCAGCTCTGAGGATTTTCACCAGCAAACATGCTGAACATGCTCCAGATCAACATAATTTTAACTGTCACAGGTACAGATGGCAGGAGGGAGTGAAACAAGTCCCAGGCAGTGAAAACACACTTCCCAAGCTGAAGGTGAGTCTCATAATAAAGCCATATGTCATGTAGCAAAAGCACATGGAGCAAAGCCATAGGGAGTTAAGCAGAGCATGAAGATTTGGCCTTTTCTTTTTTTTATCCCACATACAACACAAGCACCTCTACTGCCTGCTTTAGGCAGAGATCAGCTGGGAGAAGGCATCCTGCCAGCCTGAAATATCCCAGAGCTTCCCATGCCAAGCATTAGGTGATAGTTTCTTCTTTCTCAGCACAGATGTGCTGGGAATTACAGTATAAACAGACGGCATATTTTTCCCAGCAGTATTTATCAGGAGCTTCCTACCTTGCTGCTCACATCCATGTTCCAAATGTATGTTACAGGATGACCCCACAGCTGTGCTGAATTCCGTGATGTTATTCTGTAACAGCTTAGGGATTTAACAGAGAACTCAATTTGATTAGCCAGAGATATTCAGTATTTGGCAGACAAAAAGGATGCTAAGAGCAGCAACACCTGCAATGCTGATATGGGATGGTGGTGCAGAGGGGCAGAAATTTGTTTGCCACTGCAAGGCTCACAAGGTCCACCAAGACAAAGCCACCACAGACATCCTGAGTATTGCCAAACCCTGTAGGAGGCACAAACAAGAAGCAAGCCCTTCACAACTGTGGTTATTGTACCACTTCACTGTGGCTATTTAACCACTTTATGGTGGTTATTTGACGAAGACTAGTTTAATTAGTTAGTAGTAGCAGATAAGGAGTAAACAAGACCTTACTGTGCTCCTCCACAACTCTGCAGTAGGTTCTGCCTGCATCTCTATTAAAACCACCTCTATAATCCTGAATTTCAGAGGTTGCTACTGCTACTGTGTAATCGTCAGCCACAGAAATGCAAAATCGTAAGCTACATTAAGATAACTTGGCCAAATATATGTGATCCCTCTTGTTCTTTTCTTTTGAATTGTCTTCTCAGCACAGCTGCAGATGTGATTGCTGCTGATGCTGAAAAGTACAAAATACATGTTACCAAGCACAGGATGAAGTCTCTAAAACATCTGTTTATTCACAGCATAGTTGACCCTAGATAATGCCATGTCCAATTAAAGGTGAAGAAGTGAGATTCTCCATATGAAAATAGCCACCCTTCTTCTGTAGCCCCATATGCAATTTATTCTTTAATATTTTTGAAAATACCATGACCTCTATTGGAAGTCTTAGCCAGGAAGCCTTGCTTCAGCTGTCCTCCTTTCTGCATTTGGTATCAGGGAGCACCATTTTGGACAAAAGGAAGAGTATGTTAATATTTATCTGACAGAAACCCTATAGACTTGATCCTTATTAATCAAAGTCAGTGAACCTACGCAGTTGAGAGTGTGATTTAGTGTTTACAAATGTACATTTTGCAGCTGGACTGTTTTTGTACATTTTCTTCTCCAGAAATGGTATTCCCATTTATTCTCCTAATGAGTTTAACTGGGTGTTTAGTGACACAATTTATATAAAGCAAAAAAATGGCATTGCATCCTCAGCTTTATGTGAAAAGGAGTCGTCATACTTTGGAGAAACAAACAGAATTTGTCCACCCACAGACAGGAGAGTTCTAAATTAATTAAACAGGCTGCTTATCTCATATTTGAAATTCAGGCTTCATCTTTCAAAGTGAGAGAGAAAGAATATTGCAGTCTATCAGCTACATATATATATATGTAACTGTTTGAATTAATCTTTGGATGTCTCCCAGAGGAACTGAGAAAGTTCTTGTGTTGTCTACAGAATACAGACAGTTACCAGAAGCGGTTATGATTTGCACTTACTCAACATAACCTTGTTCAAGTTCTCTTTCAGAGATAAGACTTTTCTAAGGTCACACAGTTATATTATCTCTTCTAATCCTGGAAACTGCTTCATATTGAATTTAAATATCAGGCTTTTTTAGATAGCAAATGCCTGATCATCTTTTTCCTAGTATGAGAACCAGAAGAAGCATGGTGAAAGACAGCAAATTAAAACCAAAGAAATATATATCCAACACTGTGTATTTATCCTGAGTTAGCTAGAACTAAGACCACAGTTCAAAAACAAGCAGAAAACTTAGATTAAAAATGAAATGAGAATTTAAATAACAATTAGAAAAGAAAAAATTTCTGAGGGAGTTGAACTGTGAGCAATCTGCAAATGGCTTTTTTTTTGTTCTTTTACTTCCTGGGACCTCCTTCTGGTTCCTGGTACTGTCTATTGACAGGAATAAGTACTATAGTAGATAGACTCCAGGTTTTAAAGTGGTGTTGAAATTCTTGTACTGTTTCAGAGTGACCAAGTGAGCCTTTGATGCTGCCTAAACTCTGAACAATTCTGCTCCTCAGGGCCTCCATCATTGCTTTAGGTATTAAATTGCACTACTGTTACAGAGCTACAACTACAGCTGTCATGAGCATGCCTTGTTTGTTCAGGTTTGAACACCGGTTTATCATCCCCCCCATAGAAGCTGTTGAGAGAGCTGGTCACTAACACAGATGGCAGGTCTGGGGGTAATCTTGAAAACATGAATCAGGGCAAGAAATTGTACAGCTGCTCTTCAACCACAAAGCACAAATTATTATAATTTTTATCAAATCCTGCCTAACACCTCAACAACCTGCAATCAAACAGTAACATTAGTTAAATGTATTGACTTATACTCCGTTTACACCAATTTCACAATACTCTTTGTATATAGGAAATATTGGCAGGTGCCATTTGAGGGCATGATTCAGCCACCTGGGGACTTCAACTGAGTAGAAACAGTATAAATTAACTTATAGGCAAACTCAAAAACCGAAATTCCTTACTGAAGTGACAACAAATTATAGATAAGGAGAAAGCAGCTGCTTAGACTAGACCTATTAGCCATGATTCTAAGGCAAATAAATATATTTAAAGCTGTTAAATCTTTAGCAATCAGAATGATAACAGAATGAAGTTTTACCCGGCATCTTTAGCAGGGAGCTCTTCTTCTACATTGGGTACAGAACAACCTGAGGTATCAGATCTCACATAGTAGCTTCAGTAGCATTATAGATGTTCTTTATATACTACGAAGATTCCAGTAGGTATTCAGGCATGCAAAATAAAAGCTGTCAAAGAGAAATGTGTAGATACGCAAATGGCTACAAGTAGAGGACAAGAGCAAAAGACAACACGCTACAGCAGAAACAATATCCTCCTAAAGAGATATCCTGGGGGAAGATCCATTAAGTTTCAAGAATACTCAAGAATGATGTTTAAGTGCTTATTAGTGAGACTCCCACGCCTGCAGCAGCATGCATCTACTTCTAGGTAGTTTGTGTGAAATCGGCATGGAGTTTTGCCCACTGGGAGAAGGTGCTTCAATTAGAGGTTACATTTTTAATGTAATTAAATGCCTAATTTATTAAAAGGAATGCAAATCTCATCAGTTTCTAAGTGACAGCAGTGGCATTTAGAGCGTGCTATGCAACAGCTTGGTTTTAACTACATATGCCCTCAATGATAACAGCTCAAAATGGCATGTTGTTCACTGTTCTCCTGAGAACCACAGTGGGCATAAATAGTGAGAAATGGGGTCATAACATTTGTGGTAGACAATTGGGATAGTCACAATAAACTGTATTTTGAGGGGGTTTGCTTGTTTGGGTCGGTTGGTTTGTTTGTATTGGGGTTTTTTTGTTTGCTACTTTTGTCATCAAGAATTTATTTAGCACAATGATTTACTTTTTTAATCTTTTTTACATAAAAGCTTTTAAGAGATTTCTTAGTATTTCAGTGTTTTACATCATAGTGGTTTGCCTTAACAAACGTGCTGTTCCTCAGTAACCCTCTGGTGAACATCTGGTTGATAGCTGTAACTGCCATTGCCAGGCAAATTCAGATTTTTTGGTGAGTCCCATAATGTAACAACAAAAGATTAGAGACAGCCTTGCAAAACTACTGAAAATATATAATCATTTGTATTGGTGCTAAATTGGTATTCCATGTGTTCTACTGTTAGCAAGACTGCTGCGTCACCATAGGAAGTTCTTTATGCATTAGATAGATAGACATGCTGAAAAACGAAAAAGCCAAGCTACACCAAGATTTCCAATATTAAAATAAGATTTACCTAAACCAAAAAGGTGCCATGTGTCTTCTTGGAGAGTGTGAGAAGATGGGTCAATATCTCACAGGAAAAGTCTGAAACAAAAAGAAACAAGGATCAAATGCTGAAACTGCACCTTTCTTCTCTCAGCCCAGGAGCGAAGCTGTAGCAGTGTGGAGATTCTCAGTGACACTGCTTTGTTCCAGAGCTGCTCCCTGGTGAAGCCGTTCTCTCCTCAGATTTTCACCTCTTTTCTGCATGTCTGAGAGTGAATCCTTCCAGGATTGAAGGTGTGTGACTCAGTGGCTACCCACAGGGAGCCCACTGAAGTCAGCTGGACCCTCTGTTTTTGTAGAGATGAGTGTCTCCTGATGTGCTGCAGTATTAAACGCGAATTCTGCAGTCTGCAAAATACAAGTAATAAGGGAACCGTTCTTAATGCATTTCAATTTCCAGCATGTTTATCCTCCTGACTAACTGATTTGAGTTAAATAGATGATTTAATCAGAACATAAATAAACCTTATGAAAACAAAAGTAGACTGAAACATGTCCTGGTTAAAATGCTTTCTTCTTTGAACTCGGTAATCATGTCTAAGGCAACTACTGAAATCCTCCAGATAAAATGAAATTGTTCTATGTAGGCCATGATGAGAATTTACAGCTGACACTTTCAAGTGCTCTATCAACTGTATATGTGATGTCTATTGACGTATCAAGCTTTTCTCCAACTCTGTAAATGTCCTGGTACAGAACGATGGGTTTTTTTCGCTGATTATAATTTAATTATTTAGGATTTCAATAACTTTATTGTTTTATATGCAATAAAGATCATATGCTACTTATATGTGTACATTTACCTACTTATCTGAATATTTTGTTGTGTTTCCAGTGCAATATTTTTTAGAGAGAGAAATTTTCTCTACAATTTTAATATCTGGTATTCCATTCTGTTAATTCTAGGTAGCCCACTCTTTACCATATAACAGCAAGATCTAAACTGAGGATCACAAAACCAGTGTTGAAAAATAAGGATAACTCATACCTAACACCATGAACATTGAGTTTGGACCTTCATTTCACATTCATTTTGCTTTGCTTCTTAACTCAGCCCAGGGATAGATGTAGAAGACTTGTAATAAGAAATGATGAAGCCATACCAGTTTGCTTTGGACAAATAACAACCAAAGAGTGCTGTCAGACCTCTGGCTGGTGCCAGATTCCCATAGAGTAGTGCCCATGAACATTTCTGAACTCTTTTTACCTCAATTAGAATGTTACTATCATAATAGACAACTTTGCAGCTTAGAGACTAGACAAAAACGTACATGAAATGGTTTTTGGTTTGATTTTTTTTCCTCCATAAAACATTTAAATAGTCTCATAACATTTGTTTGAAGACAAACCTAGGCAGGTCACCTATTGGCTCCTAGGTGAAGCATAAACATTTGGCTTGTGATGTTGCAGCTTGAAAGAAAAGCCCCAGTGGAATACTACCACTAGACCACTAAAAGTATTCCTCTCTAGTTAATGGCTCGGTATCATCTTCGGAAAATAACTCATCTCCTGTTCTGATAAAATCCAAGCAAATTGACCCAAATTACTTTATAAGTTCTCATAATAATGTGCACTGACAGGGCTTTTAATTTGTGCAAATATAATTGAAACCCTGGAGGTTTTTACCGACTAAACAAAAGAAATATGCAAGGAATTTATTAACATGATGGGATTATGGAATAGAAAGAATGGACACTTTCCCACTGCAAACCTCAGGTTTCTGTCAAGGACACGAAAAACTTGTCTACTTTCAGGCTAATTTTCAGGTCCAGGCAAATCACAAAAACTAACCTAATGTACCACATAATTAAGTAAAAACTGTTAAACCTTTCAGACAATCATGATGGGGGTTTTACGTGTACCCACAGACTTGATCATCTGCTCTCACAAGATAAAGCCAGCTTATTCCCATCTATGACTTGTTCTGAAAATGGACTGATAGAAATGCAAGATACTGCAGACTATACGACACTGAGAATTTGCCAAGTAACTAATTTTTCCATAAATATGAGGAAAACTCTGTATATATATGTGTAATCCTACTAGCACTTTCTGCATATTTTCATATACCTCAGTGACATTTACCAATCACAACGAAGAGGATTGTAACTTCTGCAGGAAAGTAGGAGTCAGATGGCAAATAAAAGTATTAAATGTCACTCACAAAAAAAAAATAATTACAAGGCTTGCCACAAATTTGGTTAATTCTTTGCTGTCATGTGCCTCACTCCAATTAAAAACATACCATACCACACTAATGGGAGCAGCACTACTTGGTTAACCAAGGCTCTGGTGCAAGGGTGGATGCTCTGCCTCCTTACAAACTGCAGCCACGAGTCTCTGCCTTGTCTCATCTTTCAGTCTGGAACGTGGATTCCTCTTCCAGCCATGGGGTCTCATAAGGTTGCTTTGCCTGCATGTTTAATAGCTCTGCTACTGCTTTGGCTCCTAGAAGTACGAATTACACCTTTACCATGACATCCCTGATGAAAAGGAAAAATATCTGTCTGAAGAGTAGGACACAGAGCCAGGAAATTAAGGAAATGAGACAGAACAGTGACTTATTTCCAAGAGCACACAGTCAGCTGCTGAAGGCACTGCCAGGAGGAAAAATTATTCTCCCCAAGAGATTACTACCAGTGAATCCTGTTTAGTGGCTGGGGGACACCCAGGAAGGGTCACTTCCCTTGCCTTAACACTCCAAATTAATTTTTCATCTCATTCCCTAACAGGACCTGAAAGTTTTCTCACTTCCACCTGAATATCACAGGCATTCTTTGGAACTCATCTTTGGAAGTAGGCCTGGCCAAAGTGCTCCTGGGATCCAATAGGATATCAGTGTTAAACAATAATACAAAAACTTCTGCTGCCAGTAGCCTGTTACCTCTGCTTTGTTCACATAGCTCTGCCTGAAGCAGATATCATCAGTTATGATGCTCATGATGTACCAAACATTCTCACTCCACATTTAAAGGATTCAAAGGAACAGGTATGGTCTTGATTTGTACTGTTAAATTTAAAGAATGCTTCTTTTTTCTGGTACAGGAGATCTCTGGACTCAACATCAGTGAAGAAACTGTAACCTAAAAGAGAACGACTGAGATGGAACATTTTTCCCCTACCCTCTGATTTTAAATGACAAGTGAAGATATGCCTCAAGAGACTGACTGTTTTCTTACTGTGGTTTGCATTGGAAAGGCATGCGGGGTTTGTATTTGAGAGTTTCTTTATTCTTTCTCTTGCTCTTTCTCTTGCTGTGTCAGTCAGGGGGTTTGGAAGCCAAGCCTTGTAAATCACATAATTCCTGGAAATGAGTTTCAGACCTCTGAATGCTGACTCACTGGCAGTTAAGTACATTTTCATAAGTAGCTCGGTAACTTCTAGAGCCAGGAATTTCAGAAACAACCTTCTGTACTGCAGATTGTTGACAGGTAAAATTATGTGCCAGTTTAAGGGAGGACAGAGGACTTTTCATTACCCATCTAAATTGCATTCATTGTACTGACGAATTCAATGGTTAGAAATATGTAGTGTATGCTCTACCTATAATGACTAACTATGTACTTAATAGAAAGTATCTCTACATCTATCTTAAGCAGCTCATCCAATATTCCTATTTCCAGCACAGATTAAGAGTGCATTACATGCAGTCCACAAACAGCCCATCTGGTCTCCCCTTCTGTTGTATTAAACCACCATAAACCACAAGAATTGCCAAGACCGCTCATGCACACAAATGGTGGCTGGGGCTTCCGTAAAGGTATCCATGATCATTGGTGACCCTGAGCTTGAGAGCAATCTTGGGAGAAGGTATGTAAATCTCATGGCTTTAGCTGAGGCTGACTGATTGCTAAACTAAAGAGTACAGGGTTTGAGATTCTCTTCCCTTGGCTTACAGGTGTAAGTTCCATGCTACAATGAAAGCTCTTCAATGAAGGGAAGGGGTTTGTCCCACTCAGTGCTTGCATCACTCAGGGAGTTCGAGAAGATGCTTTAGGAGCTACAGTGATAGATTTCTTCTGGGTGCTGAAGCTGAGTCCCTCTCTTTTCCTTGCAGACATGTTCTGCTCCTCAGCCATTTGACACAGCTACAGTATTGCAGTGGCTTGAGACATTCTGCTGTAGCAGATGTTGCTAGGAGCTACTATGGACCTCGAGCTGGTGTTGGACATCACTGAGATACAGCATGTACTTTCCATTACAAAAAGGATTAGTGCGGCTATACATTATAATGGGTTTCATGCTTGCACTATCCTCTCCCATATTTAAATGATTTTGCAGTGGGAAGAAAGTGGGTAATGATCCTGTTCATGACTGAGAGCAATAACCTCTTCCAGCTGGAGTGCTGCCTTCAGCCATTCTTGGGTTTTCACTCTAAGGACTGATGATCAGTGAAAAGAAGGGGATTCTGTATGATGCTGGCTACTCTGACAAAGTACAGATAACACATTTATATACTCTGTTCACAGTTTTTCAGCTACCTCCCTCCCCCCTATCCCTTCATAAAAACCCATCCCTGCTACTTCTGTGACATCTGCATTGTCTATTTAGGAGGAATATTTCTCTTATTCAAGAGGCTGGTTTGAACAAACTGGTAGTTCATTTCAAGACTTTATTCAGTCTGGAGTTTGAAAAAGCCAATGACTCGCATAGGTGAAAACCTGAACAGCTGAACATGCAGATGGGTACAGGTGGCCTTTAGCTTTGCTCTTTCTGGCTAGATCACCTCGCTGCGCCTGAGCTGAGCTGATTCAGATGTTGCGCTCATTCTCTACTCCTTGCAGATCCTAGTACCGACAGTTAAGAGACAGAGATGATGAGAAACTATCAGAGAACTGGAAATAATTATTTCATTCTTCTGCAGTACATAGCTTCATATTCGCCAGGATGGGGGCATCCTGATATCAGATATTCTATATTAAAGGATATCTTATATAATAAGAATTAACTTATTATTATTTTTATTATTCTTATAGGCTATATTTTATGAATAATTTAATTATTATTATTTATATATAATATCCTATTATATATTACTATTAGAATGATATTACATATATTACCATATACTACAACATTGGATCTTTTTGAATTCAGGACAACCACCTCCCTGCTTCCAGATTTCACTCCCCAGTAGTCCCCTGTGCCATGGGACCTCCACATTCTATTATGCCTTGGGGACATACGTGTTCCTTCCTGGCAAGTCCCACACCTCATTTCCCCTCCAAATGTACACTTTCTTGGAACTTGGGAAGGCTTTCCCCAGACAGCTCCTTCACTGAGAAATCCTGAGTCAAGGGGAAGGAAAGAGTTTGAACATTTGGGTTGATTAAGCAACTAGTTTCAGCTTGAAGGAAAATTCAGGGGGAAAAAAACCCCAAATACCTTGTCAACATTTACTTTCAAAATGATTCTAACATGTAGATTTATGAGAAGTAATAAGAATTCTCACAAAAAAAAAAAAAATAAAGGATATTTTTCAGGGGAATTAAACTTCTACTTGGTCACTTCACTTGACTTTTTTCCCATTTTGAAAAGAAGAAAAAAAAAATTCTTTACATTTTTAAATATTTTCCCTTTAAATTTTAAACCAAAATTAATTATTCTCCCAATTTGCTTTTAGTCTGCCCCCAGAAATTTAAACAATTTTTTTTTTTGCGTATTGTGTTTAGTGAAGGAGATAAAAGCCTTAGATTTTCCCCTTTTAGCAATATCCAAATCACATTCGTATATTGATAGGCAAAAACTACCGACATCTAAAATGAGCTCAACCTGGGCTGAGTAGAACAGAAATTTCCATTTGTTCAGCTGAGGTGAGTACAGTAATAAGGCTACTCTAAAGTCCTAAGACAAATGAATGTACCTGAAAATTAAATGCTTTCTCTGCTTCTATTTAATTACTTCAGAGAAAGCAGTGTAATACTAAAATACCAGCATATCACAGAGTTGCTTCATATTTTAGTTTTAACAAAGTAGCTGAATTCTCCTAGTCAAAAGTCATTTAATTAAACAATATTGTGAGCTGCCAGGCACATAAACAATAGAAGGTATAGGTAACACCTCAGCAGGCAGCAGAAAAATGTACTTACAAGCCAAATAACCTACAAATTCCTTGGACTGTTTTATTCTCAACTGCATAAAAGAATTGCATGTGTAAAAGGACTACCACCTTGCAGATTCAGAGATGTAGGCAGCCCTTGCTGCACCTCAAGGGACCCAGCCTGTAACCTTCCTAGAGCACCCACAAAGTGAGATGGAGGTCTTACGTCCTCTTTTATAGAGAAGGTGGATAAGGCATTGGCTATTGTAAGAGGGTAGCTGCACCCTGTGGATAGCAAAAAAATGTATTTCAGGAAAACTCTCTTATACCCTGCCCCTGACAAATGGTAACTCTGGCTGGGATGAATCTCTTAGGAATGTTTCTCCTATTGTAACATTTCAGCAGGGAGTAGACTTTCCAATGTGCATAAGTGAATTACACCCGGATGACAGCCAGTGACTTCTAGTTGCATTTGCGTCTCTAACTCTGGGGTGGTTGGAAATCTGAAGAAGAGAAGGTAGGAGACTCACTCATATCAAGGTACAATCTATTCTGAAAACTTCTATTGTTTAAGCCCTCATGCATCTGGCTTCTCGCCTGTATCTTCAAGGTAGGAGTTGTTAAATTCATTCTCAGCCACTTGAAAACTCCTTCAGGAAGGCAAAGAACCGTATTAATGTCATTAAAGGACTTCACAGATCTGTGGGTTACAATGAGAGAGGGTTTTTCTACCTTTTAAAATTGCGTTTTTGAAGTGCATTATCATCTTAACCACTTCTTTGCACTGCTTTCATGGGGAGTTATTGGTATAGCAATGAATGGAGCCAGGCTGCATGAGCTTTTTCAGTTCTTAGCTTCATTTCTCCATTTAAGTGGCTGACGAGTTACCCATGTCTTTGCTTAAAGTTACCTTGGTCCCTTAAAAAAAGGGGCTGCCAAAGACTGTGCTGAGAGGAAGTTTCACCAACTAAGAAGTTCTCCTCTCCAAAGGTGAGGGCTATTTCTCACCCTCTGGGATTCCTGCCCAATATTCAAATGTCTTTTGCTGGAAAAATCAGTTGCCAAAGGAACACACAGAACTGCTGCACTTCTTGGCAAGGACTAAGATTGTTTTACACTTAGAGCATATACAGCTCAACTGGGACAGTTTTGTGGAGACCCTTCAAAATGCTGCAGAGGGTGAAACCCAGCGGGCAGAGGAGAGCTCAGGAGCCGCAGGAACCTCTCCCAGATGACCACTTCTTTTGAAAGCTTGAGCGTGAATGTTTATCTCTGCCAGATAGATCGAATTTAAAGGGAAGTCCTTCTGGGATTTCAGGCATAAGATAGAAATCTAGCCATTACACCCAATCATTCCCCATACTGATTGGATGATTTCATTACTAACAGTAAAAAATGAGCAGAAATGTGAGCCCTGCCTCCTCCAAAACAAGTTTAATGGCTCAAGTTTTCCCTGCATACATTATCCCTACATTTATTTCCTGATGATCCATTATTTTCAACTGCCAACTTCCCTAGATTTCTCACAGAGATAAAGCAGACTCCTCCAGCAGCATTTAAAATGGGATTTCAACAAACTGCAAATTAGGCCAAGCACAGCAGGAGCTGAGCATCTAAAAGCTACTTCAGTGCTCAGTATTGATTCCAGAACCCAAACCTTTCCTCCCTGGTCAGCACACTTCTGCATGAAGAGGCATAAACACAAATATCAGGCAGTCACGTTTCTCTCCTTAATGTTTTGAAATAAAAAGGATAATTTCTGAACCCACATCTTATTTTGGGGTGGGTTTTGGTATTATTTTGGTTGGTTTTATTATTTTGCTTATTATTCTAACCTGTTGCTTTTCGAAGCTTCCCAGATAGAGTATGTGGCATCCCTGCCCATGGCAGGGGGGTGTGGAATTAGATGATCTTAAGGTCCTTTCCAACCCTAAGCGTTCTGTGATTCTATGCTTCTCTTGAAAGCAATACACAATTAAAAATAAATCTATTAAAAGTCAAACTCAAAGTAATTTAAATAAATTTTGGATGACACTTTCAACATTCAAGCACTCTATTGAGAAATGCAAAACTGTGATACCTAAAGCACCTGTAACTCTTTCAAAGCAGCTGTTGGTAAGTCCCCTTGCACTGAGTTAACATTTAGGTTTATGACAGGAAACATTGCAGTCTGTGTTTCCCTGTCGTTGACTTTCATAGTAAGTTTTAGCTGGTGGTTTTGAAGATTTCATCCATTACATATCTTAAGAATCGATATCCCAGGGTAGAAGTATAGACCATTTCACCATGGGTCTGAGCACATTTGCAGCCCGCAGTACAGAAGGAAGAGATGTGTTGGCTTTAGACTCTGGTTGGAAAGTGAATTTCCATCCCAAATGCAGCAGAGCCACCTCCCCAGGCTAACACAGCTCAGCTGCATCAAAGACCAGGGAAGGACCTACAGGAAATTTCACTGACTTGTGAGTCATCGCACTTTGGTCAAGTATCTCTGCAGTATTACAACACATTTAAACTCAAGATATTAGGAAAAAAATGAAAGATACCATTTTCCTTCCCATACCTTGACTGGCAACCTGACGGAAGAAAAGAAATTAATTGGATTTCTCCACAGGAATCTCTTGATTCTTACAACTAACAGAGTTAATGTATTCCAGATAAAGTTGAATTTCAATCAAGCAAGTGCCTAACCAAAGAGAAACACCAGGCGCTCTTACCCAGCATCGCCCTGGCAACGTGGGAAATGGGAAATAAAGCACATCGATTCCAGTGCCAGAGATCCAGGCAGAGCAGCAGGGAATGGATGGCTCTAACGGGAAGTGAACAAAATCTGATCACCCATATTTTTCTGTAGCTACACCATTCCTGCTCACTGCACTTTCAGAACACTTCTGACTGTTGCAGCAGCAGCTCTGTACTCTCTCAGTACACCCCTCTCAACCACTTTTGGACTTAGCAGGTTCTAAGTAATATTCCCTTTCCCATCAGCATGTGTGACAATGCTGAAGGTGCTTCTGGCTATGCAGCTGGTCAGGGCAGCTTGTGCTTGGACACGGAACTGTTCGAACAAGTCCAGAGAAGGGCCACGAAGATGATCAGGGGACTGAAGCACCTCTTGTATGAAGACAGACTGAGAAAGTTGGGGCTGTTCAGCCTGGAGAAGAGAAGGCTGAGTGGAGACCTCATAGCAGCCTTCCAGTATCTGAAGGGGGCCTATAAGGATGCTGTGGGTGGACTCTTTGTCCAGGACAAGGGGTAATGTGTTAAAACTTAAACAGGGGAAGTTTAGATTGGATGTAAGGAGGAAATTCTTTCCTGTTAGGGTGGTGGGGCACTGGAATGGGTTGCCCAAGGAAGTTGTGAATGCTCCATCCATGGCGGTGGTCAAGGCTGGGGTGGACAGAGCCTTGGGTGACATGGTTTAGTGTGAGGTGTCCCTGCCCATGGCAGGGGGTTGGAACTAGATGATCTTGAGGTCCTTTCCAACCCTAACTATTCTATGATTCTATGATCATCTGTTCCCTGTTATTTAGATCATTGCCTGATTTGTGCCAACTTTACATGCTGTGTTTCACCACTCACAGGTTGGGAGTCAACTAAAACACTTTGCAGGTCTATCACTTGGATTGCCCTAGACCCCGAGAGATAAAAAAGCTCCTACAAATAAAATGGTGTCTCCTATTTACCTAAATACATGGCTTAAAAAACCCCACAAGACAACAACTACCAAAAAAACCCAACCCCAAACCCACTAAGAATTAAAAGGAAAATAATGGTGTCTTGAGCATTTTGCATGCAAGTATGTTTGCTTCAAGGACCATTCCTCAGTTCTTTAATTTCACTTCCAGCAGTTCCATTTCACCTCCAACCTTTCATTGTAATTTCCTTTTCAATATTTTATAGCTTCAAGAAAGTAGAAATATCATTTATTTTCTCAGGTCTATTTGTGATCATTACGTCCCAACTTGAACTCCCCATTTGCAGTATGTACACTGATAAGGCTGGAGTTGCCCCTCACAGGGTCACCATAGAAATACGATTAATTTGCTCAAAATAAACTTCCTAAAATATATCCCTGGGAAGAGATGAGAACATTTTTCATGTTGAAAAAAAGATTGTATTTTTAGCCTGTTTCATGAAAATTGAGTTTAATCAGCTGTCACTGCAAACAGTTTCAACTCCAGTTAAACTGAAGGTGCTGGAATTACCCTGGTATGTGGTTTTCCATAAGCGTGATGCTAATTAGACCAAAATATATCTGCATTTCATAAAGTTATAGTATTTTGACTAATGACAGGTTGCATTAAAGTACTTGTGTGGTTTGATTTGCATTTACTCATTAATTTTGGATTCTAGGAGTAAGATTTTCAGGATGGCACCACTAGAGGGACTGGTTAGGTGAATGAGAAACTGCCTAGCAGGTTATACCTACCTCTGTGGGAAGAGGAGGGCTGGCCAGAGAGCCAAGGGACACTCACTTCTTTTCCTTTCTTTCTTTTTCTTTCTTTCTTTTTCTTTCTTTCTTTCTTTCTTTCTTTTTTAATGAAAGAAGCTAACAAACCTCCTCTGCAGTTATATGCAACACAGCAAAGAAATAAATGAGCTTGGTATTAAGGAATGGTAACACTGGAGGAGCATCCCCAAGCAGGGTGCTGTGAATAAATGGTTTCATCATTTCCTATCACTTCAGTAAAAAGTCAAGCCTTGTCTTTCCAGGTGTACAGGTAATGGAATATCTGATTCAGCAGGAAAGATTTGTATCAGTGATACTAAGAAATTTATTCCTATTTCCTTCTGCCAAGTATTTAATAGCTGAGTGAACTGCCCCAGTCTATGATGCTCGCAGAAACTTTGCCATTTATTATTCAGCAGCTTAAAATGGCAGTGAACAGAAAAGCTGTGTTACTGAAAGAGCAGGGCAGTTACTGTGTTACTGCCCTGAACTGACACAATGATCTGCTTGCCATGGCTCCATCCTACCAAACCACACTCCCAAGTCATTTTGGAAATTATTATTTTGATTCTGCATATTATACCTCACTGCATTTGGCAAAAAAATTTGGTGCCACAAAAAAAGACTCTATTCTTTATAACAGGAACGTAATTTCTGAGCACCAAGATGCATTTTCTTGGTTAAATTATTAAGTTATTGTATTCTAAATTATGAAGCTATTTTTCAAGTAGGCTAGATAAAGCAGTAGAGAACGATGTGCTTTAAGGAAGAATATTCCACCAACAGTACCAAGAACAAAATTTCTCCGGGTGTATTTTATCTGCAGAGATTTTAATAAGCTAGTAGTGAATCCTAATATTTGAGGTTGAAAAGGCCCAAAAGGCAGTGCTGCATAATATGCTTATTTAAAAAATAGTGGGACTGTAAGGTCCTTTGAGATCCTGACTGAAAGTCTTCTGAGTCCCAAAATATGTACATTTTAATTTGGTATGTTCTTTTAGCACTTCTGTTAAACATTTTCATTAAGTAAATTGCACACTAATTATTTTAATTGTAGCTGAAATCACTGAAAGGTGAAATTTCCACAACCCTTACAATTATTCACATTTTTAACTGTTATTTCTTTTTCACAGGATCACAAAATACAGACACAAAATACTGTTGCACAATTTAATTCATCAAGCTCCAATGAGAAATGAGACCAAATTTGTAAAAACAAATTAACAAGTATAGAGTTTGACAAGATCCTGGCAACGGTAAATAAATTCTTGTTATAAAAGCAGGCTCTGCACATAGTGGTAGAATGAGAGATAAGAGGCATTTTGGACAGAAGAATACACTTTTCATCCAAAAGGGCCATCCAGCAGTGGGAAAGACTAATTTTTCCACCCTCATGAGACATTGGGTTTCAAATTTGTACTAATATCAGGTATCACACACACAGTTTTCAGAACCTGATTGGATATGTATCTTGTGCACTAATTTACTGTCTTTACAACCTAACCTCTAAAATCCATCAGTTGGTTAGAGCTTCTTCTGACTTCCCTGGGCCTTGGCTCATGCACTTAAAAATCCCCCAAGCCTTGACCTGCAAAACTCTCCTACTCCTGCTTCAAATTCATGCCTGTAAGTTGTTTCGGTTAAATTACTGGGAAAATGTGTCTATGGTTAACAAGAAATTTGCTATACAAGACCTTTGGAATAGACTAGAGGCTGTCATTGTTTTTTGTTTTTGTACAGTACTTAGCATGTGCTTGGCACCAAATACAATATATTACTAGTATTAACCTGCATAGCTGTTTCTTAAGTATGAGAAGAACTATTAGAATAATGCATTTTCATAAATTTCTTTGTTGGTTCTACTTAAAACAAGAGAGAAAGGAAAGTGAGAGGTTATGATGTTTCCCATGGACAGAAACTGCTTCGCTTTAGGCATGGCCTGTATCACTTCAGAGTGCTTTATCTCAGTCATTCCCCTTAATGATGACTTGAGACAGCCAGCTGTGTGGACAAAAATGTACACTAGATAGTAAAACCAATGTAGAGTTTGGGGAAGAAGATATAGAGAATTCTTGAACTCTACAAAACACAAGTATTTGTAATTCTACCCAGTGAAACGCAGAACCAATTAGGGCACTATATGTGACAATTCCAATCTGTCCAAGTTTTGGCAATCCTGCCATAAAGGAGTAATGACAACTGCATGGCACATACTTGCTTTTGCCTGAGGACAAATGCCTTTTTCTTTTTAGACATGTTCTTTTAATCTAGTGAAACCTGCCTAGGCTTTGCCAGTCTGTGTGGCTTTGCTGTTGACTATGGCATTCTTGACTGAGGGTGCCAAAGCACAATAATTTGTTTTTTGATTTCCCTGCTGCACTACCAACACGTGTTACTTGGACTGATATAATCTTGCACCAACATGCAGCTGGAACAAGAACTTGGCCTAGACAACCAAGTAAAGGAAACCAAAGTCCTTGGCAAAGCAGCTAGAAGAGTTAGAGGTGCATTTCCTGGTTTCTAGCATCCAATCTTATTGTCTCCAGCATGCACCCAACGATTAGTAGAGATCATTCTTAGCCAGGTTTTGCACGAAATCACAATGGGTTCTAGACTTCAGAATCTAGACACTGAAAGGTGATCCTTAACCTATGTTTCTGATAGGACCATGACAAAACATGCGACGAGACAAGGCATCCAGGTTATATATTTGTCTTCATAATCATAGAACAGTTAGGGTTGAAAAAGACCGTAAGATATGGCTCCAACCCCCCTGCCATGAGCAGGGACACTTCACATTAAACCATGTCACCCAAGGCTTCATCCAACCTGGCCTTGAACACTGCCAGGGATGGAGCATTCAAAGCTTCTTTGGGCAACCCATTCCAGTGCCTCACCACCCTAACAGGAAAGAACTTCCTTATGTCCAATCTAAACTTCCCCTGTTTAAGTTTTAACCTGTTACCCCTTGTCCTGCCACTACAGTCCCTAATGAAGAGTCCCTGCTCAGCATCGTTATAGGCCCCCTTCAGATACTGGAAGGCTGCTATAAGGTCTCCACACAACCTTCTCTTCTCCAGGCTGAACAGCCCCGACTCTCTAAGCCTATCTTCATACAGGAGGTGCTCCAGTCCCCTGATCATCCTCATGGCCCTTCTCTGGACTTGTTCCAGCAGTCCCATGTCCTTTTTATGTTGAGGACACCAGAACTGCACACAATACTCCAAGTGAGGTCTCACAAGAGGAGCGTAGAGGGGCGGGATCACCTCCTTCGACCTGCTGGTCACGCTCCTTTTGATGCAGCCCAGGATACGGTTGGCTTTCTGGGCTGCGAGCGCACACTGCCGGCTCATGTTCATTTTCTCATCAACCGACACCCCAGGTCCTTTTCTGTAGAGCTGCTCTGAATCTCTTCTTTGCCCAGCCTGTAGCTGTGCCTGGGATTGCTCCAACCCAGGTGTGGGACCTTGCACTTGGCATGGTTAAACTTCATAAGGTTGGCATCAGCCCACCTCACAAGCACGTCGAGGTCCCTCTGGATGGCATCCCTTCCCTCCAGCATATCAACCGAACCACACAGCTTGGTGTCATCGGCAAACTTGCTGAGGGTGCACTTAATCCCACTGTCCATGTCAGCGATGAAGATGTAGAACAAGACAGGCCCCAACACCGATCCCTGAGGGACACCACTCACTACTGTTCTCCAGCTGGACATTGAGCCATTGACCACAACTCTTTGCATTAACTCTTTGGTTAATTCAGAAGCAACTCTCCTACTACCCAGCATTGCAGCCAGGCTTCCCCTGTTGCTCCCCCCTGCATTCCCAAGTGCAGTTACCAGGGTGCTGAACATGGATGTCACTGCACACATCCAGCCTACAGCCTCGTGATCAGGCAGAGCTCTATTCCTCACCCCCTCTCAGGGAAAGGTTTTTCGACTCCAAATTCATCAAATGAAAGGTAATGAGCCCTACCTCCATCACCAGAAGTGACATAGACTGGAAAGGCATTGCTTCTACTTGTATTTTATGTGGGTGAAAGAATACACCATCAAGTATCTAAATGCCAGTGTGAGTGAGGAGTTCAGACACAATTTGTACCTACTGCTTTCTGTTAGCTATCTGTAGGCAGACCTGAGCTTATAAGACCAAATTGGGTTAGACCAAAGAATCACCCATTAAAGACTAAAAAGCAACATCTATCAAGAACTGCATAAGCAGTGCATCAGTAATATGTTTGAGATCACTACATAGGCATTCTGAGTCACTCTGGTCCTTTGTGTCTCTGTACTGAGGACTTTGTGAAAAGGATCTGTACGTCAGCTATAGATATAGAAACAGTTGGCACTCCTATGTCTCTACACATCTTGGGTTTATCCTTGAAATACATAAACCACATGACTGTATATTTTGCTCACAAGAGTAAATACTCATTGTGCTCTACCAGCAAACAAAATAACGAGGCTTAGAGTAGCCCTAAGTCAATATGTCCTTGTTGCAAATGGGAAGGCTGGTGAACAAACGCCCATGTGTTGTTGGAGAGAAATGTTCAGCCAAGACCCCGTGGGTTGGAGGAACAATTTTAAAGAAATTGGTTCTACTCTCTCATCCTCTCTAAAAATACATGAAATTGTTCCTGCTGTTAAATTACCATTTGCTGGTACCTGGCAGACTCCTAATTGATTTGAGAAAACTAATTCAGTGCACTGAATTATTTGCAAGTGAAGTATCTGAAATACCTTTATTAATATTTTTGATTTAAAATGATTATTTTATTCAGATGTCTCTGATAAGAACTTGTTATAGTTCAGAAAAGTAACTTCAAGGAAGCCTGAATAAAACCAATCCCTAATGCAAAAGTGGCTCAGTGAGTTATCATGCCAATGATAAGCTTGTCCTAGTGTAACTCTGCTTATTTCATTGACACTGCTTAAACTTATCCTGACAGTTCAGAGTTATTTCCAGCTGGGGAAAAGAAAGTCACCAGGATTTGGAAGCAGCCTCTTTTTCCTGCTAAACCAACTTGACCTTTCCTAGGAAAGTTCAGAATTTGCCAGTTAGTGAAATTTTAATCAGACTTCCACCACTGATCTCTGCATGAATTCAGGTTTTGCTGCCTTCCCTCCCGAGCTGTGACCTTTTCTGCTGGCAGAGGCCAAATCTTACCCACCTTCACACCTTTCACACGCCATTTCAACCCAGCCTTTTCCCACTTGTCGCCATATATTATAAATAATATGTCCTGAGAAACAAGAACTAACATCTCACCAATGCATCAGACCCTGGCTTGTACTCAGTATTTCAGAACTCAAGTGTAATAAAATGATAAGAGATTATAAAATTGTGGATGGGGTGACTGGGGTGAGTCATACTATCCCCACACTATATGGTTTGTAAGGCTTATATAATTTATATTGCTTCCTATTTATAGCCTTTAGCAATGACTCATGAAGCATGAGAGCCCTAAGCTGCCTGAAGCCCTTTACTACCAACAGTCTGAGTACCATCCATTCTAACCTGAGGCAAGTCTGACATTCAGCCTCACACAGCAAGGGTTAAAAATAGCAACCTTCAGCTCCAGAGAGCAGTGTGATTTTGTAGCTTCAGCTGCTCCATGTAGGAGGAGTGAAACAGGAAATTAATATGCTACAGTCTTGACATGGCTTCTTTTCTGTCTTTTTATAAGCATCTTATGGACACTCCACCTGGGCCAGATTAATCTCTCCCTGACAAATAGTCTTCCTTCTCAGTTTCTCTCAACTGGATGATGTCTCACTAGACATATTTAAATAATTTAACAAAACAAACCAAAACACCCAAACAAACCAAATGCCAAAAATACCCACACCACCCCATTCTCCCCAGCTCTCAGATCTGCAAAATTTGGTTAATCCAAAGTCAATCCCCTCCAGCTGAGTATGTATGTGTATGATACATTTTGGGTCTGCATACGTAGGAGCCCCAAAGAGGAGTCTCTCAATATTATATATATATATAGAATATATCATTACCTTTGGCCGTAAAAAATCTGTTCTTGCTAGCCCAGATCTACCTGGGAAGATGAAATGAGACAGTCTTCCTGACACGTTCTGTGACTATGTGACACCTTTCCAACCTTGCATCAGCCTCTGCTGCCTCAGACATGGACACTTTTGTGTTTCCTGCAAAAAACCCTTCCCTCCTGCCACAAGACATTCTATCACCTCCAGCAGCAGCATAGACTGACGCCTTTGAATTAGCTGATGATGCCAGCCTGGTTTTCCAAAGTCGATTTTCAAACAAGCCCTTTTGTGTTTTCTCTTCATTTTGATCCACTTCCTTAGTGCTCTGTTACCGTCCTCTTAGTCCACCTGAGCACTCTCCTTAGCTGAATAGAAACAGATCAATAAATTAATCAGAGCAAGCTTGACACAAATGACATCTTTTAGATTTCTGTCAAAATTCTGTGTAGTTTTGTTGACTTTGAGATTAAGCTATAAGTGAAGATTCAATTATAGTACTTCTATGAGAATGCTGGTAATGAAAACCAACTGAACTTCTAATTTAACTAATATTGTGCTGGCGTAGAAAAAAACCCCACATAATTCTATTAAGCTGGAATAGGTAAGCATGTCACAGTTCAATGTCACAGTCTGTGGTACATTTACGTGTGGCATAAGCTAGCAAGTGGTGAAGCTTGAGCAATGAAATTTGCAGACTTGTCTCAAAACTAAGGGGATACCCGCCTTCAGTTCTTGCTGTTTCTGGAAGTTTTCCTCCATGTTTTTCGTTCATGCCCCACGTTCAATTGTAACACTAAATGATGTTAAAACACAGACTTCCACAAGAACACTGGTTATTGCCTTCTGCAGTTCACAGCATTGATGCATCAATCTGACTTTGGGTGAGGATCCCTCTCCTCCTATGCCTTTTTGTGAAAGGCCTTATAAGCTGATGTTACTATAACAGGAGAATGAGACTTGGTTTGTTGAAGACAGACACGTAGGAAGTGAAACTACAGGTCACAAGATGCAGTCCTTGATGTAAGGTCCTCCCATTAATCCAAAGGCTGTGTGAATGTGCACTATGGCTGAGAAAAGCAGGCAACAGTGGGAAGGAGGCTGGATACTCTTCAAGAAGGAGATCTCAGAGGTGCAGGAGCAGGTCATCCCCATGTGCCAAAGGATGAGCCTGTGGGGAAGCCTGTTTTGGTTGAACAGAGAGCTTTGTCTGGAACTCAGGAAAAAAAGGAGTGTTTATGATCTTTGGAAGAAGGGGCAGACAATTTAGGAGGACTACAAGAGTGACATGAGTTGTGCAGGGAGGAAATTCGAGAGAGGATCAAAACCCAACTACAATTTAATCTGGCTACTGCCATAAAAGGCAGTAAAAATATTTTTATAACTACATTAGCAACTAAAGGAGAGCTAAGGATGACCTACATCCTTTACTGGATGTGGGGGAAACACAGTGACAAAGGATGAAGAAAAGTCTGGAGAAGAGGAGGCTGAGGGGACGCCTTATTGATCTCTACGACTACCTGAAAGGACGTTGTAGTGAGGTGGATGTTGGTGTCTTCTGCCAAATAACAAGCAACAGGATC
The DNA here is from genome assembly GCF_037157495.1 of Lathamus discolor. NCBI lineage: Eukaryota > Metazoa > Chordata > Aves > Psittaciformes > Psittacidae > Lathamus > Lathamus discolor. The sequence continues at coordinate 154,557,740 of NC_088884.1, read as the reverse complement.
ACAAGAAACAGCCTCAAGTTGCACCAGGAGAGGTTCAGACTGCATATTGGGAAAAAATGCTTCACCAAAAGGATTGTCAAGCACTGGAAGAGGCTGCTCAGGGAAGTGGTTGAGTCACTATCCCTGGAGGTATTTAAAAGACTTGTAGATATGGCACTTACTTACATGGCTTAGTGATGGACTTGACAGTGCTGGGTTAATAGTTGGACTCCATAAACTTAAAGGTCTTTTGCAACCTAGATGATTTTATGATTCTAAGAATTTGATGCACAGAGGGCCTGTTAAATGGAAGACAGTAATGAAGACTTCATATTAGAAATGGAATACGAAATAAGGAAATAACTTAAACGTTTGTCTTTGATCCTTTTTGTTGTATCTCAACCTGACAAGTTGAAAAGAGAAAAAAGCATACCTTAGAACATGGAGCAGAAGCCATAAAAGTTTTAAAACCCATCAGTAATCAAATACTTTTTGTAGATATGACATTTCAAAAGCAAAGAAATACCCCCATAGTCCAGGGCTGTCTCTGGTTTTTGTTCATCTATAGATCCATATCCCAACAGACCATGTCATTTATACAATTAGGAAATTCTCTTCCCCAACAAAATGCTGAAGTGTCTGATTTAGGAAACCTGTGACTGATGTGCAGTCCTTGTCAGGCATAACAAAATTGGTTTTTATTAGCTGTTGATTAAAGATAGTCTTTGAGAGAGGAACTTCCCCCTCTCATTTCAGTTATCTGTATTATCTGATTTTAATTACTGGCGTCAAGAACCGTTATATTTGCAGCCACTGTCCCACCTGGTCCTTAGCGTACACAGCTACTCACTGCCCCAAATTGCTGAAGATCATGTGGGAAACAGAATGGATGGACAGCAAAAAATAGCATTTTCTCATCTTAAAGTGTAATCCTGGGAAAAGGATGATATATCTGCATTCATGACAGGTGAGTTCTGCTATCAATATATTCCTTTGGTTTTCCACCAAAACTGTTTAATTCCACTTCCCAATACCAATCCCTGAGGAACACCACTCATCACTGGTCTACACTTGGACATTAGGTCATTGACTGCAGCTCTCTGAGACCATCCAGTCAATTCCTTATCCACTGAGTAGACCATCCATCAAATCCATCTCTCAGATTTAGAGAGAAGAATGTTGTGTGGGACAGTGTCAAATGCTTTGCACAAGTCCAGGTAGACGATATCAGTCACTCTTCCATCATTCACCTGTGTCGTAACCCCATCACAGTAGGCCACCATATTTTTCAGGCACCATTTGCCCAAGTGACAGGTAAATTCTGCCCTTATCTCTAGCTGACTGCAGGTACAGGCAGGTAATACTGTGTGGCACAACCCACAGCTGTTCACCCAGAATGAAAATAGGTGAAATTTTCTAAGCAGACAGCAATCTGCTATGCTATGGAAGAATTTTATATGGCTTTAGTAAGGCAGAGCCATGTTTTAAAAATTGGGGAAAGATAGGAGTAGAAAGCTGAAGAAGGAAAGCATCTCTAGAAAGAAAGCAGTTCTGGAAAGCAATCAATGGAGTAGATCAAATTTTCAACAGACTTTAAACCTGACATATTTTGTGAGTCTTTTAAAGAATATTTCCCTTCAGTCAACCAAAAGCCTGTTCTTGCAATCAACGGAGAAATCTATATTCCTGCAAACTGGCACCAACTAAGCAGCACAGATATGTTGAAAGACAGGGTAATTTTCACCAGTGTTTGAGCATTGAACCTCCCTACCTTTCCCAAAACACTCTCTGGTACATCGTGGATGCCAGACTGATTTATGGTGACTCCTGACAACTGGGTGGGTGGAAGAGGTTACTCCACATTCTTTTCGAGTTAATATTTCAGACATACCAGGGAAAAAAATGTGAAAAGGGAGGAACTAAAGAGTTTTGAACCAAGAGAAATCAGAGAATTGTCCTGAAGAAAGGTAACTGGTCATCTGTCTGGGACAAAATGCTCCTTGAAGCGAAGTGTCAAACCGTAGGAAGGCAGAGATATATTTTTGTCTGAACATGTGTATAGAAATATATATCTAAACATGTACAGACATATACACAGAACTGAACATGTATATTACAGAATCCACAGAATCACGGAATCCCAAGGGTTGGAAGGGACCTAAAAAGATCATCTAGTCCAACCCCCCTGCAAGAGCAGGGTAACCTACAGTACATCACACAGGAACTTGTCCAGGCGGGCCTTGAATATCTCCAGTGTAGGAGACTCCACAACCCCCCTGGGCAACCTGTTCCAGTGCTCTGTCACTCTTACAGTAAAGAAGTTCTTCCTGATGTTAACGTGGAACTTCCTATGCTCCAGTTTACACCCATTGCCCCTTGTCCTATCACTGGATATCACTGAAAAAAGCCTAGCTCCATCATCCTGACACCTACCCTTCACATATTGATGAAAACGCTTCACAGTATTATCTCGAATGAATGGAGTGACTTGAATGTCGTATGCAAGCCTACAAACCAGTCTCTATTAGACACAAGGAACTGAAACAACATTTTTACCTGATGTCTACAGATAGTTGATTTTTGTACCTTCCACTGAAATAGCTGATACCAGCCTCCATCTGACTGCTAGATCAGATGTCTCTTGGGTTCAATCTGCTGTGCAGTTCCTGTGCAAAGCAGAATGTTATTTAACAAAGCTAAGATGGAATGAAAGTCAGGGAGTAATGATGAAAACACAGGAAATGTTGATAATTATTGACCATTTAAACTAGCAAAACCCCTACAAAATTTAACTTCAGCTGATACCCATCTTTTCATATAAAGATGTATTTTATTACTTAGTAGACATCTGCAGTTAAGAGTGGAAGTAAAAAAAATATGTCACACACCTCAGGTGTGTGAAATGCTTCTTTAATGCATCCCTGTGGGATTACATTGGACAGAGCTGTAAAGTCCCAGGGAAGAAGTAGAGCTGATAGATAAACTACAGGGGATGAGGGGAGTCCTAAACCTTGTCTAGCACTTTCTCTGGCTCCTTACTCTGAAGGGTGTAAAGTAGGGTAATGCTTTTTGATTAGCTAGTTTTGAAATCCACTTCAGTCAGTCGCTAACATATTTGATACAGAAAATTTCAGCCTCTGTTTATAATACCTCCAGCTGCAACACAAAAATACCTAAAGCTGGGCAGTCTTTTAAAGGCTTTTATAAAGCTGAGAACATATCTTCAGAAGTCCAATTAGAAAAGAGCTACATCACTAAACAAGGTAATGTGTCAGCCCTTAGTATCTTCGAGTGGTGCAAGCATCTTCCCAGGCATCAGAGCACTGTGTTCCGTGAAAAGCCAGGAACTGCACGGAACAGGGTCAACTTCCCTGCAATTTGCTCTGCTGTATCCCACACCCCCTAGACATTGTTCAGGAGTGCTACAAATCTGGATGCAGCACTTAATATTGCTGTCTTCTCCTCTTGTACATCCAAGGGTACAGTGGTTAAACAAGCTCCCAGGAAGCGGGACAGCAAAGGCAGATGGAAGAACTTGTATCTTCTCACACAGCAACTGATTTCAGGTGCAAAAAGGTACACCATAGCCCTTGGGAGAGCTTAAGCAAGCTTATTTTTAGTGGAAGGGATGGTATTAATTGGGTTGTTTTTTTTTATTCCCACTATATCGAGACATTTATAAACCACTATAGTGTACAAACCAAACAAGTCACCCTCATGGACTGGCAGCAAAAAAGAAAACAAGGACTAAATAAGTGGTCTGTATTTCAGAAGCCAGGAATTGAGGAGAAGCTGCTGAGTGCTTTTCAAAGTGTTAAGTACATCTGCTTCTTAAAACTAGTTATTAGTGCAGACTGTCATCATTAACCAAGGAAACTCCAACGCACTTACACCTTACCCAAGTGCTGCAGCCTTATGTGCTTAACAAGGCTGCAAGTCCTACCCTTCATTAAAATGTAGAAGACAGCCAGGTTATTCTATGCTGCATCCATGTTTTTGTTGATTGCAGAAGATGCTGCTGAGTGCACAGCACTCTTACAAAGTCAGGACATCTATTTTTGTTCATAAATATTAATTCAAGGCACTCAACCTCAAATATTTGAAAGTCTTGGCTTTTTTTTATTGTTCATCATTGCACAATGATATTTTAATTGGAAATTGATAATTGCCAGAACATTAATTCTGTTTTACTGTCTTGGAATCAATATGAGTTTATCTGCATGCAAAGAAGAGCTGCAAGTGCTTGGCTGCATCTTAAAATGGGCAAATGTCTCATTATATTGTATGTAAACATTATACAAAATACATATTTTACATGTAGATATCTACTGTACTATATAGAGATGTTTCCATAGGGCTGGAGCTCTAAGAGTAACTGAATTTTCCCCTATCTCAGCCTTTTATAAAATCAAAGTAAAGCAGAGGCTCTAATTAGTTTCAAATGAGAATGAAAAGTCTGTCAGGCTTGACAAGAGCATTTTGCAAAAACCTGATGAAATCTGAAGGTGACTGATATTATGCTGACAACAAACTGTTTCAGTGGGATCACTTCATTTCTGAAGGATTAAATTATCCCTGTAAGAAAGCCCAGTTTTGACAAAAACAAAGCAGAAAAATCAACAAAGTTGAGTAGCTTCTAGCAAGGACTCCCTACTGAACCATCCTTTGAAGCCCTGCAGTTCTGGAGGAATTAGCAATGCCTGGGGTGTACCAGTGTATACAAATGTTTGCTAAAGCAAGGGGTCTAAGATAGGTGTCTTGCAAAACTGATCCAAAACATTTCATTGGCATTATTTCAGGCTTTGCGTCTGGGTGGAAAGAAAAACAGAGTTTAGATTTGGGTTGGTTTTTTTGTTTTTTTTTTTTCCACCAGGTTGCTTTTCTGAATCTCCTCCTATCCTAAAATATTCAGGTTTTCTTGTATTTAAATGCATGTGACTGCTAACATGTAAATAGACACAGCAACGGCTTCAAAAAGGAGGAGTTATTCCTCCCCCTCTCCAGTGCTGAACTTTTATCAACTAAGAAATGCTTTTTTCCTTTTGAAAGAGGGTATAGAACATTTCAGTGGGCCAAGGAGCTATGGCTGATGCATTCTCCTGACATTCTCTATCAAGTTCCTCGTCTTACTAGGCTAAGCAGTGGATTACCCCTACAAAAGTAGCAGCTTCTGGAGGGACAATCAGGAGAAAGATACTAAACTCTCCTGTCCCAGATGATTAAGACGTTCTCTTAAGAGACAGAGAAGAATCACTCCAAGTCTTTGCAGCACGACTAATGAAGACTGATTTCTTGCAGCTACAGTACAATTCCCCAGCTCCACACCCATCCCTCCTCCTCCCCTGCAGTAACCTCAGCTCCCCTTCATGTCCTCAGCTGCCTCTGCGGGGAAGGCAAAGACACATGCCATGTGCTGCTGGAGCTAGAGCTGGGTTAGCCAGCCAGCTGCCTGCTGCCAACATCATTTGTGAGATGAAGCCAACAACCCCATGTCTGCATGTGGAGGGGCTATCGGGAGAACCTGGAATCCAGAAACCTTTGACAATCCCCTTTCTATCAGATTTGATTGGAGCCAATCAATGAGTTAGGAATATTACTGCTGAGAGAGACATTTCTGAGGCAACACATGGGTAACTCTTCTTTCCTTACTAAAGTCAGTGGGAGAAATAAAACAACACATTATGCACAACCTTAATAAAATGCCTTCTGGAAGCTAGAAGAACCAGGATGTCTGTATAGCATTTCTGAGCAAAAGTTCAAGCATCAATCTGCTAGCACTGCTGCTCTCTTTCTCAATCTTATTCTCCCTCTGCAATAGTAATTTCTAGTAAAAGGCTTACAGGTCTTACTGATGCTGAGTGCTGCACAAGCTGAGCTTCAAATGCTGGACTCTTACTTATAAAACCGTAGAATAGTTAGGGTTGGAAAGGACCTTAAGATCATCCAGTTCCAACCCCTGTGCCATGGGCAGGGACACCTCACATTAGACCATGTCACCCAAGGCTCTGTCCAGCCTGGCTTTGAACATCGCCAGGGATGGAGCATTCACAACTTCTTTGGGCAACCTGTTCCAGTGTCAAGATGCTTAGATTTGAAAAACATATGTTTCAGCAGGCCATTCACATATGACAAAGAGGAAAGAAAAATCCATGCTGGCAGTGAATTAATCGTGCAATGAAGTATTTCTTGAGGAAAGGCAGCCATCGCTTTCATAACAAGTCAGACCTGATGCAAGTAAAGACGTGGACAAAATATACCTCCAGCTTCACTTCTAATTCCAAGTTCTCCTCTCTGTTTTTACAATGAAAAAGTAAAAAACACCAAGCCTGAAAGCAGAGCCGTACCATAGTTTACTCATGGAAAGAAAAAACAGTTGACTGCTTTCAGAAGTTCTTTCACAGCTGACATATGGACTACAACGTTTTAAGGAAATGCTAAAGAGTATACTTTGGGAAAAGTGTTGAGACTTTGGTTTTAGTAGTGAAAGCATAAAAGGACTCTGTTTCAGAGCAGCACTCTGAGAAAGTACAGCTCTTGCATAGATTGTATTCTAACTTCAATGCCCCTGAGATGCACTCTAAGGGGGTTATTGAGAAGTGCCAGGACACCAGCTTGTATGTAAGGAGCTGCCCAAATACGAAGTACAGTTCATAGTGCCAGGAAAGAGCGAAAGAGGCAGGGGTGAGGCCAGCAGGACCCTGCAGCCAGAGAAAGAACTAGGCTGATAAAATCCTGGTTCTGAGCCTTCTCTGGCACCCCTCACCTGCCCTGTAGAGTTACCCAACAGTCCTCTTGTCCTGGGTTCAGCTGTAGCAGTCATTTTTCTCCTTCTTAGTAGCTAGTGCAGTGCTGTGTTTTGATTTTTTTGGCCTGGGAACAGTGCTGATAACACCGATGTTTTCAGTTGCTGCTCAAATGTTTGGTCTGGCCAAGGACTTTCTGAGCCTCATGCTCTGCCAGGGAGGAGGGGAGACCAGGAGAAAGCAGAGACAGGACACCTGACCGAAACTGACCAAAGAGGCATTCCATACCACAGCACGTCATGCCCAGGATGTAATGGGGAGTTACCCAGAAGGGCAGGGACTGCAGGGTTGGATGGGGTATCGGTCAGGGCTCGGCTGGGGGGAGTGGAGCGAGTTATTAGTCGGCTGGTGCTGAGGTGTTGTATTCTTTCCTCTTGTTATTTCCTTTATCATTATTATCATTGGTGGTAGCAGCAGTGGTTTGTGTTATACCTTAGTTACTAAACTGTTTTTATCTCAACCCGTGGGAGTTGCATTCTTTTCGATTCTCCTCTCCGTCCCTCCGGGAGTAGAGGGAGGGAAAGAAGGTGGGGGATGAGCTGTGTGGATCGGTTTAAACCACGACACCTCTGCATCTTGAGCAAACTATAAGGAATGTGCTTTAAAGCAGCTTCATGCCCCCTGGGTAACAAATCGCACAGATTTCAAGCTACCATATAACTTTCAGTAACAGGTCACATTTTTAGTCCTAATAGTTCCTGATCTAGTAAATACTCATTTGGCCACAGGCTCACTAGTCACAGACTCACTAACCAAGCTGTAAAAAAGGCCACTGGACTAAATTACATGATCATTATTAACATAATTAACAATTAATTATTTAGTAACATGCAATTTAATTAGTTAATTGGGCAGAAACAACCCAGGAGCTCTGGAGTCAGACCTGGGAGTCACCATGAAAAAGCCCAAGTCAAAATGTAATGCGGGTAGGAACAGAGGTGCTTTTATGGGTGCTGTGGAAACATAAAAAAGAAGTATGAAATAACCTGCAGGTCGAGTTTTAACCTACCCCACTAAATTCAGGAGATTTACTTATTGTTATTTTGTGACTCATAACTCAATCCCAAGACCTAAATTTGAATTTTAACTGGAAACAGCCATTCAGAAAAATTGTATTGAAGTCCTGACAAATTCTCAGAGGTGAAAAGCTGGCCTTGCTTCTACAGGATGATTTCTTTATCACTTGTCAAGACCAGTTAATAAGATATGTTTAAAATACCTAAAACTAAGTCTTAAGTTAATGAGTGCAAGTAACATCACAAACCTTTATAAATTCATTAAAGTATTAAATATAGATTTTCTACAGATTACTAAATTATTAAAGTTCCCATTTGTAAATATTATTAAAAAATTTATACAAAAACTGATTTTCTATTTGGTTTTAGAAGAACAGATTTAAGTTTTCCCATGAAATAATCCTCATGTGAATTCTTCTGAGGAAAAAGAGCCTCATAATACCTATTTTCAGATGAGGGATGAGATAAGCTATTTGATATGCAAATATAACTGATTTCATTTAATTGTTCCTGAGGGAAGAAAATTTGTATGCAAACCACTTGCCAACTAGTAGTGAATTCTACCTTCTAGGTTTTTTCCTCTCAAAACATTATTTATAACTGCACTTTCCTAATAGAAGAGCTTTCAGTCCTACAGGGCACTGTACTGAACACGTCCTTTTCCCAGAGGAGTCAGCAGAAGCCAAGAGCAGAGAGACATGGTCATGGAAGTTGTCTGCTGCTCCATTGCAGAGAGAAGTGCTGGATACCATAGAAATTCAGTAAAGCAAAAGCAAATTTCCCCCCACATAGTGCTGTAAGAAGTATTTCATAGCCTACCATTAGAAAATTCTCTTCAAACTGGCATGCCATGACCAGAACAATCATGCTAATCTATCTATATGAAACATCCTTTCCTGATACTTAAGTTCCTTGTTGTTCCCGTGCCAAGTGGTAGAAACACATAACTCGCTGGCACAGCCAGGCACTCAAGCAAGACAAATAATCCATTATCAAGCAGCTTAAATTTCATCTCTACCTTTTACCCTGTGGGAAAAATCTGTAGGGTGTCTTGTAAGGGAAGGCATTTTAAAAATCACATTGTCACAAACACAAAAACCATACCATCTATTTTCAAAGAGGCTGGTCTCCAGCTAGCACAGCTGGGGTTTAAGCTACATCACAAAGAGCTTTTGCTGAGCTCTCTTGTCCTGTCATACATCTCTGTGATTTCTTTTTCAAACCAATGCATTCTTGTCTCTGGTTAGTTAATTTATCCATTTTATATTTATGTACGAATCTGCATCTCCTCTAATTATCTAATAACTTCATGCAATGTAAACACTTTACTAACCCCTCAAAAAGGCAGATTTACAGTATACTTTTACATAAACCTTAACCATTAGTTCAGAAAAGGGAGACATCTTAGTGTAGTCCAAGCTAGGGACACCCACTCAGCCTTCTGAACAGTTTGCCACAGAGCTTTGCTGCGTCACACGCTTTCATGCCAGGCGGCATGTAGACAGACAGCAAATGGCTTCTAAAGCTCAGAACAGAGAATTTAAGGAGCATGTTGTGCTTACCAGTCCTGTGGCTTTAATGACCTGTTCTCCTCAGGTGCATATTATGCTCTTCTGAAGAGGTGATTCATTTGCATTCAGCTGTTCACATGCCCACCCCAGGCACATCCAGGCCTGTTCCCACGCACCCTTCAACTAGCACTCACACTATGTTGTCTTGAAAGGCAATGGGGTTCAAGTATGACTCACAGCCTAATGGAGTAATTCTAGCTTCAAGAAAACCCTGATGTGTTTGGGGGTGTAGTGAATTTAATGCTAGAGAAACCACCCTAGCACATCCCTGACAAGTCCGTCCCTCCAACTGCTGACAGTGATGAAAGCATACACTTTTTGATGCTTTCTGGACTGAAGTCCTAGTACAAGTACAAGGGTGTACAAAATGTTATTCAATGACTTGTGATAAATTCAAGATCTGTTTTAAAATAAACTTTTAAAGAGGCTACAAGAGAACAGCTAATTAGGAGACTTATTTTTCTTTCATATTGTTACCCACAGTACCCTTCTAGAAAAAAAAGTGCTTTCTAGACAGGTAAGAGTAATAGTGCAACTAATTCAGTATTTTCTAAATAATAAATAACATCAAGCACCTCTACAAGACATCAATTGATAAAGGAGGGAGCGGGAATACAACTCAAGACGTCAACACTCCCAACTCAAATCATCACACTGCTGTTCTCAGCCAAACCCCCAGAAATTCTAGTACCAATAGAGTGATCTACGGATTAAAGTGCTTGTCAACAAAAACCATTATTATGCCAATAAATATTGCTGAATAAGAGACGGAAGTTGATATTCAGCTGTTAGTGGGAAAAACAAAACACCTGCATGTCTGTCTCAGGCTTTATCATCGATTTCAGGAGTGATTTTTGCATTATTTATCAGTTTTCCTTTCTATATGCAGAGGTTTGGAAACCAGTTGAAGACATTATATGAAGTTTAAAGTTTCATGAGGGGAACAGAACATACAAGAAGTACTGATGTAAAGAAACAGTGGAAATTACGTTAGCTAATGTTCAGCAAAACAAATCAAGGAACAAAAGCATAGCAGTTAGGTAGTTAAAACTGAAAGAAATAATTGAATCCTGTAGCTAAGAAAGAACTTATGTGTAAGATCAGCCTTCTACTTGAAGCCACTTCCTTGACTCTTAGGCTTTCTTCTAAAACAGTAGCTGTCAGGACATCATCACTTGAAGAAGGTACTTACTTGCTCATCAGACAATAATTATAACTCGCCAGCATTTTAGGGCTGTCCAGTTTAATGTGCCAGGTAACATTTCAATTCGTATATGCTAACTCAAAACAAGTTTCTCAAAATGGTTTTATATATTTTTAGCTTTCCACCGTGTTGCCAGTCTTTTGGTTCAGTCTAGTTAAAAACTATAAATATAACCTAAAAACCCACATGACCCAGTTACTGACCCAATCTTGAAGCTGACGAATCAACCTGATCTGAAAACCGACAATCATACTGACCAACTCACACAGTTTTGTGGAGATTATTGGTATGAGTTGTTACTAGGGCTAAATATTAATTACTTGTAAAGTGTTTTAAAAGTCAATAAAACATTTCTGAGCTCTATAGTTATAGGGTTTTCTAACTGTTCTTTCAGAACTATCGTATAACAAAACAGTACAAGTCTTGCAACTAAGTCTAAGCACTTTGATATTGCTAGATAAATATCAAATACGTCCTTGTTAGTCTGAGCCCACTACATTTTAAAAGGTATTTTGTTCCAGCAATAGCAAAGTAGTCAGTGGATTTTATCATGGATTTCACTATAAGCAATCGAAATGGAATTTGATACCTTACTTATGTGGGGGTTTCATTATTGGCAACAGCAAACTCTGCCTTTTGGTTGTACCCCATTACTTGTACTAAGTTATTTCACTTCCCATAGTTTCTGGGTCATCACTCCTGAGGCAGGAGCACAACCAGCAGGAATTTTGTCTAGAGCATTTGAATCTCTGTAGAATATTCAGGACCTGCAGACAAGTCTACAGCATTAGCCTAAGGGGCATCTGGGAGATATGGCCAAAAAAACAGAACTAAAGACAGATACTACTACAGTATAACTCAGGTCAGGGGCAGATCTGAGCTTAAATTGGGTTCCTGCATCCATGGTCAGTGATGAGGAGAGGTCCCAGGTGAGGATCACTAGGGCTATTAATACACATTCATGCTCTCAGGGTGTTCAGAGTGAGAAGCCAATGGATGAGGAGGCAGATTGGCTGTAGAGCTCAGGGCTTTGTGGAGAATTTGATGTGCCTGTGTAGTAAACCTAGAGCAAAAAGTCATACTATGCGGAGATTCCAAATGAGAAAGTAGGACTGGAACCTAGACAGCAGAGATGCCAAAACCCATGAAAGAAAGATGTTGTACTGCAGATCAAAAAAGGGATTTGAAAAACCCAATAGTACAGCTAAAAAAGTGAATGGAGTTTGATATGCAAAGTCCCCCAAGGGAAGAAGTAGGACTAAGGCTGAAATGCAGAGGTAAAGCTGCAGTACTCAGCAGAAGCTCAGACAGGAGTAAGTCTGGGCTGTGAAACTGTGCTCTCCCCCAAAGTATGGATGTTTCTTATCTCTTTGTGCTGTTAGGGGTCTAGTAATGTGTCATATTCTTTCTCCAGGGATGGTCCCCAGCCAAACTACCAAATCACCCCTCTCAGGTGACAGAGAGCAGAGTAATACATGCATAGACTGCACTTTATGATAAACGAGATGGTCAACATCATTTCACATTCTAAATTTTCACATTTTAGTATTTATTTTTTTTTTAGGCCAGACATCACCCTTTATCAAAACAAAGCAATGCAAGATATTCAATGGTTATGAAATTCCAAAACTGAAGTTGCCATACCTCTTATTCTGGTTATCTTCATCCCATGAGTTCCTGCTTTATGATACATGGATAATTAACACAGTGACACAAAACATCTTTTTACCCACTTTATGTTCCATCAAACACACAGATGGGACTTTTCTGCTGACTCTTCAGTATTGTTCATAATAGAAGGTATATGGCAAAAAATACAATAAGAAAGTTATACTCTAGACCAAATTGCAACTAAGGAAAAGCCAGGAAAGTAAACTTGTCCACTGCAGTAGTTTGCATATATGGGCTGAGCAACTCAGTCATGTCTATTTGTCTTCAGTTTGCCTTTACATCGTGTGCCTAAGATCCCTCTCTGTAAAACAGGAAATAAGGGAATGATATTATTGCAGATGTACAAGTGAATGCTTATCCAAATGCTTCTTTTACTTCCTAGTCTAGATTTAGTCATTAATGAGGAAAAATTGAAGCATACTGACTGAGCATTACCTGTCTTCTGCTCTGATTCAAGCAGGAACCTGGGGAAAAGGATCTTTATGTAACATATGTAGCTAAAGCACATAAAAGAAAACCTATTCACCAAGACCTGAACAGAGATTGCACAGGTAATTTTGTTCTCAGCATTTTCTGCCTCTGCGTGTTTGACTCCACTATCTGCATAATGTTCCTTTGGCCATTTCTTAGAGTGTATGATGTATCTAAAGTTAATATGCTCTTCTAGGTACTTAGATGCTTACAGCAGGATTAATGCAACTCCAGCTGAGGCTAGTGAGCCCTTCCCGCATGCATACTAAAGTTACAAGATGGCTTGTTTGAAGAAAAGTTTTACGAACACGTGAAAGCTATTTAGACCTCACTTTGTGTATATATATATAACTTATATAAATATATTTTATAATTTATAATCTATATTATATAAGAATATATTTAGATATATATGTATTCTTATATATTTTTGTATATGTAACAGTTACCATCTTCAAAATACTTTCAGAAAAGTAACTGTGAAACATTTTTGAAGTATCTTGCTGTTCCTAAGAACATGAAGAATTTTTTTAATTTGCAAATGGAGATTGAATTCAACAGACCTAGAATCATAGAATAGAATATTTGGGGTTGGAAAGGACCTTAAGATTATCCAGTTCCATCTCCCCTGCCATAGGCAGGGATCTGCTCATTTTAAAAAAGTAAGAATTATAAGTCTACAGTATTGAGAGCTAAATATTACTTCTTGCCTTGCAAAAACTTCCCACTAACTTCTGAGTCTGAGTAGCCTATCAAATTAATACACACTTCATATATAGGCTTCATTAATCTACACAGAATATGTTGTTCATCAATATTAAAAGTACCTTAAGAAGGAGAGAGGGCAGACACTGAGAGGGGTTGTGTCTCATCAATTGCTGTGCAGCAGGTCAACATCATTAAATGATTATGGCATGGAACAGACCATTTGTACAATGAAGCTATTCCTAATCCCTTCAATTTAGGGACTAAGAATGAAATGCAATTTTTATATTACTTATCCTTATCTCTACTGGGTTTAATTTTACATTCCTTCCTCCATCTATTTTCCTCTGCTCTCCTCAGCAGTTGTAATTTCTGGCTGGAAAATCATATCTGCAGGTGATTCAGCTTTTTTCATTTTCCTCTCTCTTTCTTGCCTCCCTGTTCCCTTTCCTTCACAATACTTTTCAGCTTTCCTTTTTGTTTGCTTGTTTTGTTTTTTTGCCCCTCTCTTTTCCAGCTTCTCAGACTCAATTTCTGCTAAAATATCCAATTCAGTCTCATGAAATACAGGTTATTTAATTATTTTTTAAAACACTGGATTGATTTAGAATTTCTGGCCGAGTTTTTTGGTTGTGGTAAATCAGCAAAGTTTTTTAATCCTGTTGAAATTCCCTAAGTTTGCAATTTTTTTGCTGGACCTATCCAATTCTGTCCAGATTTGTCCAAGAAAAATGAACTAGATTTTAATAAAAGTTTAACATTCTTTGGCCAATGTTGCTCTTGGCTGACCATTTGCAGAAGGAAAAAGATTTTCTCTTTATGTAGTGAGTAACTTTACAGATGACACTGTAGCAGCCCCGGGTAATCTGGAATGGAAATGTGACATGATAAATCTTGCATCAAAAACAGTTTGTCTGTAGGAAGAGCTGCTGTGAATCCACAAAGACTTAGAGAGGGGAAAGTGGAAGCTTGTTACAGGCACCTGCATGTTAATTCATCAGTCTCAATTGGGACTAACTTCTTTAGCCCTCTAGAGCTGTCATCAGAAGGGAAGGAAAAAAAGAATCCCCTGGGTGTTTGTCCTTTTTCTTTCTAGTAATTGCCCTGAAACTTTCATAGGGCAAAACTGGGCCTCCTGAAGCCAAATGATAAAGGCACTCACTCAGGTACTGACCATGGCAGGGAAGAGCATGATTAGTGCCTTGTTGGACTGAAAATACTTGAGATAATGTAAAAGGTGAGGAGGGGGGAAGGAAAGGAAGGTTTCTGAGGATGGTGTGCTAATACTAATTCAATTTTTTGTTATTTTCACAATGAAGTTGTCTTCTCACTATGCAAATGAGGAAGGTAAGGGCTAGCTCTCTAACACACCAGCAACCAAGTTGTCTAGCAAATATTACATCTGAAAACCAAGTCTTTTCATCTTGTTTATTTCACTTTATTTCTGGCACAAAGGAGAAATAATTGGGTGGTTTTGAGTTCAGAGTGCACCTATCTATATTTACAGTGTATCTATACCTGAAAAATATATTCCAATGAGCTTCAGCTTTCATCAGACTACATCAACAAACAGTAGTACTACTCTGTGTGTGTGTGTATGTGGGATGCAAGGTATCATTGTGGTGGCATTTTCTTAGATGATATAGTATGAGTTCTTCAACTTGGACAATACAAAAATCTCCCACAGCTGCATAGCATTATTTAAAAGAGTAAATTTTCATTTTTAGTTAATGTTGCCACAGTTAGACTCTTTGATTTGACAAGATCCATTTTAAACGAAGCTTTTTGTATATTCCATTCCTATGCAAAATGAATTATACTGAGATGACAGCTCTCTCTCCCTGCCTTCTACACCCACTGTCACAACAGATGGATGGGTGATGGGGTCTCTCCAGAGGAGATTGTGTCCTTCCTTCTGGCGTGGCTGTTGTACCCTGTCTTATCTGAGTGGGCAGTCAGCATCTGACCCCTTCCTGGGGTGTTTCTGTCACAAGATGATACTGATTACACATGGTTTATATCTTTGCTGTAATCTTGTTTACAAAACATGCATGTATGTATGAACGCAAGAGAAAAACACAAGGCTTCCTCCCTTACAGTTTTCTTGTGATCCATCTGAAGGCAAAGTGATGCAGGAAGGAAGCAAGGGAAGAGGAGAGGAGGGAAAGTCTTTTGGTTTTGCTTTGGGTAAGCTTCATCAGTAAGACAGGAACCTACAGTCACTCATAACCTGCTGCAACACCGTCAGCCCCATAGACTAGTCTGGACTTCTGCTCTGACAAAGGCAGATGGCCAGACTGCACAGGCTAACTCATTGCTCCATACAAGCTCTGGTTGGTACCCCCTTACCCTTTGAAAATAACAGGTACAACGTGATAGCTTAAAACCCAAGGCAGAGGATGACTTTCCCTACTGTGCGTCAGTCCGTAAGTGTGATGAAATGTGGCCAGCTAAATATGTCCAGATGGACATCTCTCCTTTGATGCAGAAATCACTAAAATGCAGCAACATGTGGTAGTCTAGGTTAGAATAAACTCTCACATAGAACATTAGTGCAGAGCAGAAAGTTGAAAAAATTATTCTCCATACTTGTAACTAAAATAAAGGAAGAAGCCATTAAAGAGACAGCGTAAAAGTTGCTACTTCATGGATCTTTAATACAAGGCATGTAAAACTCTGAAAACAAGGAGTTTTGTCATCTTTCATCCAATATGCTAGTGGTAACATATAAAATGCTTCCAACATAACAAAGTTCTCCTTTCAACTGAATTCTAAGGGAATGTTATTGATCAAATACTCTATCTAATATTATATGCTTATCATTTTCAGGCTAGACTACAGAGGGATTATACACTGCAGCAACTTGCACCAGTACAAGCCCTGAGATAAGCCAGGTCCCAGCAGCTAGCTAGTCCCCACTTGACGCCGCAGTTAAGCTGCAGTGGCTTTGAAGAGGCTATTGCATCTGTGTCGGGTATTTCCACTGGTGCAATGGCTGTGCTTCAGGCTTTCCCTGAATGCCATGGAAACACACCAGTTGGTCCCAGGAAAACTCCTGTATGTGGGAAGTTTTGAAAAATTATGGTCAGTTTGCTGAAAAACCATTAAAAAATAATAAATATAAAGAGAAGTACAGCTGAGGAATCTGGGAGATGTCTTCCTAACTGGGCTTTATTAATGTTAGTTTGCTGCTGTGGTTATTTGCATACATTTACTGAGCACACCAGAGCTATTTTCCTTGCTCTGTATTTGTCTTATAAAACTCCAAAGTATAGAACAGTCACTTGTGCTTGCCAGGGAAGAAATGGTGGTGTGATGTAATTTAAGGATAGGCAAGGTGGCTTAATAAATGCTTATGCTTTATCTTTAATAGGTGGGTTTAGGCTATTATATTATATTTATCCTATGCTTAGGCTAAGCATCTTTGTTTTGTAATAACTTTTTTATTTTACACCTTTCCTTTCCCAGTGTAGCAGTAATAGCTCATGTGGTGTTTACCTGTCATACAACTATGCAGCTCCACACGGGGACAGGGAAGTCTTTGTTCAAAATAGTCAATGCATTTGGGGGAAGAATAAACTGGAAGCCTGTTTTTCTAAGGCTGATTTATTCCAACAGGGAGATCCTCATACAGGGTGAAGCAGCACTGTGCTGATCACAGCACAGCTACTTTGGTGAGGGATAAAAATTCCCTCCAAAGTGTGTGTGATTTTCTCCTTGGGCTGATGCAATTATCACCACTGTGCCTGAGCAAGGGTTTGCTTCTGTCTCCTCTCTTTAGAGCCTAGCGACCCAACAGTGCACTGTTTATCTCTTTGCTTCTGTTGAAGGTGAGCCATGCTCATGTGGCAAGCTGGATTTGTGGCTGGGTGAATTTGTGCCATAGGATCATCAGATGACAGTGAGATCACAGTGGCCATGGCACTGCTGAAGCCTTGCTGCCTGCACCGTAGCCTCTGGGTTCACCCTGTTTGTCCAACCTCAGCCCACGATGTACTGCTGGCACTTAGGCTGCGAGCACCTCCAAGCCTGGGTTTGCCTCTGCATACCAGCAGCATGCTTTCCTCCCCACAGCACAGCATGTTGAGGAGGTAGGAGTTACGCTGACTTGTGTTTCCCTGCCAGCAGTGGCTTATTGTGCTGTATTGATCTGGCTTGCTTCTTACTCAGGGCAGCAGGAAAACCCAGTGCTGCAACTCCTGCTCAGTTTATCATTTAAAATACATGGTCCATTTGACTAGCACTGCGTTTGTGTTTGTAGGTTAGACACAGCTCCTCTGGGTCAGTTTTACATCTTCAGCTGTAAATGTAGGTCAACTGGCTCCTATGCAGTGTGTTCCTCATCCTTTAAAGCACAGGTCCTCACACGCAACTTCACAGTACATTGCATTTGCCCATCTTTTATAAAAGCTCATTTTGCTAGAGTAGTAAGTGGTTCAGCAGCTTATGACATTAGCTTATGACTAGCTTATGATATTAGCAGGCATACCAGCACAGCAGTAGTCTAGGTATTGCACACTCATAATGAGGGTGTTTTCTACTGTTTCACTTAAGGCTTTTCCTGCTAGTTTTTTGATAAGGAGACACTGATCTCAGCTCTACCAATGAAATTAATTATCAGGTGTGATGGTTGATGCCTATAAATCAAAGCAAGTCCTCCAGCTTTTGTGCTGTGCTCAGTCTCTCTTCTGAGATTTTTTCATTCCTGCAGACTCGAGACCATCAGAGGCTTGAAGTTTACATGTGAAAAGGATGCCCACAACCAGCCAGCTGGGTTCAGTTATACTGCTGAAGGACTTGCCATTTCCTGTATCATATGCATTTGCTACATTGTTTAAATAAGTCGGAAAGCAGTTTACATATCATAGAATCATAAAATCATAGAATAGTTAGGGTTAGAAAGGACCTTAAGATCATCCACTAAATCATGCCACCCACTAAACCATGTCACCCAAGGCTCTCTCCAATGAACACTGCCAGGGATGGAGCATTCACAACTTCCCTGGGCAACCCATTCCAGTGCCTCACCACCCTAACAGGATTCTTCCTTATATCCAATCTAAACTTCCCCTGTTTAAGTTTGAATCCATTACCCTTGTCCTGTCATTACAGTCCCTAATGAGGAGTCCCTCCCCAGCATTTTTGTAGGCCCCATTTAACCTTAGGTATGATGCTTAATATACAGTGATTTGTTCATTTTTTTTTCGCAATTCCTAAGAAACGGAGGTTTATGCAATCCTGATGTAAAACGTTTTCTATAAAAGACAGCATAAACCAGCCAATGGGTTCATAAATCAGAAACATTTGCCAGGGTTGTTGCCAGGAGCTTATGTGGCATCCGGGCCTCAGGTACTCAGGGAAACAGCTATCTTATAGGCTAGGGCTATCTTATCTGTCCTGTAGTGCGCTGACAGCTGTCCATCTCAGTGGTCAAGCAGGAAGAGGACAGGCACGTGCTATGGTTTGGTAACATCTTGGTTGGTGTCCAGCTGTAATAGGAGAATCAACAAAAAGAGCAGCCTTTCCTGTCATCATAAACAGCCCTTGCCTTCCTGCATGGAGCTCCCCCAGCATCACACCAAGCTGCACATCCATCATCTCCCTGCCAGCCAGGGACACCCATTCTCCATGACAACCATGTCACCAACCCCACTGTGTCTTGAGCCACCACTGGAGCTCTGAACACTGTGCAATTGTGATCACTGCGCCACCAGGGTTGTTGCCAGGAGCTCATGTGACACCCAGCCAATGGCTACCACCACTGCTCTGCACTCCTCTGGGGCCACCACGAGCACTGGGACACAGCCATGGCATCATGAGAGCTGGTTACCAGAGTTAGTGCTGCATCACTGTGACATGGCTATTATCTTCCACCATTTGAGAAAAAAACCAAACAATTTAATAAATAATAATTAAAGAAAAGAAAGGTAATGCTGGGGAGGGAAATACAGGAGCTGTAGCAGCACTTTAAAGAAAAGCATCTCAGGGAAGGTTAGAGGAGAGTTAAAAGCAGCAAATCCTATCCACTGCCCAATTTTACATATTTGTGAGATACGTGCTTTGAAGTTTGTGGGTTTGAGGGCTAAATTTGGGAAGAAAAATACTTGTTGTGTTGACTGACGGTAATGTTTCACACCTTTGAAGTTAAAGACATGTCCAGCGCCAAACCCTGCCTCAATGAGTGGCTGACAGTGCTGAGAATGTGTCAGGATGAGCTACAAGACTCATACCTTTCTTTTCCTGAAATGAGTGCAAGATTTCGTGAGTCTGTTCTGCACCACACACTTCATTTGGACACTAGGATGAAATACATCAATTAACTTCCACCTACTTGGCTCACTGCAGCTACTTCGTTCCTTAAAGACCAGAGGCAACAGACACAAGCAGAAGTTCCTTCTGAATATCAGGAAACACTTTCACTGTAAGGGTGACCGAGCCCTGGCACAGGCTGCCCAGAGAGGTTGTGGAGTCTCCATCCTTAGGGATACTCAAAAGCCATCTGGAAATGGTCCTGGGCAAGCGATTAGAGGTGGTCCTGCCTGAGCAGGAGGGTTGGACAAGATGAGCTACTGAGTTCCCTTTGAACCTCAACCACTTTGTGATTTTGAGATGGCTGATGTACAAACAGCGTTTCTAAAAGCAGACATTTAAAGAGAGCGACCAAGAAAATTATAAGGTATAAATGATTTTTTTGAAGCAACTTAGTAACCAGTTTTCATGGCATAAGCTGTGGTCAGGAATAAGTTTTATATTTATCATTGAAATTACCCCAGCTCTTCTCTTGAGATTATTGTCTCTTTCTGGAATGAAAACATGAGCAAGATTTCAGCACTGGAAACCACAAAATACTGCACAGATAGGGTAAAACCTGAATTCAAGGAGAAATAGTGTTGGGTTTGATCTCTGGCTGCTGCAAATATCCACGTTAACTCAGTCATTAATATTTGGGCTAAATTCTAGTAAGGTATTTAAGTAAAAAAAAAAAATATCTATAAGCAACAGAATTAGCAACTAGGGTCATGTACAAAGCAACAGTTTGTCTCTAAGGATCAAAAAAATATGGATGACAAAAATCCCTTTGGTATATATTTACTGTGGAAGTATACACAGAGATAGAAAAGACTGCAAATAATAAACCATATTCGTATCCAAGGCCACCCTTTCTCCCACTGACAGTGAAAAGAAACAGACTGTGGAGAGAAGGAATTACCAGAACTGGCTACTGCAAAAAATCTCTGTCTGAAAAAACTCTGTCAGGGCATAGAAAGCGAAACCCATTAGGCTAGCAGGAGTACTGGTCTGATCGAACATGCTAGCATGTACTCATTGTAAGGAATAGGTGATAGGACTTTTACTCTGCTTTCTCCCTGTAGTCTTTAATCTATTAGGAGCTACTTGAACTGGAGAAGACTGCAGTCTGATAACTTATATTGAATGATATCTTTGTGAATCCATAGTTTATCTAGAAGCTGGAGGATATCTTTTAGAAAGAGACAATTATGAAGCTACAGGGAGAGACAAATCCTCAGGTGATTTTCTTCAGTGCTTAACCACTACTCTGATTAAAAATGCACACGTTATTTCTAGTCTGAATGTATTTAGTGTCAGCTAGATCTGGTTGTCAGATACTGTTATACTTTTTCTTTCTTCTAAAACAGAAAGCCTTATTGTATCAGAACTCTCTTTTTCTCTCTGGAGAATTCTAGGCTGTGATCATATTAACCTTTCCTTTGCTGGACTGCTGCCTGAGCTCTTGTAGCCACTCACTGCAAGGTAGATAAGACTCACTCCTCAAACACTGGTTTGGGGCTATCCCTGGAATACTTACAAACAGCTTTACAAATGGCAAAGTGCTTATAAAGAGTGTTTTGGATATTCTTTTTCCCTTTCAGAGGTTTTCTTTTCCTCCTGCCACTATCCACATGTCCAATTCCTCTATCTTCGTTGCCCAGGCAACCTCTGCTGTCTGAGCCCTGGGTGCGGTGCTCTCCACCACAGAAGGAGGCTGATATGAAGGATGAAGGAACAGGTAATGAGCTTAAGCGGGTTAGGAGAGCCCAATTAGGTGACCGATGGCAGAAATGGGAGTTTTATTTAAAGGTTAACAGTGCTAATAAATGCATTTATGCAGATAATAAAAAAAATAAAAATCCTATGACTTGCAAGAAATAGGAGGGGGGGATTTTACATCAGTACATTTCTAATGTCAGCTGAAGTGTGATGGCTAACAGTAATACAAAGACATGAGTGACATTTACTAAGCATCTTACTTAAACTGAAACTGATACAGCTTGTGTTTCTTTATGTATACATGTCCTTGAAGTAGTAGAAACTACCATCCAGGCAAAATAAGAGCATTTAAGGTATTTTGAAAGGGTTTATATTGAGGCTTGAGTTAATAAATGAAATAAAATGAAAGATTATTAGCCATTTCTATCAAAACCACTTCAAGTAAATAATAGAGATTCATTTTTCAAACAGAATTGCATTTTCGTTGATGATCAGTAGCTGTGTTGCTTTACAGCTACAGGCACATTTGTTTCCTATTAAAGATACAGCAGGCCAGAACAGGAAACTCACTCCAACAGAGGGAAAGTTTTAACATTTCAAAAGTCCTAAAACGATATTTGCATCCTAAAACTTTCTTCTGGTGAGGATTTTGGTGTCTCTTTTGGTCCAACAAAGAGACGAATCATGTGTGAACATCTCATTTCTAAGTAGTTAGACTTGATCCTGGATCCAAATGGGGATTCAAATCAGTTCATACCACTGCATCACTGTTTTGAGGCTGGTGGCAATCCCTGTGAGCTTCAAAGGGTTGCAGGCTCTTGGCATGTAGGTAGAGTGTAGTCTTTGAACTCTACTTTCAAGAGCTTTTAAGCTTTTGAAAGCTTTTGACATTTTGCACCTCCCACTGACTGGCATGGGTATGGTACTTCAGAGATCTCTTGGCTTATTGATTGTCTTCATTTGCAAGTACAAGTGACTTATTCTAAGAGAGCAACCAAGAAAAAAAATCTCAAGGAAGTTAAAGTAATTTTAAAATATTAGAAATATAATAGAAGAGAAAACGATCACGTTATTGAAAGAAAGCTATATCAAAGGTCATAGTTTCTGTAACGTTAAAAAAATACTACCATCACTCAAAGAGGAGAAATACAGAATCGTCACATGGGACCTTGCTACCACTTGAATCAACACCTTCCTGCTATAAAAATATTCATCTTTCTCAATACAAAATAATCAAGGTTACTTCCACTTGTCTTGAAGGAGCTCACAGGCTCAGGGGGTTTTGAGGGATAAAGCATTAGGAAGATTCCAGCTGAGGTTAAGGAAAGCAAATGTTCAGACAAGTGGGTTTTTATTTAGAGCTGAATCTAAAATGCCTAACCACCAAAATTATGCTCTGTAATTATCCTCTCTTTTCTGGAAACGTTACTGTACTGCTATAGCTACCACTGCCAAATCAGACAGTGGTAAGGATAATGAAGCAAAAGAGTTTTCATTGAATAGTTAGTTCAGCCATCCCAGGCTTATAGCACAGACAGCTTCAGGCTTTCTTCAGACAGACAGGTGACAGTACTGTCACGGCCAAGGCTGGTTTAGGGACCATTCCCAGGAAAGACAGAGTATATCTTTCCCATTTCCACTGCATTTTTATTTGGAAGAAATACGATGGAGCATATTATGTGAAACTTTGGCTAGGAAAAAATCTTCCATAGGAATACTGCTTAGTGGAACAAGGAGGAATTCACCAATATTAATCTTTAATGGCTAAGTTTTTTTGGTTGAAATTTTTTTCTGATCAAACTGCTTTTTTTTTATGTTCCCTGAAGACTGCACAATTTCTTACTGTTCTGACACCCATGAAGGAATGAAAAACTGAGCTTCTGGAAGTTTCAATGATTATTATTATTTTTAAAAAAGCTGAAATTAAATTAGAAATGGTCATTAATGTGTAACTTGTGAAGTTTATCTACTATACAGATGTTTTGATCAAACAACAGTATAATACATTATACGTTTTGTTCAAACATGAACAAAATAAAAGTTAACTGAATTGTTTACACCTTCTTGCTATAACTTCTTAGACTAATAACTCTAGAAAAATCACAGCTTTAAATGAAGGTAATGAATTAATAAATAAAACTAAAGATTTTTTTGTCGTTTTCAGCAATAAGCTTTCAGTCCCAAATTTGGAGGCTGCAGGAGGAAAAGGTTTTTCTTTTTCTACTCTTCTCTTTCTCTTTCAGCTATCTTCATTGTGGTGGGGAAATTGAAAAAGTTATTTAAAGAGGGGACAGGGAGAAACAAAATGTAAAATGAAATTTGGAGACTGAATACCTCTGTAGTTTTATTTTTATTTTAATTTTAATTTTCAGTGAAAATTCATTTTAAGTGGAGAGTCACAGAAATTTCTAAAGCATTTTCAGGGTTTTAAATAAAATTTTAATTAATTTTCCTCTGTTAACAGAGAGGTTTAGATTTTATATTTACTTAATTCTGAATTGCTAGTCATCTGTTTCTAACTTTTTTAATTTGGGGGCTGCCAGAAAGATTTTGAAACATTTTATAGCACTAGAAACAGTGTAGTTGGTGAGCAGAGTGCAGGCGATGGGATCAAGCTTCAAGGAAGAGCTATTGCATGACTGTCAGGAGTAAAGAGATATATTTTGATGCCAGTCTAGAAAGAGTGGCATTTCCAGGTAAAAATAATGCAATAAGCATATTCTTATCAAGCAGCTCCAGTAATAACGTTTCCTAGTAGCCATTGTAGTCATGATAGTTTTTTTTTCCTTTTATGAATTTTTATGACTTTCAGTGTTTTTTCCCGTGGTTTGTAAACAAAAATTGGCCACCATAGAATTACAAACTGTTGATAAAGGGTATCAACAACCACCTCAAGACATGTTCCCATGGGAGTGTTATTTAGAGACCCAATTTTTTTTTAATCCTCTTGTCTCAAGACAGATTGAACATCTCCTATACAGAGTTAAAACATACCAGATACTTCTATGATAACTCTTGATCAGGATTAACAAAAACAGTGAAACATTGTGCTAATTAGATTGTTTCCTCTTCCCTTTATAATGATATATTTTGTATTTTATTTTCATTAAATATTCTTTTTTTTTTCCATTCCAGCAGGCAAAACAGTAACACATCCCCCAGACAAAGCTGTAGGTGTGTTGCCAAGGACAACAGTTTCAGACATAAATTACTTTTTGAACTGCAAACCCTTTTATTGCTCTTTATTGAAGGCCATCTGTATGTTGTTATGTAAATTTAAGGCTTTCAACTAACCCTTCTGAACACAGCAATTTGGTGTGTTAGCGAATGTCCAGTTTTCACAAGGCAATGATGACATTAAGTCACAGACTGCAAACAGCTATGCCCCAGCACAAGTTAAGTTTTAAAACAAATTGCATGAAGTAGAGGAAAATATTCTCGAAAGAGCAATTCCTAAAATGCAACTGAAAGAGAATTAAAGCAACCCTATGAAAAAAAAAAATCACAACTAAAGATTTCACTTTATTGATTATATATGTCCAAGGAAAAAAAAGCACAGTGCATTCCCCAGGATCTACCACTTTCCAAATTGCAATTTCATACTGGTTGCCTAGACTTAATCCTTCGTCCCGATCAGTTGGAGCATTGCTTTGTCCTGCTGAAGCTGGTGGAGTTTTAATAAGCTTTATATTTGCTGAAATGTGGGCTAATACCTTACAAAAAATTTTGCCTGATGGTATGAAGATTTCAGTCAATTAGAAAGAAGTTCTCAAGCCAGAAAGATCTTTTCGCCTTGGTATCAGATTCACTCTTTGACACTGACCAGGGATAAAGATGAGTCAGGTTCTCTGGGAAAGTGTGCAATTGATGGCTTTATGAAATTGCACTGAGTTATGCCAGTAGAAGACCTGGTTGTTGCTCTTTGTTTGTTTTGGTTTGTTTCTTTCCTTAATAATCCATAGATGCACTCTGTGTCTGGCTAGATCCAATTATAAAACTTTCAGGTACATAAACCACTTGGCTTTTGTGCCCTACGCCTTACCAAAGACCCCGTTGGGGCTGAATCAATTGTAAACATCGTTACATTAGTGGGTTAGCTTCAGAATGCTGAAGAGTTTTGAACACTGCCTTCTTAAAGACATCATTAATTCGTTTCATTCCTTAAAGACCTTCTGAGTCACAGAAATATTCAATATCATAGAAGGATAGCCCTCCAAAAAAAGCAAACCCCATCTTTAAAGATGGCAGAAGAGAGGAGGTGCTGCCAAGTTTTGCATCTGACACTGTTTCATATTTTATAAAAACTCCATGTAGTAGATTTGGAGCTTGGATGTCCCTGTTCTGTGGAACGTTTGAATGCAGTACTCCAGGTGGTGTCTCACAAGAGCAGAGCAGAAGGGCAGAATCACCTCTCTTGACCTGCTGTTCATACTTGTTCTGATACAGCCCAGCATGTGGTTGACTTTCTGGGCTACAAGTGCACATTGCCTTTGTTTTCAACAAAGATTTTATAATGTTCTTCATTTGTTGTCAAAACTGAGCAATGGAGTCACATAAAATATAGCCTAAAAATAGTTACAAAAAGTCTAGAAGAGCCATTGCATCTCTGAGAGCAATAAACAACAGAACAAAGATTCCTTGCTTATCTTGCAGGACTTTTCCAGATCAGAGACTGCAGAATATGTGTATGCCTCTGCTGATCATTCTCTTTCCTGCAGGATTTGGACCTTGAGCCCTTAGACCTCATGCATCCCAAAAGTGTCCAGGGCAGCACTTAGAGAGCCCTATGCTTTCTATTACTCTTTATTAACTGACACGTTACTACAGGGCCCTCTTCAGTGTGGGGTACTGAGACTCCCAAAGCCTTAATTTTCCATCTTGGCAACCAAGTCACTTGTGGGTTAAGTGCACCACTGTCCTGGGTTCAGCAGTAGCAGTCCTTTTTTCTCCTTCTTAGTAGCTGGTGCAGTGCTGTGGTTTTGACTTTCAGCCTGGGAACAGCGCTGATAACACCGATGGTTTTAGTTACTGCTCAAATGTTTTAGTCTGACCAAGGACTTTCTGAGCCTCATGCTCTGCCAGGGAGGAGGGGAAGCCGGGAGGAAACAGAAACAGGACACCTGACCCAAACTGACCAAAGGGGTATTCCACACCACAGCACGTCATGCCCAGGATGTAACAGGGAGTTACCCCGAAGGGGAGTTCTTTTCTGGGTCGGGCTGAGTATTGTTTGGTGGGTGGTATTGTATTCACTTCCCTTGTTATTTCCCTTATCATTATTATTATTGGTGGTAGCAGTAGTGGTATATGTTATGCCTTAGCTACTTACTTATCTCAACCTGTGTGAGTTACGTTCTTTCGATTCTCCTTCCCATCCCTTTGGGAGCGGGTGGAGGGAAGAAGGGGGAGAGTGAGCGAGCGAGACTGCATGGCTGACTGAGTTTAAACCACGACAGTTCTTTTTGGCGCCCAGCGTGGGGCTCAAAGGGTTGAGATAATGACAGATCTGACCAGAGTGTGTCTAATCGTATTTGTGATAAGCATTCATTGTTTTGGATTAATAGTCACTTGTCACAATGCTGATTTATTGGCTCTCAAAGCTGTTGCTCTTGATCTCACAGTTCCAGCGTGTCATACCTTACTTACAGCCAGTATTTGCTGTGTTAGTGTTTACCAGGTGGGGGGCTTGGGCTAAGGTTCTTGTTTCACTGTACTTTATGGCAATGACTTGTAATAGGGGCAGGCTCCGGCAGCAGGGCGGGATGGACGTGGCTGTGGACTTGTACCTGGCCGTCCCGCTGCTCTTCACCGTCCTGGCCCTTGTCCTCGCTTCCCTCTTCGTGAGGCTTTGGGGAGCCGAGGGGGAGCGGGGAGGGAGCAGCTGCCGGTGAAGAGGTCAGGGCGATCAAGGATGGGAAGGAGGTGGCTGCTGAGCAGCGGGAGGAGGCGGCAGAGGAACCAGGCCCCGCGGCCAAGCCCAGCCCCGCTGCAGCTGAGAGCAACCCCCGCCAGCTGCCTACCGAGCAACACCAGTCTGAGACCCAGGAGGATGCGGAGAGCAAGATACCACCTTTGGGAGCCCCAGCTGGGTCCAGCCTCGGGCACCTGGGACAAGTGGAGGATGCAGGAGACCACGCAGCACTTTCCAGCAAGGCAGAGGAGGAAGATCTAGACTCAGAAAAAGAGAAGCTGGTGATGAGAGAGCTGGCAAGCACAGCAGCTACACCAGCCCCAGGGACAAGTACAGCAGCATCATTAGAGAGTTCTGAAGGGTTTGAACGGCCTTTGGGTACCCTTGGGACCTGCCTGCTGATTGTGATGGGGATCAGCATGTTGGCACACACACAGAGTGTGTGCTACCCACGACCATTTTGTCTGATCTCAAAAGTTAAGCAGAGTCGGGTTTGGGTCTTGTCTAGGGTTAGACAACAATATAGGAGACCAAGAGATTTTCCCCAAGGCTGGACAGTCATGAGTGTCAGGGTGCCTGGAACAGTATGGGTGAGTATCTAGTGCACTGGGCCCCTCCAGTGCTTTGGAAGCATCGGAGATGGAAGGCAGCTGTATGGAGTCCCCAGCAACAAGCTGCAGAAACTGCTGAAGGGGACAGTGAATTATTTTGAGCCTAGTGGGCCCATAACACTTCAGGCCATCAGGGCAGAGATGCAACATAGAGATGGACTCATGATCAAGGGGTGGACTTAGCAATGGACACTATTGCCCAGGTTATTCACGAGTGTGAACACTGCACACAGCCTCTCCTGCTCTGAGAGACTGTTACAAGAGATGGAGCCTGACGTCATGGACCAGATGGACTCAGCAGCTTTAGAGGGACTGGTCCATGCACTAAGATAACAGTGCACTGAGACAAGACTGATGGTAAATTGAAAATAGTGGGATCTGAGCATGACTTGAATTGCATGGAATAAGGGGTGGATACTGTCCTGGGTTGAGCAGTAGCAGTCGTTTTTCTCCTTCTTAGTAGCTGGTGCAGTGCTGTGGTTTTGACTTTCAGCCTGGGAACAGTGCTGATAACACCGATGTTTTTAGTTACTGCTCAAATGTTTAGTCTGACCAAGGTCTTTCTGAGCCTCATGTTCTGCCAGGGAGGAGGGGAAGCCGGGAGGAAACAGAAACAGGACGCCTGACCCAAACTGACTAAAGAAGTATTCCATACCACAGCACATCGTGCCCAGGATATAAACTGGGAGTTACCCGGAAGGGGAGTTCTCTTTTGGGTCAGGCTGCGTATCGGTCGGCGGGTGGTGAGCAGTTATATTCTTTTCCCTTGTTATTTCCCTCATCATTATTATTATTGTTGGTAGCAGCAGTGGTTTGTGTTATACCTTAGCTACTGGGCTATTCTTATCTCAACCCATGGGAGTTACATTCTTTCGATTCTCCTCGCCATCCCTCCTTGAGCGGGTGGAGGGAGGAAGCGGGGGGGAATGAGAGAGCAAGACTGTATGGCTGACTGAGTTTAAACCACAATGATGACACATTAAGTTAAGAGACAAAATCTGCTTTAAAAAAGAGTTAGAACACATCCGTTTCAAGATCTCATTTAGGGCTCTGTTTAATGATTCGGTATTACTTTCTCTGTCTTTTCACTTTCTTAGAGCAAAACTCAGGGAACCCCAACGCTCAACTATGTATTCCCCACTGTCCCGCCAGGATACAGAGTACAACAGGTAATAAATGTTAGTGGAAGATAGCCCATGCGTCATACTTGGTACATTAGGGAAAATTACTGCCACAGGAAGGGTAAAAAAGAAGAAAATCAAAACATAACGTTAAGATTTTTATTATCAGCAATAAGTAAAAGAGATGGACAGGTAGGTTGTCGGCAGTGCATGTGCATCCAAATGTCTGTGGAAGTCAGTTTATGTGTCAAAAGGTGATTGAGAACATAAAGGAAAGAAGAGGCAGTGCCCAAAAGGGTTAGAAAAATAAAATGCATACATCGATGTAGAGCTGGAAATTGCAGAACACACCTCTTTTGGATAACATGATTAGTGAGGAAAGCATTGCAGAAAAATCATTTGGAAAGTGCTAGAAAGAATAAAAAATATAGCGAGAGATACAGTTACTTTGTGTTTCTGGAGTACTTTGGATAAACTCTTAAATGAAATACAATGCAGGGAAAGAGCCTTGGGTAACTTTCATGTGGGTTTTGACTGGACAGATCATACCTTTTATACGCATGCAGAGAAATCATTTTGAATTAGTTTTCAAATGAGCTGTTTGAACAGGAATTTCAAAATATGAAGAAAGGAAAATGTTAAAATTTAACTTGGCAGAGGCACAATTTGAGGGATTTGAGGGATTTCTCTAATTCACGCCATTAAAAAGGATCACCTACCAAGCCATGCTTAGCTCCATTTGATAAAGCAGAGCTCCCTAAATAAATGGCTCTGCAAATATAGCTGGGCAGACTTACACTATTTAAGCAAAGGGGATGAATCATTGATGATACAACGATAAGTAACAGAAGAAAGGAAACAGAGATGACTTTTAAGAAAAAAGTCATGGGGACATGGGCATTAGTCAGTCTGTCAGTCTCCCAAAGGAAGCAAAAGAATATTCAGGAAAAAATTAAACACTGCAGTACAATAAATGGTCTGAAAGCAAAATAGAGCACTTCTTCATTGGCAAGGAGTACAGCAGAAAAGTAATCTCTTTTCCAGCTCTGATGCTCTAGTTCTTTTGCTTCACTTGCGAGTCTTCTGGCAAACCAGTTTGCTAAAGACTGGCAAGTGAAGCATAAGGACTACAGCACTAGAGCCAATGAAGAAATGCAAAGCAACTATACATTCTTTGCCAGTCAACTAAAACAGCTAATGGAAACTAAACCATGTTTAATGTTTAATTTTTTCATGTCAGTTAGTTGAGGCTTATTCTGCTTTGAATTTCCTTTATGAAAATGCAAAAAAATAGAAGGTCATTTGGAAATGTATGGATGTACTCAAAGTGTTCAGTTTAATATTTTCCTGCGACATACCTCTGCCTAGTCAAAGCAATGTCAGTTTTAAGTAAGCCCATTTTCCTAGATTGTGATTTCACTTTTACAGCAGTGCAAATTTTCCTCCAGGAGAGGAAACAACCCACAGACTCCCACTTAACACATTTGCCAGTTTCTCACTCTGGCCCAGTGTCAGACCCTACCTCATGAGTCAGAAGTTCTTCAAACAGTGATTTGTTTGCCAATTGCCTGAAAACAAGACAGTAAAAACCAGGGCTTTAGAAGCAGACCCAAGGACAACAGGAACAGAATTCCTTCCTCTCTGCCAGGAGAACTGTGACTGATATTCCCTGGAGCTGCTATTTACCGTTTTTGGGACTTCTAACTAGAGCTGAATCTGAACCTTTTACGCATCACAAACTTTGTATATCAAAAAGAAAGCTTAGCAGCTAGCCCTCGTTTTGGCCTGTTTAAGGACCCGCTTGAAAGAGTGCCGTGGTGTACAAGGATGGACAGGCAAATGGGTCCAAAAAATTTGTGCTGCCGTTCAAAGGGACCTCATCGGGCTGTAGAAACAGGCAACAAGGATCTTCTAAAATTTAATAAATAGAAATGCAAACTCCTTTTCCTGGGGAGAAACAGCCCTATGCACCACTACAGGCTGGAGGCCAGCCAGCTGGAATGCTTTGCAGAAAAAGACCTGAGGGGCTGGGTTGGTGGGCACCAAGTTGGTCAGGAGCCAGCACTGCATCCTCACCCTTCTAGCCCATCATTCTGTATATTTTTGTCCTTGATGTCTTTTCATGTCTTTGTGAAACTTTTCATGTAATATTTTCCTCAATTTTAGCAAAAATTTATCACATGCTTCTTCTGTCAGCTGGCTGAGGGAAGAACATCCTCACCATCAGAAGGGACTTCCACTCATCCCCTTTCACCTGCTTTTAACTCAGCTGGTCTCACGCAAACCTATGATGCTTCCACCCTGGTTACTCTGTAATGCAGATCCTAAGCAATACAAGCATACGAATCGGAACATTTGTAAGTACAATAAGCCTGGCAGACAAGTTATAATGCTGCAGACTGATCAAAAGATGTCTTTCATTGTGAAGCTGGGAATACTGCAATTCAAGAGAAATTAAAGTCTTCAAAGTTGTGGCTGCGCAGCTCAACAGATGGGCTTCTTCAAAGATTCATTATTAGTCTAACAGAAGCTATAAATACCAGAGTGTGAACCCAACAACCAAAACACACACCTGCCAGTTTAAATCTGTCAGAAATATGGTCATCTCTCTGCAGCAAAGGCAACGGGAAAACATGTCTCTGTTGGCTAAAGAGAGCAACATTAAGCACCTTGTCTTGGTAGGTGAGACACGATTATTTTCACAATATAAATGATTAGACCAAATAGGATGCAACTCAATTTCATTACATATTTAGGAAAAGAACATGAATGCAAACACAATTTTATACAGAGGTCGTTCTGTGGAACAAGGAATCTTTTAAGACCTGGGATTATCCTACAGGAGAAAACTTCAGCTTCTTTTCAGTACAGCTCTTTGTCTTCCCTTCCCCACACAACTCCTGTCTCTGCTTCTGGTGCTCAGATTAGTTTTAGGTTGAGACCCATTAGACAATGGCGGGCTGTTTCAGGACTGGAAATGCAAAGCAGAGAAGGGAAACATAACAGAAGGAGTACGTAACAACATGGCATCTCTAGATCTGCCAGTAGACAGATGCCAACTAAAAGGAAAATTCAACACTGTAGGCTTCTTTGAAAGCTCCTCCTACACAAGGTTTAGAAAA
This sequence comes from Lathamus discolor, assembly GCF_037157495.1. Taxonomy (NCBI): domain Eukaryota; kingdom Metazoa; phylum Chordata; class Aves; order Psittaciformes; family Psittacidae; genus Lathamus; species Lathamus discolor. Next base: position 154,525,545 of record NC_088884.1, on the reverse strand, counting down.
GCCCATGCTGACAGCCATGCTGCTGTGGTTACACAGCTGTCAATACCCTCACCATCTCAATTAGCTCTAGCTTCAGCATTTGCATGTGTTGAAATCTCACCATCAATTGTGGTAGCAACATAACTCCACAAAAAAACCCTCCTATACTTAGGAACACAGAGTAAAAGCAGGGGAACAGCCATGTAGAATATTTATATTGGACCTTCCAGTGCATGGGCATGGTGGTTTTTGACACAGAACAGGCTTAGTGCTGATGGATGGGACTGCTCCCAAAGCAAAGGACAGTGATTTTAGCTCCCTGCTGGGCTCTTTGCCACTGCTCTGGACAAGGAATTGAAGGTCTGTTCTTCATCCTGGAAGAGAGTATCCCTTTGCAGAAACCCTGCTGAATGAGAAAGACAGTTTTAAAAATTACTCTTTTTTGTGTCCCTTGCAGTCTTGAGTTACCACCAGAGAAGATGTGGCCCTTGTTTGGTTGCTCACATATGGCTAGATACAATAATAATCTTCATCTTGGGCAGCAAATACAGAAGAAACCTCTCTCAATTTTGCTCAGCTCTCACCCCAAATGTCAGTTTCCGACTGCTGCACTATATCATAGAATCACAGAATTGTTTGGTTCAGAAAGGACCTTAAGATCATCTAGTTCCAACCCCCTGCCATGGTCAGGGATGCCTCACACTACACCATGATCCTCAAGGCTGTCAAACCTGTCCTTGAATCGCCTACTTGGATAAGGTTCTGTGCAGTGATTTGCTGCATCTCATCTTTTGGTGGCATGTTGGAGCTTATACTTAAATATTTTATCTGAGGTTTCGCTGGCTTCACTTGGTTTTCTCCTCACCACTTCTGTTTTTCCTTTCCCTCTTAAAGCTAGCTATACCATTGTGTTAAGCCTAACTCTTCTCTGAAACCGAAAGGGAGTTTGCCTAGAAAACGATGTCTTTCCTTGCCCAGAATGGGTTATCTCTCTTACTCCTGAAATTAAAAAAATCTGCACTCAGATACTTATTTTATGCTAAGAGGTCCAGCATCAGTGCCTTGTTTATACCAAACAGCAGCTCTGAGAGTCTCCCAGTGAGACTGGGGTCCCTTGTGTTCACCACACACAGAGTGGCTCTGTACTACCTGCATTTTAGAATACAGGAGGTGCAGACAGTGGGTTATGAAGATGCAGTCACAACTATTCCATATGATTCAGGTTAATTCCGTAACTGGAGTCTGGAGGAGCCTGGTATTACACAGATTTTCGGAGTCTGGGCACACAGAAGTTTACCCACAGCAACAGAGAGGTTCTGCATGCAAAACCAGCTCCTATTCTAACTCAGCTCGATACAGCAGCTTGATGCTGTGCTGGAGAGGTTCCCCCTTGCTGGGAGGCAAAATCATCCTGGTTAACTACATGGTTTCTGATCTGAGCTGTCTGCATCCGGGTGACTCAGCAAGCTTGCTCCTTGATGGCTGTGAAAGACCATGCAGGCATCCTCTGCTGCTTAGGACAAGAAGGCTTTGACTGTCCATCTGTATAACAGAAATAAATTGTCCTCTTATGTTTTGGAGGTCTTGTAAGGATTGCCACATTGAACAGTTTATACACTCAATTATTATGGTAATATAAATATGATTGATACAAGTAATATCTATAATAGTGGCAAAATTGCATTTAAATGCTGTCAGGCCTCACTGAGCTGCAGGTATTGAAAATTCAGAGATTTACATTTGATTTTGTAGTTGGCTGGGAATCAGTTGTCTCTAAAACCTGAGGTGCGGGACTCCAGCCATGGTAGGAGTGCTGCAACTTTATCCTCCTGTCACTGGCATGACTGTTTATGTTCACATTCATATACAGCACAACTCAGGTTATGCTTTTGTATGAATCCTGAAGGATTTGGCAGGGATGGAAAGGATGGTAAATTGTTAGATAAAAGATTTCCATCAAGACCTCTTGCATCACAGTCCCCATCCCCATGATGTGTTTTCTCTGGCCGACACAATCATTCTGCTCCTTTATGTAAAGGAAGCTGGCAACAAATAAGCATTAGTCAGATGTTTTTAGGTGGGCTTTTACTTAATCTTTGTTTGGAGCAGCTTTGTCACAGTTCTCTATGCTCATGCAGGGAGTCCCTATTAAGCTTACCACAAGTGTGGGGTCGAAAAAGAAAAGAAGCTTTGTGCAACCTGTGTAGGTGGGGAAAGCCACTGATGAAAGTGGTGATTTGAACTCAAGGCTGCTCATTTCCTTTGGAGAAGAAGAAAAATCGAGGCACATGAATTAAAAACCCAGAAATTCCTGAAGAATGCTGTATAAATATATCTTCCACAGTCTCCTACAGCAGGTGGTCGTATTTGGAAGGTGCGCACACATTGCTTTCACTGGAGAAGAAAGGCAACATAAAACATATAAATTAGCAACCAGCTGAAGTTAAAAGTTAACTTTTACAGAAAAAGGAAGATACATTTCTTTGCTCCACATGAAGATAGGCCTACGAACCTGAAGAGAACTAGTCTTCTGTCTAAACTGCTTGAGTCCTGGTAAGTTGAAAGCTATGACAGTGGTAGTGCTATTCTAGGAATGCACTTGTAAGATATATTCTCCACATTTTCTTCTGCTAGTGGATTTTCCACACAATGTATACAGTTTCTGGCAAAAAATACAGATGTAATTTTAAGTTAAGCTGAAATAAATGCTGTTTTCTTCCTATTATATTTTAGCTATTCTATTTAATAAAATAAATGTGATTTTTTAAGGCACTTTGTATATTCTGATTGTAGCATTCCCAGAGCAAGAAGGGGAAGAAAATCTGCTTTCTTCGTGAAGTATATATCAGTAGGATTCTCTGTTAATTTTCCTTGAGAAGTGGAAAGAGAGGAGGTTTGTTGATAAGAAAAAGAGCCTTCAACGGCTCTTAGAAATTAGAAAGTACATCCCAAGTGTGCCTAGTAATCTTTGGGAGTCACACCCAGTCAGTAATACTTGTCTGCACTCAGTGCATGCAGTTTACTGAAGAGGGTCACTTTAATTTCAGTATCCCTGGAGAACCTCTAAAATCTCATCTAAAGTTCATAATTCTTTAGGCTCTATGTGCTTCACAATATTCAACAACTGTGTATCCTATAAATCAGTCAGTCTTGATGTGAATTGAAAAGCCCTGGCTGGAGTGTTTAAGAGAGCCGGTTGTGGTTTTTTGGCTTTCATCCTTGTTTCCAGATGGTAACATGCATTTAAAGACATTGCATACATTTACACCCAAAAGGTAAACAAATAAACAAAAACTGTGCTACAAATGTTCCAGCGTTTACAAAATCAAGGACCAGAAGTTAAGAAACGTGAGAAGGCAGGGCCACTGTGAAGCCAATCCACAGAGTATGGAAAACTGCAATTAGAGCTTTAACCACTCTTTGCCCCACTTCTCTGAATTTCTTATGCATGAGTGATTAAATTTGCTTGCAGGTTTCACAAGGACCTGCAATACCTCTCACTGCTGTCCCTAATGGATGTATTTTTTTGCTGGGTCGACGCTAGCCTTTTCACAGCAACAGTGCAACAGTAGCTCTCAATCAACTTCAGCCAAAAATGCACAGACTCACAGAATCATAGAATAGTTAGGGTTGGAAAAGACCTTAAGATCACCCAGTTCCAACCCCCCTGCCATGGGCAGGGACACCTCGCACTAAACCATGTCGCCCAAGACTCTGTCCAACCTGGTCTTGAACTTGGCCTTGGCATCTGTATCTTCGTTTTGTTCCCAGTGGATGATTACTGCAAGGGTCTTGTTGCCAGCCCCATGACATCGTGTCCTCCATGAAGGATTGAAAGCCTCTTCCTATCTCCCCAGCCTGACAAGGCACCCTAGGCGGATACCTGAGTCCACCTCTGTGATTCTTTTGCCCAGAGTTTTGTTTCACCTACACAATGCCAGCCCAGTTTAGCTCTAAGCATCAGATGCACCAAGGACTTCTTTCCCACTAAGCTGATACAGCCTATTAGCAACTTTTCCTGGGGCAGTTCCTTGCCAGTCTGATATTACTTACGTATTAAAGGCTTATCCGTATTCTGTCCTGCAACCATACTCATAGCAGCCTCAGGGCAGGTCTGGGCAGGTTGAGCACACATATTTGTAGAACCAGTTTCTTCCACAATACCTCTACTTTTGGAAATTTGGGCTGATCTGCAGCATACACACACAAAATTTTTCTTCCTGGAATCCTTATACAGAAATATCCTCCCATTTTATATGGTTTAGCTTTTGTTTATGATGCTGAACACAAATTTCCATAATGGCATTGATATATCACTGTCTACAAGTCATTACCATGACTGAGTTATTTATGTCCCTAAATATTTACGTATTCAATTTCAACCACAAACTATTTATCAAACAAAAGCAATCACTGTGTAACAAAGTCAGCCTTTTGCTTGTGAAGAATGATCCAAGTATAAGCACTCTCTTCCTTCTGACTACACATTAATCTTCTACGAAATAAAAGTCTGTCCCTTCTTCCAGGCCAGGAACAGCAAAATGATTTCAAACTGCATTTTTGAACCATTCTGTAGAAAATTGTTCTTTTGAGAAATCCTGGTCAACATATTTAGTGCCATATGCATATTTCATATCATGATGGATCAGTATTAAATGTACACAACAGCAGAATGAGAAATACAGTGAAAAAACGGCAGTAGTCATTTATTTGATAACAATCTTTCTTTCAAATGGCAGTATTAGTTATTACTTTACATGCAAAACTCATCCTATTTCATTGGCCAAGTTGATGGTTTTTTATTTTTACAAAGGGATGAAAAGTTCACTAAGCTTTGCAAAGGACTAGAGAATAAGACTGAATTCAATGGAGCAGAGCCGAGCTTTTCTCTGGCTGAATAGTTTGCGCATCCTGCGCATCCTAAGCCAAGCTAGGCCCTCCAGGTTGATTTTACTACTAATAATTTCAACATGGTTTGCTTGGACCACTGCGCCCATTATTTGACCTGTTCTATACACATCTCTCTGCAGAGACACTCCCAGAAAATAGAGACCTCCCAGGTCCATGCCTCTGTGCTAAGGTGAGACGATCCGTATCTGAACTATTCCCCACAGGCTTTATCTAGCTAGTTCTTAAAAATCTTAGTAATAGGACTCCCATCAACTATAACACCAATAACGACACACTTGTTATTAACAGCAGTGTTAAACATTGCATTTCTAGCAAGTGCTGTTGTCATGTTGTCATGTAATCACTTAAAACTTAGGTGCATTATTTTAGACTTATTTCAAAAAGCAGTCTTGGCTCATAAATGTTCACTTAACAATTGCTGGGATTTCAGTGCATCTTTCTGGCAACTAGGTTTGATTCTCCAGCTACATCTATCTGCATCAGGCTCTACTAAAACTAACCCTTATCCCTTTATGAAAAGAATGCAAGGACCCGAGTCTGTAGTAAAAATCACAGTAACTGAGAATATTAAACATGCAAACAGTTCTGCACTGTACAGTTCATGGTCAGATCAATCTCTGAGTTGTTTATCCACATAAAATAACCCTTTTACTGATTTGCATATGAGAGGCGTACACATTTCCAGATTTTATTGTCATCATCTGCTTACTTGCAACTAGGAAACATAAAAGAGCTAAATTCAATGAATAAATTATTTGCTGTCAACAGTCCACCAAGCACTCATTTCTATTAAAATTAGAATACCGCTGGTTAGCTTCAAGGGATTTTTTTTGTCTATTTTTTTTTTTTTAATGGACCAAATTTCTAGAATAAATCAGCTGAAAGAAACAAAAAAGGCCACAGAAATATTTCTTCTGCCATGTCTTGGGTTAAACAATATGTGTCAGCCTAAAAGAAGCCATGGTTGGGGATGCTCCTTTGCCAGGCCCTGCTGTGGGCCATCCACTCCTCTCTGCAGACCCCTCCTAAACTGCACAACAGCACCAGTGAAGCTCAGGTTCTCCCACACTGACATTTCATGCAACAGAAAATTGAAAACAAAGCAGCTTTTTGCTGAGAACAACTGACATCAGTCCCTGGAGAGCTTCAGAAAGCAGCAGATAAAAAGAAACCAAGCAGGCAACGGGCTTTGAAATCCTGGAATCTGCTGCTGCCACTGCCTCGTAAAGACAGGATGATGTGTGTTTGTGGTGGGAAGTCACAGGTTGTTATGATGTGGAGCTAGAAAAAATCCTGCCTCTAGTGATACATGTGTATTCCAGCTCCGTATAAGTGTGACAATGCTCTATAGACACAACTCCTAAGAAATAGATTGTACCTTCCACCACCTCAGTAAGATGGTGAAATAAGTTAGGATTTTTGTCCAAGATGTCCTTAGAAAGGCAGGAATCCAGCAGGCAGTGGTGGATGAGGTATGGGACCCAGCAACAAGAAATAACACCTTTTCCAATTGCAGCAGCAACACTGATGTCTCTACCAGATTCAGAAAACCACATCCATCATAGGGCTTGGCTACTTAAGCTAGACTGAACTAGTTAGTTTTTAAGACACAGCCACATAGTCATAGTCAAGTAAGTTTTAATTAAAACCTAAATATATTAATGGATCACTTAATTGCTCTTCATCCACTGCAGTGCACAGGCAGTTGAGATATCTATTTCAGGGCTGTTTTAGCTTGGCTGTCTTTGTACAGAAATAGGTGAGCTAAAAATATGTGACCTACCCATGTGGCTTTGCCTTGAGATAGTTACCTTCAGAATGTAGTAGCTAAGGACAGTTTTCCTTAAACTGCTCACACTAGTTCTGTAAGGACCTGGATTCGCATATGGATTGGAGACATCTGAAAGTTTACATTATGGGCATGCCGCTTGTTAATGACTTTTTTCCCTAAATTTGGCTGGAAAAAGAAGATTTAGTAAGCTACACAGGAAGGAGTCCAGGCCACGCAATTTGAAGCCATGCCATGCAATGCAGACACATTGATTAGCACACTGATTAGCAACACCCAAACTCCAAAGGTCTTGATCAGACTCCTTGGCTCTGACTGATTAATAGTTACTGCTAACAAAGAGTTGAGTTTTACAATAACTCAGAGCAGGTCCCGTTTCTCTTGCAGTAACATGTTTTTAATACAGGGATTCCTACTTGTAGGAACCCATGCATTCTTTCTCAAGCACACAAAGCAATTTTGTTTGTTCTGGTAAAACAGCAAAGTATAAAGCAGGCTTATCTGTAAACAATTTCTTTTTCTTTTATCAGTTCCACATGTTTCAGAGATTGCTTGTCACAATATCAGAAAAGCTCCACTTAAAAAAAAGGAAAAAGGAGCCTGACTCACATATTGGACTGCTGAGATAACACTGCAGAATTAGGCTCAAGGGGAAAAAAGACAAGGTAATGTATCAGAAGCACAGCGTGCTGGGGCTGCAGCTGCTATTATTTTGTGATCCTAAAATACTTTATAATTAAAAAACAACTACCACAAATCCAACCAGAGTGTAATACTGGAGAAGAAGAGCATGCTAGCAGTACATCCCAGATGCTGTGAGAATTGACTCTGCTCAATTCATCGACTGTTAAACCTGTACTGTCAGTATAGTTCTCTAAAGTATACATGTGAATATATATGTGAAGATGAAATGCTTTTAACAATTACTCAGAGCAGAAACACTGACTCAGCCCCAGCTCAGCTCTTTTGCCAACCCATTTGCTGCTCTCCATGGGAGCGAATGGATCCATGCAGCGCGAGCCAAGCTTGTTCCTGTGGATGATGCTGGGGAGAGACTCTTCGTTAGGGACTATAATGATAGGACAAGGGGTAATGGGTTAAAACTTAAACAGGGGATGTTTAGACTGGATATAAGGAGGAAATTCTTTCCTGTTAGGGTGGTGAGGCACTGGAATCGGTTGCCCAGGGAGGTTGTGAGTGCTCCATCCCTGGCAGTGTTCAAGGCCAGGTTGGACAGAGCCTTGTGTGGGATGGTTTAGTGTGAGTTGTCCCTGTCCATGGCAGAGGGGTTGGAACTGGATGATCTTGAGGTTCTTTCCAACCCTAACTATTCTATGATTCTGTGACAGTGGCTCAGATGGCAGAAGTAGGGCAAGTATGCCCTAAATGCAATTAATTAGCTGGGTTGGTAAAGCTAATGTGTGCTGTTCGCAGTGCCGGACAGACCAGGTTTTCCTGATTTCTTGTATACCTGTCAAACATGCCTTTCCCAAGACCCAAAAAACATAGTTTAGTTGTACATTATACAGGCAGTCATAGTCTTTTACCTCTGTCACAAAGATAGCATGACAATCCACTACAGCAAAGTTTGCTCAAGAAGCAAAGTTGTCTGGTTTTAATTAGTAGCAGTAAATTACAGATGACTAAAACGATGGCTCTACTAAGTTTCAATGGAAATAAATTTAAATGTGTTTCTAACATTTTCAATATAACTATCAAAGTTGTTTAAGAGTACCATGAAACGTTTTACAAACATTAATGGGACAGTATCTTCCTTTTAGTGCTATATTTGTCCTGTGGCTTTTCCAGGTAACATTAAATTTACTTCTCACTTTCTGTTGTATGTTGAGGTAACATATATCACCTCTTGTTGGGATAGTTTTCTCGAAAAAAATGAGGAATAAACTATTACTTCAAACAATTATCTGAAATTATTAATTCACAGTATTTCATGTTGACGCTTTAATGGAATTATGATGAAAGGGGAAATAAAATTTCACCTCTTCAAGGCTAATCGCAATAACTGGAAGCAATCACCTTAGTTTACACATTTATGGAATTAATTCTCTTATACACAATTAGAAAATCATTTTAAAGCATTGAATTAAAAAGTAGAATAAGTTTAAACTGTTACACAGTAACATTATAAAAAGATATAATGCTATGTCATATAGTACATTTATAATGTAAAATACTGAGGTACTGACATTTAGAGACTTGAAACTGAAGCAAGTATGTTCCCATCCTCATAAATTCTTGCTGAATTTAGATTTCAGCATGGTTCAGTAGGTTCAAAACCAATAAATCATCCCTAGAAAAAAATGGAAGACTGTCTTAAAAGAACAGAAGAGACTATATGAACACACTTCTTGCTCTTCACATTGCTTCCTGACTTAAACTTTTATGGTGCAGTTCACCTGAGTGGATTACAGAGACTGCAGTTTAGCCCTTGACATTCTATAGTCTCTTCACAATGAAGGAACAAAACAGCCATCAAAGGGGAAAACACATCCTGCCATGGAAACCTCCAGTGCTGGTGGCTGATGAGCAGCCCTGGGTATGGCAGGAGCATCCATTAGCTAAACAAAGTAAAATGCATAGAGAAAAGGATTCTGGTTCAAAGCCTGCCCAGCACTTGCTTCAAGATGCTGAATAAAAAGAGCTATTCTTCCAACCGTTCCTGGAGACACACTGGTACCAAACTCTTTGTCCTACCAAATTCCCACTAGTTTTCAAATTTTAACATGCAGAAGTTTGAGCATTTTGTACTGAATCTGTTTTTTCTCTCCCTCTCTTCTTTCCAGCTTCTAATCTCTGCTTTTTATTTCAGCTGAAGGATCCGGATGCCTGCCCTGGAGCTCACCTGGGTGAAAAGGTCACACCCCCCTTCAGCAGTAGCTTCTCACCACCACCTCCCTGTGAAAAACTGCCACCCTTTCAAATTACCTGCTGCAAACTGCTCAGCCGATGGCTCCCTAACCTGATTCCATCAAACCCATCAGGTTCAGTTAAAACATGTTTATATTTGCTTAAGCAAAGTGCTCATCCAGGCCAGGGAGTCCTCAGCCCCAGCCCTCTCATTTCTCTCACCCTACCTTCCAACCAGAGACCAGCACCTCCCCAGGACTGCCCGTTAACTGCTGTTTGGTTTTAAATACCAAGCAGTTCAGAGTTTCGAGCATGCAGTACAGCTAAAGAAAGAAACTGGCCCAAATGGAAATGAGGGGAGGAGAATGACTTCTGGCCAAGGGTTGGAACCAGCATCCTCATAGGCAAGGGTGGGTGGCATCTGGAGCTACTTCACCTGGACCTGCCACGGCTTCAGCAGAGTTGCAGTATACATCTTCTATCTCAGACTGCTGTAAGGCAGCCTTGCTGCGGGTCAGCATGAGTGTAACAGGCTTTTTGATATCCCAAATTACCTGAACACAGCCCCCTCAAGAAGCAACTTGAAAGGTTTTATAGTTGCTTCCACAGAAGCAACATTTTCCTTCTCTCTTGTTCATCCAACACAATTGTAACTGCATTTTAATGATCACAGAACTCAGACTTCAGAGCAAGGAGCTGCTTTGAAGATGAATTTGCATATGTATATTTTTAACAGAACAGTCACCTTCCTTCTTAAATTATTGAAGGTCTCTTGGATGAACCTGTCAATATGACATTTTACCTGAGAAAAGAAAGAAAAACCGTAAGAGCTAATAATAATGACTGAAGGACCTCATATAACCTTGTTGCCCACTAAATACCTTATCGCCATTGCTAGTAACAGGCCACAGACTTCACATTAGCTTTGCAAGGTCAGAGGAGTGAGGCTTGCCAGGCTTCACCCAAGCTTGGCTTGGTCTGCCTTGAGCTTAGTTTTAGTTTGTTTAACCGTAACAGCATTTTCCCCTAATGACCAGGTAGTTAATTGCTAACTTGTCTGAATAATCTACTTGTATATTCATTGAGTATAACTGTACTTTTCATACGGCTAGGAGTAACAAGCAGCTATCTGGTGCAGACTGAAATATTCATGACCCCAACAGGATGATGGGGTCATGAATGTGATCAGTCATGGTGTGATCAGAGTGGGACCCAGGATGGGGTGCAGAGCAGTACAGGCAGGAGATGACAATGGAGCAGGCACAGGCCAGCACTGGATGACATTGCAGGCTATGAACTGCCCACAGTGGGCTGTTGAAGAAAGGAAGCATTTGGAGCTGTGCAAAACAGGTTCCATCTATAACAAAGCAAGCAAACAGGAGGTATCCAACACTGCACACAATATAAGGATATTGACATGTAACATGAAATTGCAGCCAGTGAAGACAGAAAAAAGGGTGAATCATGGTAGAAGATTTATAAAGATGTTTTTGATGATAGTCCCATGTAGGCTCTGGAGTGAGGCAGAACATGTCGCCAACATTATGTTACTGTTGGCAAAGTGGAGGAAGAATTCTTTCCCACCAGTGTCCCACTGTCCCCAGAAAGGACCTGGGATGTTATAACTCAGCACACAGCCACCATCCTCTGGGGCTGAAGCCATCAGCCTTGCACCCAGATGGTGTACTGGGGCAAGTGTAACAGCAAAGATGGGGTAGAGATTGGGAACTGTCAGTGTAACAATTTCACCTGTATTATTAATTAGACTTTAATACTGTTCATCTGTCTATTTCTCACTCAACCTATATCAATCAGATCTGGGCTAGTATAACTGTTCAATTAGACTGTTCAGATTTCAAGTACACTAGCAATAAATTCTTTCCATATAAGGTTTGTTTTTTATCTCTTCACCCATAAAAAGGGATTTTAAGTCTAACACTGAAGATGCAGTGACTATTTATAAGACAGCCAGGTCAACAGTGCAACAGCTATTTCTGTCTATATGGTAACTGGTATGTTGAGGCGATAAAGAAGGAAAGGACTATAGCTATTAAACAATCCCAGAGAAAAGGGATTCAGGCAAAGGAATTAATTTTCTCCCTGGAGTTCAATGACAAAATAAGATAGCCTTAAATCTTTAGACACGAAACCTATTTAAGAAGAGTTATAACTTTGTGCTTTTCCCTGGTTACATTTTATTTAGTGAGATGTATTTTTAGGTTTGTATTTTGTGTGTTTGCAGTCTGATTTGACATTGCACTCCCATTACAAAACCCAACACAACCAAAGGCAGTGTCCAGCAGCTGTCCTAACACTACTGCCCAACAAATCCTGCTCAGTCTGGGTTACAGTCTCTGTATGTTACAGGTCCACTTTTAGCACCTCCACTTCTGACAGCAACCCCTCAATATTGTCAGTCTGGGCTATACTTATTTAGCTGCTTGCCCTAGAAAAGAGGAATCAGACTGAAATCTTTACTTTAGGTTTCCTTGCAATTTAAGCCAACATACCAGTGGGGTATGCTTTTCTAATTAGGGCATCAATTTTAACAGGCAAATGCAATTCTTTCTGCTACGCTGTAAAACAGCTACAAGAAATAGGAAACGCTTAGCTGTGTGATCCATGTTTCTGTGCTTGACAGCCAAGAGGGAATTGCTCTCATACTTGCCATACCATTCCTGAGCTATTTGTTATTGCTAACTTCTGTAATGCTTTTTTCTTCTGCTGAAACCATGATATGGCAAAGCAAAACCAAGCTGTGCTGCCAGCACTGAGCAGGTAGAACACACACACGCACCAAAAACCATCCTGAGAAAAGATAAATCACATTTTCTTTAGGAAGTAGAAAATTTCAGTAGGGAAAAAAAGATAAAGGAAAACAAACTAACAAACATTTACAACAAACTTTACATGTGGCTCTGTTACAAAGACTGCTCAGCCCTGAAGTCTCGATGCAGCATCAAAACCTGTACTTGCATTTAGAGATCCCACAAATACAGCCCTTCTTTTTGACTGGTTGGTTTTGCTTCCAGGTATTCCAGAGATTTCCTTCTCCTGAATCAGTAAAGACCAACTCATAATCGCTAAAAAGAGCAGCTAGAAAAGTGAGGCAAGAGCCGAAAGCTTAATAAATCACACTGCTAAGCCAAGGGGAAAATGTTTGCTTCCTCTTACAAGCAGTGATGAAGAAAAAGCAGTACTCTCAGAAAAGGAGGCTTTGTCTATCCCTGCTTTGGCACTGGTCACTTTGTTTCTCTGCTGCTGAAAAGATGTATCTCTGATGTGTAAACGGGGAATTCTGAAGCTTCTGAAACAAATCGGCGCTGCAGCCCTTGCTGCTGTTGTAATACAAGAATAAGAAAAAAAAAAAAAGGCAATTCCAGAGAAACCAGCTAATTCTGTAAAAATGCAAAGAAATGTCCCCTTTGTTATAGTCAAATGTCAGCCTGATGTGTGACTGAAAAAGTCAAGGCTAACAGTGCTTATTGCCAAGCCACAAAAATGACTGAAATTGTGTTTTGTATCTAGTGTCGCCACAGACATTTACTTTAGTTTTATAAAAAGTGAGAAATTAGGGCAAAAGCTATAGTTGTATAGTCATCCAATGCTAAGTAAAATATTTTGTTAGTATGTCTATGCAGTAAGGTTCTGTTTAATGTAAATAAATGCATCAAAATTTGGCCGTTGCCAATAGCAGCAGCAACACATGAACGGGAAGCTTGGACTCCCTGATGCTTTACCAAGTCACTTTGCTGCTGCACTAGAATGAATCCTAATTAACACAGGTGTGACTGAGAAGAAAATTAGGCCTCATCCGTAGCATGGATCTAAACGTATTGCTGGTGCTTAACATATAAGATAAGTGTGGTTAAGAGAAATGAATGTTCTTCCTCTATACAACTGCTCTTACTAAATACATCCTTCTAAATGTCAGGCTCCCTGATGAAGTAAACACAGTGTGAGTCATAAACTTCTTTAAATGCAATGCCACTATACTGAAAAGAAAAGGAAATTACTTTTAATTTTCTCCTTAATGATACTGAAGAGTGCATATCTGCAAGATGACCAAGTCTGACACCTAAGGCAGAAGCACAGATGCAGTTTCTTATTGTCTGTAAATCATCGCCCATTCAGTATTTCTTATTCTAGTACCCTGCCTTAGCTTTTTCCTTCTCAGAATTCAATAAATCATATCATGAGATTTAATCATAGCCTTCTGTATGAGTTATGAAATAATCATTGTCTGGTACATTATTTCTCCTTGATAACTTTGTTTCATAGTGAAACTCCAATGTCCTTTGCATCAAATAGCTAATTCTTTATTAACAGAGAAACAACAGCAGCAGCCCATAATAATCCTTTTCATTATGCTCCAACACCCCACAAAGTCCTTGGTGTTTCTTGTATTGTGAGACTCAGACACAGAAGACGGAGAACTCTTATGAGATTGCCAAGAGAAGAAGAAAGGAGAGGGGGAGAGGCAGAAAAGGAAACATTTATTACTGGAGATTAAGCCTGAAATTCAGTATCATGAAGTAGAAAAATTATTCCCTTCCTGGGACCGATTACCAGAGCTGACCCAAAACACAGAGGCCTCCATATCTGAACAGGAAAACCAGATTACCCCAGTGCTGCTTGTTCACCTTTATCTTCTTCCATGACGAAGAGCAATCTCAGAGGTTGCTCCTCTCCCTGGCTGGAGTCTCACCACCTCCAAAACAGCCTGGACTCCTCAAAACAATGCAGGTTAAGTGGAGATGTTTGAGTGCAACTACACTACAGGCAGGCCTACTAAAGACAATAGAACAGAGGGTAAGCTCTAGTGCTTAGTGGGTCATTCACAGCACGTACAGTCCCTCTCACGGGCAGTGGCAGGACCTGAGCAGTCGCAAAACTTTGGACTCAAGTTTTGCATGAGATGCCCATGTATCACCCTGGATAAACATACTAACTGGTAAGGACAAAGCATTACTCAGTGCATCTATTGGGATGTTACTAAAGAAAGAAAGGAAAAGCAAGAACAGACTGCTAAATCTTATTTACACTCCCTTAGAATTCATCTCAATTTTCAAGCCATTTAGAACTTTGTTAATGTACTATGTCTCTCCAGCTTTGATTCTGGTATGTTTTGGCCTCACTTCTGTGTCTTTATGTTCCTCTTGTTCCTTTAATGGCTTATTGCTGCTGTTGCCATTTTTTCCTGTCAGCCTCCCAATATTCTGTGTATTTTGACCATTTGCCAGTGGATAACTATCTTCTGTGCAAGTCAGGCAATTTACAACATAAGAGTTTTCTGAAAAGTGCTTGAGTTTGTTTCCCCAGAGGTACCCAGGAAGCCCAAACTGTACACAGTCCTTCTGTTCTAGGGTAAAAGATGAGAAGCTTGAAACATCAAAAGACTATTAAAGGAAACATCGAAAAAAATTGGTTCATACAAATAGTCTTCAGTTGCGGACGGACAGGACAACTGAATGGATTCTCTTCCTTCTCCATTGCATCTCTCAAATGAAGCACAAAATTTACTTTTGGGCCTGAATTTTCCTCTACCACCACCACCTTAAAATTGTTTTCTGTGGTTGGAACTCCATTACCTTTAACTAAGCCCTGATTTATCCTGTACGGAAGAGGAGCAACCATGGAAGAGACGAAATGGTATCTAGTTTTAGCAGAAGTCATTGCCATTGACCTCATTTTGTGGTGACATCTCAAGCCAGCTGCAGTTACCCCTTGCATGCCGTCATGGGTTAAAATACTTTGATGTTTGGTAATAAAAGACATAACTTACACAGGTGCCCTTTCAAAAATCTATTTGCTAAATTGCTTTGAAAGGTTTTCCTTTCAAACTGAAAAGCCTTGAAAGAACTGGATGCCTCCTTATTTCACAGCTCCCAAGAGACAGATGGAGAATCAAATAAAAAGTGACCACAACGTACAGCATCATTAAACTCCAGTGCTTGTATATTTCAAACTAGATTTTCTGTAAGTTTTGTTGTAGAAATGCATATTTGCAAACTGCATTTTCATGGCCATGCTACTCTTACATCAAATTTGCTGGAGCAGCATATTATATGTGCATATTTTAATTCTGGAAACAGATGGGACTGAAAAAGGAGCCAGTAGCTTAAGTGTTGTCAGTAGAGCTGGGTGCCAGGTCCCCTGCTCTGTTTTGGGACTGCTTCTCTCCAAATTCAGCTCCCAGGCAATTCCAGGCTCCCTCCGTGACAGCGCAGAGAAAAGTCTGAATGCAGAAATTCATGGGGAGCTGTGTTTTCCTGGGACAGCCTGTCCCTTTCAACTACTATCTGACTGACAGTTGCGTGTTAGGGGAAACAGCCAATGCGAGGTATTTGTAATAACTTTTTCCTACAAAGAAAACAAAGGAATGAACAGACAATGAGAGTGATGAGACTGAAAGCTCATCTATTTGGGAGCAGCAAAGAAAGTCATTCTAAATTAGTGGAGGCTCTCAACACACAGGCGAGGTACAAGGGGGAGAAGCTGTGAATTTACAGCCTAACTTTAACCATTCCTGCAGCTGTGTCCATGCATCCTCCTGCTGCCCAGAAAATGGAAGATAATTTATCCCTCTCATTGGCTGTGTCATCCTTAGGCTGTGCACACAGGCAGTTGCCTCTGGTTAGAACTGCTTTGCAAACTCAGTCCCATTCACCGAGCAGTAATTAGTGCATGCGTCCATATGCTGGACACGGCGCACATCTGTGGCAGGAGAGATATCGTGCATTACAGTCCTGTGGCAGAAACTCTGTATTAATTGGGATTACAATGTTATTTCAATTTAGCACAATTAACATTCACAGTGACCTGACCAAAACCCACTTTAGCTCTGAATTTCAATGCTCATAGAAGGACTAAATGCTTTCTAATGCAATCAGCATTAGGTACCAGTGTTGAGGCTGGGGATCTGCTGCAGACCAGCTCTCAGAAACCAGGCGCTCATGAGTTCCCTCATGTTTCCTGCTAAATTATGGTGTCCTATTAAAACATTTGACCTTGTTTGACAGTTAACAGAGTTAGGTAAGAACTAGATTTGTGAGACACCCTAGTACTGACTTCTGCTTAAGCATTTAATTAAGTGCAAACTAGTATGAAGCTCTGGACTTCAAGATAAATAAAGGTTAAAGAAAGAAAAGTAAATATCAAATTAAAATTAAATGCAATAAAGGTCATTTTTATTCATTGTGGTATTTTCCCAGGTTAAGTTTTTATGAGTTTTGTAAATGGCATCATCTGTTAACTACTTAAGCCAGATAGCAACCTCTACAAAATAGCCCAATTTTACCAGAAGAACTATGAAAAATGAAGCAATACCAAAATGAAATGAAATTGTTCTCCTGCACTTAAGTAAAAGAATCCCTTCCTTATCTGCACACAGACAGAAAAATGGGCTTAGGTGCAGGTCTCCAGTGCAGCTAGCATTTCTTGAAGAATATAGGTATTTTAGAAGCGAAAGAATAATTGAAAATGCTTTCCTGATGGCTTCTTGAACCATATAAATACTACTGAAGAGCTCACCCTCAGAAAGTCAGACTCAGTTCTTCAATTCAAGGATGTCTGGAAAGCCATCTGCTCAGCACAGACTTGCACTATGTCTAATCAGGCACCAAGATGCAGAAGCCTTTTGGAAATCACAATTTCCCCACAGGGTGGCTTGTTAAGCCCGAGCCAGGGCACACTCACCTCGGTGAAACCACCAGCTGCTCCTCAGAGGATTGCTATGGCATGGTACAGAAGATACCCATAGTGAGAAAGCTGGTGTGTGCTGTCATTACTATCGCTGCCTGGGGATTTTCTAACAAAACAGTTTTGGCTTGGAGGAAGTCCACCTGTCAAAAGCCAAGCTGCCTACTGAAACAGAAACACCATTTAAACCAGAATGGCATTACCAAGGGACACATCCTTTGCTCTAGTATGGCTCAGGAAGAGTCCTGTGACAGGAACACCTGTCTCAGGTCTGGACAGACAAACTTCTTCCTTGCTCTTCTGAGCTTCTGTCTTGATTCACAGCACAGTCCCCACTGACAGTGATAGCAGTGAGTTTTCTCCTGGCTCCAGCATTGCTGGATGGAGGTTCATGCCCTGGAGTGCTCAGTGCTGCACTGTTGCTCAAGGAAGCAGCCTGTTCACCTCTGCCAGCTGAGCCAGTTGTGTGGTGGGGTCACTCAGAACTAAATGCTATTCAGATAACATTCTTCTTTTCCATTAAGGTTAAGAGGCAGCAACTCCACAAATACCTTGGTCAAGAGACCTCAGGCACCAGCAACATGTGGCTGAAGGTTAACTGGCAACAAACAAGATCTCCAGCAACAGCCGCCCTGCACAAGCTTCTTCCTAAGCTTTCCTACAGGAACTGTTTTACTTTACAGGAACAGTCAGTCCACCCTTAGTCCTTCTTCACTCCGACTGAAACTTTTTTCTATATGACAATATACATTTTCTGTCTGAATGAACACTGAGTTATGGAATATGAAGTGAAGCAGCTCAAAAAGTGGAAACAAGGGAGCAGCAAACGTAAATTTTAGTAATTATTATAATTATTTAAGGTTTTTCTAGGCCTTAGAAACCTATTTTTAATCCTTCTCAGGTTACAGTATGATCTGCAGCCTCAGTCAGTTATCTTGAGTTTCTGTAACCCAGGCAGGTACTAATTATGTAGGCAAATACACCATTTTACGGTTGCCATCCATTAATCCATTTGATTGCTCCATCGTTATTCCTCCCTGATGCTTGTCTCCCCCTTTCCTTCCCCAAAGTTAGATTCAACAGAGCTGATCTATAAAAGCCTTTCAGTTCTTATCTGTAGCAGACAAAATCCTTTAAAAAGCTAATCTCAGGTTTTGTTTCATTTGACACTAACACATTAAGCCTCCAAGAACTCTGTATTGTGCTGTCAGATTGCATTTCTCAGTGCTATAAGACTGAAAAGATGAAAATTAAATGGCAAGCCAGGGCTCTCTCCATCAGCATCAGTAGATAACTGGTTCAATCTCACCTCTTCAGTGCATTTTTAAAGGCAACTGAAGAGGTTTTCACCTGATACGTGCAAAACTTCCATTTTCTCTATAGCTGTAATACATCTCTGCTCTGAGGTCCTCTCAGCACTGCATGTAACTTGCAGGAACTACTCTGGCTCTTCAGTTCACGGTATGGCTACTAGTGCACATCGATGGCAGCCACATCCTTCCCATGCTGACTGAAACAGCAATTCTTAATGCTTCTGTCGTGTAGCAGCGCTGCTCACTACAAGCCAGACAAGGCAGCCAGGTATATTTGCTTTTGTCACTCATGACAACAGCCTGCGGCTGATAGAAGATTGCATTTTCAACTGGTTTTCTACTGTTCAGATTGCTTTAACAGCATGGACACTGTGTTCCTAGTTTCTCTGTGTGCAGTGCTCTCTACTACGCGAGGCAGGAGATGTTTCACACTGCCCAAGTACATTTTTGACCCTGATGGTTCATGGCCCAACATCACGCACCAGTGAAACAAAGCAAACACGTGCCAAACCCTTCCGCTGCAGAAGAAAGAATTTTGCAGCAACTCCGTGCTTGTGTAAACTGATTCTGAGCAAGATATGTTCAAAGTGTTTATGTTTCATGTTGTTTTCTTGTCAGGGTGGGCGGAAAGGAAGAGAGGGTTATTCTTTCTCTCTAATTTCAAAACCCATATTGGTTTCTCTGTGCCTTAGCAATCCCTGAGAGAGCAAAGGGACCCTGGTCTGTGTGAGCAGCCTACTCACAAACCTCACCCCCACTGCGGCAGAACGGCCTCACTGCTGAAATGCAATAGCTTCCTAAAGAGCTTTAGTTCTGGTGCAGCAGCTAATGGGCTTCTGTTAATAACTTGACTTTTTATCTCGATAGCAATTATAGTCTAACACCAGTCAATCGTTAGTCTCCTTAAAAAGATATCTGACCAGGCAACACAGCAAATACCTTGGCCTCTGCTTAGCACAAATAAAAAGCTCAGATCAGGTTCATTTAATCCATTTCATTTGTCTGTTCAAAACTTCACCCTTGAAAAGCTGCTTACAGAAACCTGGACCAGTATGCAGAAATATCAGAAACAGAGAAATTAGACAAATGTATTTAAATGGCACATTTGTTTAACGTATATGTCTGTATACATAATGTGCATACATCTGTATACATAATGCATACAGCAAATGTGTTTAAATGGCAAAGATGATCCTATAATCAGAATACAAATCAAGAATTTTTATGATGGATTGTTTTGTGATTGCTTGAAAATCAGGCAGGTAGCAACACGGAAATTAAGAACTCATTTAAAATGCATTTCTGAGTAAACTGCCTATATCTACCTACACATATATATATTCACACACATACATATAAAATGTCAAGAAAACTATGCATTAGAAACAGTCTGTGTAACAAGGTAACCCATTTTCAGATTTCAATAGGAAAAAAATCACACAGAGATAATAATCAGTAAGTGTATAATGCCTGTGTTATTTTCCCTTGAGACTTTCATTTGTAGGATTTTCAGACTTAGGAACACCGATTTCTTGATCAGTATTTATAATAAATAGGGAACAGAACTTTCTGCAAATATTTATGCTAGTGAAAAGAAAACATGAAGCACTTCTCGCAAGCTTTATAGTTCCTTAATGTACTGAGGGTTGTTTTAAGGAAAACAGACATTCAAAAAGCCGTGTTCCCTGCTGCATGGAAAAATGCAAGTATCTCCTGAAAATGGATCCCGGTATTATCTCCTAATCCAGAACAAATTCTGGTCTAGTCAAGCTACTGGGTAGTTTGCTTTAACTTGCAAGAAACTAACAACCCTTTTCCTACAATATCTCACGATGAAATGCTTACTCTGTGTAGGAATAAATGATACACAGTGGGTTTGAAATCGTATTTTAATGAAAACAGGATCTGCATCCTAAAGTTACTGTAAGTTTTATGGCATTCACATCAAGAAACAGAATAGCATTCTGACTAACTTTTTTGTTAGAATCACTCTTTTTGTTTACACAATTTAACATGAGTGGATGTATTCCAGCTATTAATGAGCTTGTAGAGGATATCTTACTGCAAGGCTTTGCAAGCATTTTCATTGAATGAACTTCACTCACTTTTGTCCCAAGGCTTTTTTAGCTTCTTTTCCTGTTCCTAAAGTCTACCTACAGGGAAGAAATATATATTTGTTGTTTCTCCAAAGAAGTTATAGAAATAAGGTCTAGTGTCCCCTGCGGTATGGGGGGACCTGAGCCAGGCACAATTTGCCTAATTTACAGTTAATGGAGAAAATCGGGCACTTCTGTCATACATTTCCTTTCATCCCATAGCAGACAGCTAAACCAGATTGCAGAAACCCCACTTGAAAGTGTTTGCTGCTCCCCATTTATTACAGAAGGAATTTAGGGGAGCTACCTCATATGTTAATCATTCCAAACAATGGTGAATCCCTGCCACTGCCGTCCAGTTTCATGAACCTGGCTGCCCATTTTCATTAGGTTCTTGTGCAGCAATAGAAAATTACACTTAGCAACATACTCTAAGCTGCTTTTCAGCATCTCTGTAATGAACAGGGCCAAGAAGAAGCCAACACCATCTGGGCAGGCAGCTCAGCACCAAGCCCCATCATGCACTCCACAGGATGTGCTTTGAGAGCCGCTGTTACACAACACGGCACTGACAATATTTTCATTGCATTCGTGTCTGGGGATGAATCCAGCAGAAACAATGCACAAAAGGCCTTTTACAAGCACACCGACGAGGGCTATTCTGGCAGACCTCGTGAAAACTGTTTGGATTACTGTGAAGGAGGAGGAAAGGCAAAGCAGCACTGAAAGCCACTGATGTCCAACAGCAAACAGACCTAAGGTTAGCCCTGGTTCATACCCAACCCACGAATTATTTGCATAAAGGCATGTTTACTTCTAGCATACATTTGGCCATTCAAATCTCTTGATGTTGTGCTAAAGATTTTGTATCTGGTACAACCAGGTCTCAAACTGCACAGAAGCCATTCACTGGTGCTTTTTAATATTCCTTAATAAATGCCACATGTCGAACAGTGCCAGCAATTTTGAATATTATGACTATCTGTGACATTTTCAAAGTGCTCCCTGCTAGGAAAGACTGAGGTCCCATCCACTCAAGCCAGCATGACTCCAGCAGAAGGGGAATCAACTTGAACCTCTGTATTTGGTTTGTAACATTTGGAAAGTAGGCTTGTCCTGACATGAACTTCCTTCAAATTGTAGAGCTCCTGATCCCATGTGAATTGGCTTTCATATTTAAGCAAATTCAGTTTTCAGAAGAGTTTATATGTGACTTGAGTAGACAAATCAAAATATTTTTCCCTCCATACATCCTTATTCATGCTGGCCAAAAATTTATTTTATTTGGCTATGGAGATATATTTAACTTCACTGAAGTGTATCAGGCAAAGAACTAGAACAGGAAGAGCACCTTTCCTTATTGTAGATATATGGCTTCATCTTGGACAGCAGGACCACAGTTTTGTCTGTGAGGGCAGAGATTTATGTTGATGCATAAACTTGAGCATCTTCACTTTGTTGACTCTCTGAGGTATATGACAGGTTTCAGAGTGGATAGGCACAAGCTGTACCCTAGAGTTTAAGACTCCAAGCGCTGTACCATAGATAATTTTATTTTTTGTGGCCTCCGAATTGCCAATTTACGCAACCTGCAATACAAATTCCCTCTCAAGTTTTCTTTCCATCACACCTCAGCACTTTGGATACATGAATGCTGTCTGCACCCGGAAAATGTAGTCCCAGAAGCCTCAGTGTCATAGTCTCACCACTTCATCACCACTACAGACAGGAGTACGTATTGTGATAACACTTTGTGCATCTGTCTGTTACTCATGATATTCAAATTCTACCTGATCTAGGACGTGACTCAATGAAGAGTGAACTACTTCCTGGCAGAAGGAAGCAGAAAAATCTAGGCCAAATTCATTCCCATCACTTCACTTGCATTTCTAATGAGGAAAGTGGCAGGTGTTGAGAGAGTGAAGCAAGAAAAGAAAATCCTGTATGTTTCCTTGAAGGAAGAGAAATTGAAATGAAGATTGTTGGATGCATTTTGCTTTAAATCCTGATAAAGGAGTCTGTAATCTCCATAAATTCTGTACCCCCTATAGTTAGTGGGTAAATCTACTAACTGTTAGAAAGCTATGGCTTTGGGACAGATTAGGATGTGTGCGGGACACAAGATAGAAAAGGGAAATACCTGCCTTGTTTATTGCTGTACTTCCCCAAGCATCCATTAGAACACAGTCTGAGCTAGACAGTTCTTTAGTCTGATACTCACTTTGTCCCTCTTAAATTCTGATCAAAAGCTCTACTAATTAACACCGCTGTGCTCTCAGACTTACATCTTGCAAAGATATCCTTAGATCCTGTGAAGCAATGTTAAGCATTTTTTCCCCAAGTGAAACCCACCTTAACTGCAGCTGTGAATAAGATGATTAAAATATTTAATTATTTAGAGACTAGACTTTATGGCCTAATTGTACAGATATGGGCCCATTTAAGTCATATTTTAATTAACAAGAGGTACTTGAATACATTGGTAAAAATAATTACTGCTCCTTTTTTCTTCCACTGAAGCAAATAGATTTTCTGTAGGGTCAGATCCGAGCCCCATAATTCTTTTATAGCTGAACAGAAGAATCTACAACAGATAGAGGTCACGCTGACTGCAGTCCTGAGAACGACACTATTTCTTATTGATTTTTTTCTTCCTCAAATAAAATGATAAATTTAAGTCCTAATCCAGTAGCCAAATGTTTGATCTGGCCAGAATACAGTACAATAGTTGAATAAATGACCCATAAATTTTCAGTAACTTACACTTGGTTTATGTTTAAAAGCCCTCATATAAAATTTCATTACCCCATAACTTTTCTGCAGTATGCTGGTTAATGTAAGGAGAGCTCTAGCCAAGAAAAATACAGTTACGTAGTTTTTATTATTCCCCTTCAAATAACCAGGCACAACTTCCAGCCCTGATGTAAGATGGCATATCTTAATTGCAGTCATTACAGTCTGTCTTTAGTTCTTGATGTTGAAAGCTAGGAAGATGAAACCTGTTAGATGAAAGAGAATGTCAGTGTTTGATGTATAACCTTCCTTCTCACTCCCATTCCTTGGCTATGAAATCTATATCCATGGAAAATCAGAACATTTTTCTACCACTATTATCAAGCTTTTATTTCCCCAAGCTTTCATTTCCCCAAGCTTTCACTTAAGAAATTATTAATTTAAAGTAAATGTAAATTAACCTCATATGTTAATTACTCTATTAAGTGTCTAACAGAATTAATGAGATAAAAAGAAAATACAACTCCCAACCTCTTTATGTGTATGTGAAACATCTACAAAAGTTGTTTTAATGAAATAAAACCCAGAATATTCTTAGAAGTGTTGGTTAATGTGTAAAGGTCTGAAGTCAGAAAATATAATTCCATGATTATTTTTATATAATAACATACATATATATTTCTCTGGATGAAAATTTAGACAGTCATGCACAGTGAGCCAGCAAAATAAACTCCAAATCACAAGTTATCAGTATCAATGAGGACACAGCTTCAGTAATGGTTCCATTTCCTGCATCCATTTCTGTTGAAGAAGAGACAAACATTCACGTTGACAATCAGCTACACAATCACCTAGCTGTGAGCTGTCAAATTCACATCTTTTAGGTACATATTTCAGCAGAAGGAGCATAAACCAGCTTTATTATTGATTTTATATACATGACAATTACAAATACACAGAGTACCTGCCATTCTGTCTTAGCTGCAGATCCAAATAAGCAGGCTCACCACTCTGTTTCTGAACACACACAAATGGATCCAACTGTTCTTTTATTCTCTCACCTTCTCTGCCCCAGTGGATAATTGTTTAATACAAAGTAGAATAGCTCCAAGACATGACCTTCAGACAAAGAACTCTTCTCCTTCCTCCAAAGTGAAAGCAGATGTAGGTTCAAATCTTTCTTTGAAATCAGTCAGCTCAGGAAGAAGCTGGACCCAGGTTTACTATACTTCTGGGAAGCTCTCCAAGTGGAGGGTTAATAGTCATTCTAAAAGGCCTTTCCTTTTCTCCTCATGGAAGGAAAACGAAGACTTAATCAGGAGAACTTAAGCAGAACTTTAGCCAAGCTAAAAAATGAATGAACCTATTGGTCTCTGTCCGGACATTTTAGATGTTTTTAAACAGCACTCCATCTGGCCTAAGTCAACTCAGTTAGCTCTGAGGCTACACCTGTAATAATAAAATATAATTTAAAGGCAGATCAAGGTTGCCATGACTGCCCATATTGCTAAATGGCTGGCTTCACTAGTACATATTTGTCTTATGCTAAGATCTCCCAGGCAATGTCCAGGTTGGGAAACAGATGAGGCTGCTCTGGGCAGGAGAAAAAGCCGGATGCAAACAGTGCCATGTCATTTGCTATTGAAGGCACAACGCAGGCTCTGGCACACTTGCTACTAGAATAAGCATAGCCAGCCTGTCTTTCCTTGGGTACTTTTACATATCTACTCTTTACCGGGCAACAAGTGATCTAGAAGTTCAGTCCAGCAAAAGATAAATATTGGTGTCAAAACAGTCTTTACTTTCTCTGTGCCTTTCTTCATTCTATGTACAGTGGGCCAAACTTTGATTATTTTTCCCTTTATTATATAAATAAGCAGATTACACTGTGATGCATATCTGACATCTGGCAATAGTCCAGTTATGCACAAAACCAGATGAAAATTTAGTCCCAGGAATCTGGGAATACATCTATTAAACTGAAGCCTTGGAAAGACAAGAGAACTATGCTCCACCATTTCCCCTAGATCCAAGGAAAGTTCCTTGATGAGCAATTATTTGCACACAAGAACAAACTGGTCAAATAACATGATGCTTTTATGTCGGCCTTTTGAGGCCCTGCACATAAAAATACGTTTGATAGATGAAACAAGTACTACTGATCATGACAGAAAAATAGCAATCCCCTGACATCCCTAAGTGGGACATTTGCCAGTGGTGTTACCTTGCTGTAGAAAAAAAGAATACTCGTGTGGAGAAAACAAGTTCTCTGGGAACACGCCAACAAGATGAAATTAAAGCAGGAAGAGAGTAGGAAGCTTTCAACAAGTCATAAAGGGAGAAAAGGCACCTTCTTATCTGTGAGGTTGCCGTCTGGGGAAAATCTTTATCAGGTTCCTTTGCCTTTCTTTAAATAAAACAAAACCCAAAAGATTTCAAAATGCTGACTGAAAGGCAAACAGGCAACAAGCACCCTCCTTACAAAATGCAGTGTTTGCCAAAGCATTGCCCAGGATTCTCCCTGCTGAGGGAGGTTTCTGAAGGGGAGGGACCAGCTTCTGGGCAAGGGAAATATACTATGGGGCAGCTCTGGGCTATTTCTACTGCAATTCAGGTCCTGAGCAGTGCCAGAGGGCACAAAGACAACCCTGTTTCACAAGTTGATCTCACCTGGAGTATTGTGTGCAGTTCTGGTGTCCTCAACATAAAAAGGACATGGAACTGCTGGAACAAGTCCAGAGAAGGGCCACGAGGATGGTCAGGGGACTGGAGCACCTCCCATATGAAGACAGGCTGAGGAAGTTGGGGCTGTTCAGCCTGGAAAAGAGAAGGCTGCGTGGGGACCTCATAGCAGCCTTCCAGTACCTGAAGGGGGCCTATAGAGATGCTGGGGAGGGACTCTTCGTCAGGGACTGTAGTGACAGGACAAGGGGTAACGGGTTAAAGCTTAAACAGGGGAAGTTTAGATTGGATCTAAGGAGGAAATTCTTTCCTGTTAGGGTGGTGAGGCACTGGAATGGGTTGCCCAGGGGGTTTGTGAGTGCTCCATCCCTGGCAGTGTTCAAGGCCAGGTTGGATGAAGCCTTGTGTGGGATGGTTTAGTGTGAGGTGTCCCTGCCCATGGCAGGGGGGTCGGAACTAGATGATCTTGAGATCCTTTCCAACCCTAACTATTCTATGATTCTATGAGTCTATAAGTTGTTCACTATGAGGCATTCCTTGTAATAGACTAGTCCTAAAGTATGACATCAAGTTCATCTCTACTATAAACACTGCAGAGAAAGGAGAGGGACCAAGGGATGGCATGGTATGTCAGGTGCAGTAGTAGATCCTGTCCTTTACAGTGACAAAAGGGTCCTAGCAAGAAGATGAAAGTGGGAATGAAAATTAATCGGCAATGAGGCTTTTAGTTTTTTAAGTTTTAATCAGTCTTTTGTGAGCCTTCTTACAAGTAGACCTAAAATAGAACAAATCAAATTTAGGTTTTGTGGGGGAAAAAAGAACAGCAGATGAATTCTTTTCTAATTCCTGAGAAATAAAGCACATTGAAAAGTAACTGCACATTTTTAAGACAAAGTAGAAAAGCACCTAAAAGAAGGACCGAAAGAAATAATTCCCATAGAAAGATGACTCAGACACCATACTTCCTGAAAAAAAGCAGATTTTAGTTAAGTTTCTGCTTCAAACTGGGCGTACCAGGTCACATCACTCATGTACCCAAAAGTGCGCTAGCCAGAAAGCCAGTGCCTCCTGTTGGATGAATGTTTTTTCCTGCTAACTCTGCAGCTGAAATCATGGCTACCTTGAAGTCAGTGGCAATGCTTTTACTGAAACTAAATAACAGTGAAACAGTGCTATTAGGCATATAAACCACCGTTACATTAGGCTTATGAATGGGAGATGTTGGGCGTTGAGCAATTTTTAAAACTCTAGTTTAGGTGCTAAGTAAGTACAAAATCTTCTTGGCAGAATTATTTTCCACCTCTTCTGCTAATTCTTGAGATGTTTTTCCCTTAGGTACTGAAAAAAGTCTGCCTGGTGTTGGTACTGTGATGTCCAGAATTGAAACCAAAAAGTCACAGAAAAACAAGGCAGATCTTAATTCAAGGTGCAGTATCCTCATGTCTTACTACTGGAAACATACAAAAAGATCTTTCTTCCCGTAAGTCACGGTCCTTTACAGTTATTTTATATTTTTTTTAGAGAGGCTGACCAGTTTTATGGGTAAAATTCATATCAGGACTAAAGTAACACAACTTCTTTTCCTGGTGTGCCAAGAGAGGACCTTTCTGTACTTCAGTCTGGAAGTACCATCATGGCTTCACTTGATGAATGCCTCTTGGAATAGCTTGTCTGGTTTAAGCCAGAAAATTGCTTCTCTTGAAAATGCTCTGCTCTCCGAAGAATTCATCTACAAGTATGCCAGCATCTCAGCTCTAAGATCTATAAAATAGTGCCATGGTGTTATAATACAATGTATTATACGGATAAGTTCTCTATCGGTTTGGAGTTGTGTGAGTAATAGGAAAATCATTACAGAAATCTAATAATGAAATAACTAAACTTATTACCCTGCCAGTCAGTATTTAGTGTAAATTTTTCCCTACCACTGAGTTTTGTGTTGTTTGGACTACTTATTTGTCCTCCTGTATTCGACCATGCGGAATCAATTCTTGGTTACCTTCTGCGGGTAATCTGAATTGCTCTCATTTTCCTGTTTGACTTATTTCCCCAGCTCTTTCAAAACTCTTAAATTTCATGTTAGCTGTAAATATTAATGTTGCAGATTTACTTTTTATTTGGAAAAATGTAGGATAGGAGTACATGTGAAGAGGAACATAGACTATAATAGCTTTCAGTGAAAAAAAAAATGCATCTATTTGCAATATATCACTGACCAAAATTCTCTGTGATACTGCATAGGAATACTGGACCTACATAAATTTCTGATAGGAGCACCACAGTCAGGTAGATTTCACAGGCCCATTTCTTACCTGGCAAGATCTGATCCAGTGGATTTAAGACAAGGCTAAATCTAATCTTGCACATCTTTGCTGACATCCACTGAAATTCTGGGATCATGCATGAGTCACCTGTTGAAATGGTTTCATGACGTAAGAATATCCAAAGAAATACATGAAATTTATCAGCACATATGTTCAAAGAATTTAAGGCCAGAAACCTTGTAAATATTGAAAGCACATTTATTTAGTTAATCCAACAGCATTTATTGTAGATCGGTCTTCTTTCAAAGCCAATAACTCTCAGATGCCAAAATAAGCAGAAAAAATCTTATTTATTTTGAAGTAGACTTAAGAGCCTCTGTCTGGTGTCACAAATTGGTAAGGCAAAACTAAGAGCACAATAAAAAAGGAAAAGCAAACCCTAGTTTCAAATATCTCTATGAAACCTCACCAATGTTCCCAAAATACCACTTTAGATTTCTGATTCGTGAAGTTTATCATTCATGTATAATTTGTGTGGTCATCTGAAGTCATAAGGCAAGTTGGAAGACACAAGGAAACAAGTTTGATTTTGGCTCAAATTAGAGACAAATTTGATTTTACTTCTATTTTCACAGGATTACCCTAGTTGCAGAAGTATATTTGCATAGTGCTGATTTTCATCTCCTGTTGTCAACTTGGTAAACATAATATAGTAACTGGGCTCATTTTGCAATGAAAGAGTCCAAAAATGTAAATTGGAATCTGTTCACAAAGCTGTACTGATCTTTGTGGATTGTGGGCGTATTTGACCTTTCTAGATGTTTGCGATATCCTATCATCCCCCTCTACACAATTACCCTTGAAGAAATTCTAGATACAATAACATATGATGGCAATTAAGTAAGATCAAACATTCAAAAAGTAATAGTGCACACAGATACCACGATAGCCCTTACAACATATTCAGTGCTGCCTAACAAGCAGTATAGAGAAAACAAAGAAAGATTCTGAGAGAAAATAGCTTGTTCTGACACTGATACTGCTGCTCATGTCCTCTGCTTGATGTCCTTTCTAAGTACTGGATTATCAATGCTTCAGGTTAAAAAAAAATGTTACTTTTTGTTATTTTCACAGCTATTTCAATTATGCTCAAACAGGATAGAAGTGAGTTTAATTGCTTTAATGCTTCAGGTTTTAGGAGATTAGCTCTGGAAACATCTAAATGCACATTCTTCCCTGCTTTCTCCTTGCTCCCTCTGAAGAGGGAGTTATCTGCCAGCAATAAATTCAGGTACCCCCCCCTACTGTCGCACCAGTTTTGCAGATTGCTTTCTTGCCATACTGCTCCAGAAAGAGAGTAAGCAGGTGCCTATATAACCTTCAATTACATGTATTATAGAGCACCACCTTTGTGTACCTTAGGGATGATGCTCAACAATCAGACAACATGACTCCCCAGCTCAGATGGAACTCCCTATAGCATTAGAGAGGCAAGGCTGTCCAAGAAGGGAGTTTACCCATCCTTAGGATTTTTTCCTCCTTTCCACATTGGGCAGAAGGTTGAGAATCTATGCATGTCTTCCAACCAACCACCTGAAACCCCTTTTGAGACATTCAGAATATTTCATATTTGTTCAACCCAAAACATTATCATTACGATGTCTGAGAAGAAATGAATCATTCTTCTGCAAAAAGTAAGATAAATCAAAGGAGCTGATTTCAGAAATCAAGTGAAACGGGGTATTTTGATGAATCATGAAAAGGTATCTATGTTTCTCAAGTTGGAAAATACTTTTTTTGAAGAATTTCCCACAGTTTTGGTGAACTGACACTTTGTGATGGAAGAATAAGAAGTTCAAAAAACATTTTCAAGTATCCTTAGTAGTAGGATCTTATCCTACGGCTCCCTCCACAAGCATACAGTTGAGGTAACTCTTTAATTCTGATTCTCGTGCTGTGTTTAAAACCAAATTTTGGTTGTAAAGTCTTCTCCTATCACTTCTAAAGCAAATGAAACATTAATTCCTAAATTGGGCACTGATGGAAAAACTTTTATCTAAAGTATAATGGTTAGCACAGCGTGGCAAGGGTCTCCATTTCAATTATGTGCCCCTAACTTCACAATGTTTCTAAATAAAATGGCAATTCTCCAGAATCATAGAATCATAGAATCATAGAATGGTTAGGGTTGGAAGGGACCTCAAGATCATCTAGTTCCAACCCCCCTGCCATGGACAGGGACACCTCTCACTAAACCATCCAACACAAGGCTTCATCCAACCTGGCCTTGAACACCGCCAGGGATGGAGCACTCACAACCTCCTTGGGCAACCCATTCCAGTGCCTCACCACCCTAACAGGAAAGAATTTCCTCCTTAGATCCAATCTAAACTTCCCCTGTTTAAGCTTTAACCCATTACCCTTTGTCCTGTCACTACAGTCCCTGACAAAGAGTCCCTCCCCAGCATCCCTATAGGCCCCCTTCAGGTACTGGAAGGCTGCTATGAGGTCTCCACGCAGCCTTCTCTTCTCCAGGCTGAAAAGCCCCAACTTCCTCAGCCTGTCTTCATATGGGAGCTGCTCCAGTCCCCTGATCATCCTCGTGGCCCTCCTCTGCACTTGTTCCAGCAGTTCCATGTCCTTTTTATGTTGAGGACACCAGAACTGCACACAATACTCCAGGTGAGGTCTCACAAGAGCACAGTAGAGGGGCAGGATCACCTCCTTCGACCTGTTGGTCACGCTCCTTTTGATGCAGCCCAGGATACGGTTGGCTTTCTGGGCTGCGAGCGCACACTGCCGGCTCATGTTCATTTTCTCATCGACCAGCACCCCCAAGTCCTTCTCTGCAGGGCCGCTCTGAATCTCTTCTTTGCCCAGTCTGTAGCCGTGCCTGGGATTGCTCCGACCCAGGTGTAGGACCCTGCACTTGTCGTGGTTGAACTTCATAAGGTTGGCATCAGCCCACCTCACAAGCGTGTCAAGGCCCCTCTGGATGGCATCCCTTCCCTCCAGCATATCAACCGGACCACACAGCTTGGTGTCATCGGCAAACTTGCTGAGGGCGCACTCAATCCCACTGTCCATATCAGCGATGAAGATGTTAAACAAGACCGGTCCCAACACCGATCCCTGAGGGACACCACTCGTTACCGGTCTCCAGCCAGACATCGAGCCATTGACCACAACTCTTTGTGTGCGGCCATCCAGCCGGTTCTTTATCCACTGAGTGGTACATCCATCAAATTGATATCTCTCCAATTTAGAGAGAAGGATGTCGTGTGGGACAGTGTCAAACGCTTTGCACAAGTCCAGGTAGATGACATCAACTCCTTTACCCTTATCCATCAATTCTGTTGCCCCATCATAGAAGGCCACCAAATTGGTCAGGCAGGAGTTCCCCTTAGTGAAGCCATGCTGGCTGTCACCAAGCACCTTGTTGTTTTTCATGTGCCTTAGCATGTTGTCCAGGAGAATGTGCTCCAAGATTTTACCAGGCACAGAGGTGAGACTGACTGGTCTGTAATTCCCCGGGTCTTCCATTTTCCCCTTCTTGAAAATGGGGGTTATATTCCCCTTTTTCCAGAAAAGTGTCATAGCTTAATTGTCACTTTTCTCCTGAACTGAGATAAATATAGAGTAATGTAATTAATGCAGCAGCAAGAAAAGTGCTGCTTCTTGAGGAGAGGAATTTGTAACTTCCCTCATGTTGTCCTAGCAACTTTGAGGAGTTGACATAGACTTCCCTTTGAAGGAGTAGGTATGTGTCAGTTCTGAAATGGTGGTGTTATCTGTCATCAAATTACCTTAAGCATTGAACAGAATAAAAGACTGGTTTTGTGATATGTCTGAAATGCTAAAATCGCTAAAACAGTCAAGCAGACAAACACTTAATTCAAAGTTTGCTGAAGTAAACAGAAAAGGGCTTGTCCACTTCAACACATTTTAGCTGAAAGAACAGATTTTTAAAGGTATCCAGACAGCCAAATTCGTTCATAAGCCCCTCAATTTACAAGAGAATTAAGTGTCAACATACTTCAAAAACTTTGGTCCTGCATTATTAATGAGAAAACAAACTTCATAATTTGGCATACAGAAATATATCTGCCTGCTTCTTGAGATAACATAGCAACACAGAAGATAGGTGGTATTGCATAGCACTGACTTCGACCTTTCCTACTCTGCTGTGGGTTCTTCTTAGGGTTGGGCTGCTATAGGTTGCTAGTCATAGACAACACTGTTTCCTGATGCCAGCATGACAGTTTTGTACATGTGCCCATATCCTGCCATTCAGAGTACACAGCCCAGCACCATCAGAACTTTCTTCTGTGCTGATGGACACAGGTCACCTGCTTCTGGTTGGTCCTCTTTGTGCTGGGAATCCTGCACGAAGAGTTTCAGCCAGTTTTGTGCTAATATCAAACCATAGAACCATAGAATCAGCCAGGTTGGAAAAGACCTTTAAGATCATCAAGTCCAACCATTACCCCAGCATGCCAAGACCACCACTAAACAATGTCACTGAGAGCCTCATCTACATGAGTTTTGAACACTTCCAGGGATGGTGACTCCACCACTTCCCTGGGCAGCCTGTTCCAATACCTGACCACCTATGAAGACAGTTTTCCTAATATCCAATCTAAACCTCCTGTGGTGCAGCTTAAGGCCATTTCCTCTTGTCCTATCACTTGTCACTTGGGAGACGAGACTGACCCCCACCTCACTATAACCTCCTTTCAGGTAGCTGTAGGGAGTGATAAGGTCCCCCCTGAGCCTTCTCTTCTCCAAAATGCAAATTCAGCCTGTGGTTTTATAGTCTATCCATAGTTTTCATTTTCCCTTCCCAGATCTGCAAGAGCTCTGGGTTCATCTTGCCAGCACATGCTTCTGCCATGCTGTTGCTTTGCCTTTTTTAGCATTTTTGTTTATTTTAAAGGTTTCCTTTTGGTGCTTTTTATTCCTTGATAAAGCACCGAATCTCTTGGTTTAGATAATTTCTCCTCCACCTGTGTGGCAGCTGCAGCTTGAGTCCTGTCATCTCAGGGGACTGCCCATTCCCCCCTAGTTCCAGACTGCTTCTCAACCGCTACTGATGATGCCTCAGAAGGGCTCAGTTTTGAATTTGTCCCTGCTGTCTCTTTAGGTGTCAGTCATAAGCTGTTGATTGTCACTGCCCCTTTCTGGTTAAAGTAGATTCAGGTTTTTGTGCCAGTACAAAAACTGAGGTTGTTGCTCTTACCAGATGCTCAATCTGTCCTTGAATCAAGGACACATGCTTTGAATTTCAATTACATGCAGGTTGATTCGACTTCAAAGATGCATAAAAATATGGACAAAACCAATAATTATATCATTCTGACAAGATGTTCTGTCATCTTGATTTTACCAGTGATTTGCTGTAAACTATATTTAATGTTCTTTATTTACACAGGGAAAAGATTTCATTTAGAGGAGGAGATGCCTTGATTAAGCTGTTTTTAAGCAAGATTTAACTATTAACTAATAGCAATTTGGTTCATTTCTTGAAAACTTTTAAAATAAAAAGGTCTCATATGACAAAAAAAAAAATTCTCCAGATGAGCTTTTTTCAATTCTAAAATATTTTGATGACATATTCAAAATTTTTCTTATGCATCAACTATGTGCTATGACTACCTGAGGAGAGATCTGCCTCTGCTGTATAATTTTGACAAATTCAGAAGACAGCTAATTGGTGCACACACCTTCAAGAAAGGCAAGCAGAACAGTCAGCATGACTACTAGCCAATTAATCTAACATGAGCGAACTCTCAATTAAATCCTGTATCAGTTTATCAATTAAAAAATAAGTGCTGGGATATAACTACAGCCAGTGATGATGATCCTATAGGAAGCAGATTTTATTGACCAAATCTTATTTAGTTATTTGGTAAGGTCAGAATTTTGTTTAGAAAAGATAACCGTGAGGATATATTCAGACTTCTATAAGGCATTTAAATTATGGAAAAGTGCATGATAATCTGATCTAAAAATTAATGCTGTACATTATTAATAAAGCACACATTAAGTGAATTAAAAAATGGCCCATGAATCTCTAGAAATAGTCACAAAAGGAGAAACACCGTGGAACACAAGTAATTTTAATATGATTCCTCAGGGGTGGCACTGGACATCGGAATATGTAACATTTCCATAAATGATTTTGAAATAAGCCTAATGTAATCTTAAAACAATTACAGCTGACAAAACCAGGCAGAATGATAAAGAGCAAAGACAGAGAAGTTGCACAGGATGATCTGAGTAAATCAGCATGTGAAAGAATTAAGCCCACAAAATATTTTAATAAAAATCACATTCACATTACACATCTGGAAAGAAAAGTGCAAATCACACCTACAGAAAAGAGGCAGTGACGTAAAATGAATCTAGAGTTAGAATGCGCAAATGATAAACAATTATTTCATAGAATCATAGAATAGTTAGGGTTGGAAAGGACCTTAAGATCATCAAGTTCCAGCCATGGGCAGGGACACTTCACACTAAACCATGTCACCCAAGGCTCTGTCCAACCTGGCCTTGAACACCACCAGGGATGGAGCACTCACAACCTCCCTGGGCAACCCATTCCAGTGCCTCACCACCCTAACAGGAAAGAACTTACTCCTTATATCCAATCTAAACTTCCCCTGTTTAAGTTTTAACCCATTACTCCTTGTCCTGTCACTACAGTCCCTAATGAAGAGTCCCTCCCCAGCACCCCTATAGCCCCACTTCAGATACTGGAAGGCTGCTATGAGGTCTCCACGCAGCCTTCTCTTCTCCAGTCTGAAAAGCCCCAACTTCCTCAGCCTGTCTTCATATGGGAGGTGCTCCAGTCCCCTGAGCATCCTCATGGCCCTCCTCTGGACTTGTTCCAACAGTTCCATGTCCTTTTTATGTTGAGGACACCAGAACCGCACACAATACTCCAGGTGAGGTCTCACAAGAGCACAGTAGAGGGGCAGGATCACCTCCTTCGACCTGCTGGTCACGCCCCTTTTGATGCAGCCCAGGATACGGTTGGCTTTCTGGGCTGCGAGCGCACACTGAAGCTGGCTCATGTTCATTTTCTCATCGACCAGCACCCCCAAATCCTTCTCTGCAGGGTTGCTCTGAATCTCTTCTCTGCCAAACCTGTAGCTGTGCCTGGGATTGCTCTGACCCAGGGGTAGGACCTTGAACCTTGACCATGGTTAAACTTCATAAGGCTGGCATAAGGAACGCTTCTCTTTTCCATCAATAACTTGGGAAAAGTAAGATTAGACAACAGCGCATTTATTGATCGCACTAAAACAGAAAAGCTTCTTCCAGTTTTGGCATCCACGTTTGGAAAATCATGGCCCAAAAAAGAGACAGAAACGAAAGAATTACAAGCTTATACTGCTTACCTGCTCAAGAAGAGACCTATATGGATGATGAGTCAGAGCAGGGTTTATAATCAAGCAGAGGTGAACCAAGAAGCAGCAGTAGATAGGTCAAGTTGAACAAATTCAAACTGGAAACAAGACTAAGTTTCAACTGCAAGAGTGATTAAGCACCGAGACCTTCAAACCAAGACAGAGTACATCTTCAGAAGAAAGTCACAGACCTTTTACAGCCCTTAGTTCTATCAACTTATTGTAGTTTAATGAACAAGCAGTCAAAGGTAATAGGGATCCAGCTTGAAGCTCATTGCCATCTAAAGATTTTTCCCATTGAGTTAAGGGCCACAAAAAGAAAAACTGTGACATTTACAATGTTTTTAAACCTTTAAAGTAACACTTGAAATTGAAACAAAAGGTTCACTTTCTTCAGCTTAGCCTATTCTTTTGTCTGGTTTGGGGCATTTATGTGCAAAGAGCACTAAGCAAAGATGACAGTCAGACCAGCACACAGCCTCTACCACGGATGCCAGAAACAGACATATTAGGCCAGATCCTCCATCAATCTAAAACATTTCAGGCACATTATTTTGGCTGAATCTCACAGTAAAAGAGGCAATTCTCAAAATTAGGGTTTTGTCAAACACGATTTTCACACAGCCTAGAAGAAGCACGAACATAGTCCTCAAATAGTTGCAAGTTCATGCAAAAAGATTTTGTGATGTTGTTCAAGTGGCTTGCAAAAAGATTTCCAGGTAAGTGTTAAGAGAAGCCATGAGTTTTTTAAACATGCACAGGATGTATTAATTTAACCAAATAATCCAACTCAGTTAACTGCTTCTTACTTCCGTAAGGCACACATTACATCAGAAACACCCCACATCTGCTGTTTAGCTTGCACATTAAAAAGCACAGGAGTAAAATTTCTTCTCAGCATACCATTTTTGGCTATTCATTTGTTAATCTGTTAATTCTAAGGAAGGATCTAAGGAGGACCGCTGTAAAGAGACAGTAAGGCTGAAATTCCAGTCTCCCCCTTCAAAACATAACGTTTCCTAGATGTACCCACTCTTAGGAGAAATCAACCAAAGCTCACACATCTTGTCACTAGAATATAGCTCCAACAATGTTAGGCTGTTAGAAATGAGTCACTGACAAATCCAAAGAGCAATACGTAGGCTTGGGGGAAGAAAAGAACCATGAAAAATTAATCATGGTATTAAATCAGCTCGGTTGAGGAGCCCCACAAGCAGACTAGTGCCAAAACCTTGCTGAGAAAGCCATCCATTACGAATGCAGGGCAACAGTACCCAGCCTCACTTCCCTGACTGTCATGAGTTTGATAAATGACTGACCACAGCCTCATAGTCACTGCACCAGCACCCCCAAGTGAATCCCAACCACTTCCACAGATTTTAAGAAAACCAGCCTTCCTGAGTCGTCACTAACCTGTTGCTGTTGGTTCCCATCGCCTTCCCAAGCTGCAGCAGCACATGCAGAATCCTGGGAGCAAGCTTGCCTATGAACAGTGAGGAGAAAAGTTCATGAGAATTTGTTTTCTCCTCATTGTCTATCACTAGCCTCCCATCTTTTCATGAACTCCCTTTGGTAGCTAGCACAGTTTTGGAGCCCATTCTTACCATCTTTCATGTTCTCTGCTAGTTCTAGTTGCAGCTGGACTTCGTCATTTGCAATTTTGTCCCTAAGTATCCAAGCAATGCTTTCACATTCTTCCTTTGAAGCTTTTCTTTATTGCTGTCTACCTTTTCCTAGATTAACC
This sequence comes from Lathamus discolor, assembly GCF_037157495.1. Classification (NCBI taxonomy): domain Eukaryota; kingdom Metazoa; phylum Chordata; class Aves; order Psittaciformes; family Psittacidae; genus Lathamus; species Lathamus discolor. Next base: position 154,488,050 of record NC_088884.1, on the reverse strand, counting down.
CTTGGAGAAACCTTTCTTCGCTCCACTGATTCAGCCTCTGATGAAAATTAAACACATAAGAACCTAAAGAATGTTGAAACAACATGGTGATGTGGATGAATATCACAGGAATTCGCAGACAGACATGAATATGCAGCAAAAAAGAAGCTTGCCTTTGCTTTTCTTTTAAATAGCCCTTTCAAGTCACCTTTACACATTACCTAAGAGGCTGGCTGCAGGAGCACAGAATATAGCACAGAATTCAAATTAGGAAAAACTATGTATGCCAGACTTGTTGAGAGCTGTGTCCACTGCTGCAGTATCTTGCATCTGACAAGGGCTTACAGGAGATCAAAGACAGACAACATGCTCTTTGAGAAAGCAGTTTCCTCCAGTCAGCTGTAAAAAGGCTGTCATGTCCTGAAGTGTGTAGCTTTTTGCCCTTCTTTTTCCTAAAGTCTTTTTTATTCTGATCTCCTCTAATATGTCAGGAGATTTTCCCATTATCTATTACTCTTTTTTGATCCTATTAGGCTTCTGGCAGCAATTATATCAAGAAACAGTAGGGTTCAGAGGTTAATTGCACCTTGTACTTAAAAGTACTTCCTTTTTTCCATTTTAACTGTGTTCATTTTTAAATAATGCTAAAATAGAAACTGGAAAAAAAATCTATAGCTCAGTTTAAAATAAAAATGGAAAGAGAGAGAGTTAAGTTATAACACTCAAATAATTCTTTCCTGTAAGCCTTGGGGAAAACTTGATGGCACTGAGAAGTTAATGTAAATTGCCACTGTTAAGGCTGGATTAGAAAGAAAATTCAAAAAATAACTCTTTTAATCAGCTGCTCAGCTGGTGTGAATCAGTTTAGTTCTTTGGGAACTGAGTCTGAAGTGATTTATACCACCTGCAGATCATGCCTTTTGATCTTTAAATATCTAATAATTTTTATGGATCTTCTGCAGCCATCTTCTAACATACGTACATCTTTCTTAAGTCATGGTGTATAGAACTGAACCTTCTGCTTCACCTGTGGTCTCACCTCCTGCTCCCTATGCATCACCTTCCCATTCAAAAATCCCAGAATTAGATTTATCCCTCTTTTACAGAAGACACCATTGATCCCTGTTCAGTTTGTGATCCATTATAATACCATCACCCAGTCATGGTGATGGTATTACAATCACTCCCCATGTTGTATTAATAATGCCCCCTCCCTGCCTACAAACACACATCTCTCCCCATGTATTTAGCACTTGAAATTACTGGATTTCATCTCACTGATTTCAAATCACTTATGCAATTAGTCAAGATACTTTCGAATTATAATTGTGTTTCTCCCTTTCATTCTTCCTCCAGGAACTGCCTCCTGCCAGCCAGGGACTGTCCTTTTTAGCTACAAACTCAGTTCTGCATCAAACTAATCTAACAGGTAGCACAGCATTGCCATACTGCTGACTATAACAGCTACCCTGCGACTCACTATATACCAAAGCTCAAAATCAAAGTTTTTAAGGTTTAATTTCCCCTTTCATACTACTGGATTGTGTATTATAAACCTAATTATAGAATATGTTTTAGCACTGAACATGTATTAATCCTGCTTCTGACCTGAAGTATTCACACACACCATCTCTTCGGAAAGCACACATTTAACTGAAGTCATTCATCCAGTTTTATTGGGTCCTACCTTTACTCATTCATTCTTGTTACTAATACAGTTGTCAAAATTCCCAGGAAAAGCCCTTACCTTCTCCATTTGAAGCACTCATTTACCACCATTCACTCCAAAATGCTAACGGTATCTTCCATGTGGCATAGTCTGAAAATGTAACAAGTATAACCTTTATTCCATCGTACACATCTTACAAAAAATTACAGATTAGGATTCTAAAACTAGCACCTTGTGCATTAAGACTCTTAACACATCCTTCAGGCTTAATGTGTCTGTAGAGGTTGCATTTCCACCAGATAGGAACAAACTTCATACTATTTTCATCTACATGGTCTTAATTTATGAATCTAAACATAAGTATCTTGTGTCATTTGCCTGATCCTAGGACAGGCAATACACACACACACACACACACACACACACACACACACAAGATATGATAAAGTACCAATATTCCCCTGGGCCAGAAGCTGGAGACCTGGTGAGATACCAGGAAATGGGACAACAGTATCTCAAATGTTTTGTTCATGTTTATACAATCGAATTGTTCTTTAACTATTTCCCTGTCTTATAAATATGTCATGTAATATGTCAGTGCTCACTTATGTATAAGCCTGGCTGCATGTGAAGCATGATTCTGTATGGAGGAAGACTATACTGCAGCTATACTCTTCCGAAAGAAATAGCTTTATGCCTTCCATCTACATTTGCTTTTGACAGTTAATGAGTCGAAGGAGAATTGTTCAAAGCTGCTTGACTTATGCTAAAAAAAGTCTTGAAAAGCACTGAGCACACACAGATCTCATCTCTGCCTGCACACCTTCCATTTGTTAGGGGAAAATGTTGAAATGGTTGACATACGCAGTAACAAAAAGTGCAGTCTATTTTCAGTGTCAGCCAGCCAGCAGCCAGAACTACTCCTGTGGACGTGCACTGTGCAGTGTAGGCAGTAATTATTTCTTTCCAGAAGATCCAAGCAATACAAGCGCAATCCTGCTTTTCACCCTCTTTACAGACCTTTGGCTGTGCTCACCTACTGGGAACCTATCTTACCTTCCTTTCTCTTCAACACCCACTCAGAGGACAAAATGCAGCCTATAGGTTTCTCTGCCAAGAACATACAGCTGATTCCCTGTTTTACTATCCACAGATGTAGACATTGTTATCTGTAAAATGTCATAGTGCTTGGCAGAAACTAGTTCCTGTGCAAAGACCAGCAAACTTATCCTGACCCTACAAAAAGTCTAACAATAATCCACAGAGGAAAGCAGTTCAAAGAAGTAGCTGGGGCATAACCCATTTCTTTCATCAGAAACATCAGTCCCCTATTCATCAAAATGCTGTGAGGCTGCCAAATTCTGTTCCATCGCTGATTAAACATTGACAATCATCATTTATGGAAGAAACACACATAAAAAGCCATTTCCTATTATGTGCACACATTTAAGTATAGTATTTACAGCCAAAGCTGATTGCCTGTTGACAAAATTACAAAGTACGTCCGGATTTTACAAAATTAAGCCCATAATCTACTGAAGTGCAGAGATGGAGTGCTGTGATGGATGAGTAATGGCAGCAAAGGTGTTCAAAGGAACCTGAACCTGCATCAAGGCTTGATCCTGTATCTCAAAGAAGTTACTAGAAAATAGCTCATGGCCTTTGCAGAGCCTTAATAAAGGGTCCTCTTCTGGACCCAGAGGAGAAAAGAGGCGATTTGCCCTGTTTTCTATAACGCCCAAATCTGGCTGCAAATAAATGAGGCAGGGAGCAATGTGCTTTCCTGTCCAGCTGCAGAGGTACCTTTGCCTTGTGGTCAAAGTGATGACCAAGGGGCAGATTTCAACCATGATGCACTTAAGTATAGCTCCATGGACCTGTCTCCAAGTTGACAGTGATGTGACAGGTCAGCACTGGAACTTACTTTCATGGCCATCAACTGACATTTGTACTGGCTTAAAGTATTTCTTGTTACTATCAAATTTAGAATATTTCTGTCCAGAAGTCACTCTTTTGTTAAATTACTGTCCATGGAAGTTCCTTCGCCAGTTGCCAAGGAGGACTGCTATTGCTTGGCTGGCTGTTCACTTATGGCAGCCACCATCAACATCACCCATTTTCTTTTACTCTCATCATCACATTAATGCTTCCTAATCTCTTTATGATACATTCCAAAGCCTTAGCAGCAATACAATATGAAGCAGTATCATCAAAGAAACAAACAAACTGTGGCAGCACAAACTGAAAGAACTCCAGATATCAATCCCAAGAATATTTTCTGAGGAAAGCATCAATATTTAAACAGAGGGAGTGTTTCAGTGACTGAGACACCACGCAAATCAGCTTTGCAAGCTCTGTGTCACATGCAAATAGATGTTAAAAATCTGGTGGTAAAGGAGGAAGAAAGATGACAAGCACTCTTATACAGTAAGTTGAGCTACTGGCAATTACATGCCTGAGACATAGTTTAAGGAGATAACTTTGGCTGTGCTCAGCCAGCATCTTGATGAACATGCTTTCTTGCTGAGCATCTGTAAGCAAACCAGCACATCTATTATTTTTACTGAGACGCTTGGAGTTTAGTACTTAGCTACTCATGTAGTTTTATAGTATTCTCTTAAGGACATGAAGTAAACAAATATCTGTCTTGGTTTTGTCTGGGGTAGTTAATTTTCTTCATAGTAGCTTGCATGGAACTATATTTTAGATTTGGGTTGTAAACAGTGTTGATATTACCGGGATGGGCAGTTTCCTGTTGTTTTTTCCTATTGCAATGGTCATTTTACTTCTAACTTATGTGCATTTTTGCTCAGTTAGAGCAAGAAAAGAGTTCACAAAGCAGCTGATGGTACCATAAAGACACTTCTGCATATAAGAACTCCCAGGAGACACTAATTTGTATCATTTTGCAGCCTTTCCTCGTTTGTTTTTTGGCCATTACAGGTACAGAGCTTCCAAGAAGCCTGGAAAACAAGTTTGTGAGATCTCTCTCTTATTTATCAGGAGGTATTGGGACAATTCAGGACTAACTTACCAGAACAGGAGAGTTGGCAAAACCCAGCCTTCCTTTCCATTCAGTGCAAGACCTAGAACACCACAGGCATTTTTAGAAAAGAAAATGTTTCAGAGGAAAAAAAAAAAGTTGCAACATTTGTGAAATGCCCAGCTTCTTATTAATAATTTGCTTTTCAGCTTGCCAAGAAATTACTTGAGATAATTTAGTCTCTCTCATCAGGGCAATTATCAAAATAACACCACTTACTTGTAATATACTTCAGTTACTTCACTTAGGCAGTTACATTTATACAGAAGGAAGATCCTAGAGAGAAGTAAGTGCAGGTTGTATTTTCGAGGACGAAATACAAGAATACCCTGGAAGAATGATGCAAGAACCAGCTGCTTACAGCGTCTAATGAAGTACAACGCAGCCACCAGCCCTAGAGCTGGAGGAGCAGCCCCAGGACCCGCTGAACGCGGGGAGATGCACCCGCAGCTGGGTTTGCTTTTCTGCAGCTTTCTCACTTTCCCCACCTGCTGGCCACATGGAAAGCAGCACAGCATCAATATGTTCGGTGACAGGAAAAGAATCCGATCCAGGCGAGGCTGCCCTCACACCGAGGAAATTCCACAGGCCGGGAATGAAATCTCTCCGCACTTTTTTACCGTTAAAATCGAGATCTCATCTATAATGAGACCTACCAGTAAGAAACAATGCAAGAAAGGGGAAAACCATCTGATCATTAAAGCTTTTCAAAAAACAGTAAACTCACTTAAAAGCATTTTCTATCTGCTTAGATTCCAAATACAAGAATATGACTGCTTGGCTAAACTCAATATTTATGTTCACAACGTTATCAGATCATTGCTAACAGGTAATGTGTTCACTATGGGATTTCAAGTCTCTGAAACAATCTGACAAAACAAACATTAAATAATATAGAAGGAAAATTTAAAAAAAAAAAAAAAAAAGACCAAAATGCTTATGACTGCACTGTTCTGCAGTATAACAGGTAAGGATAACAAAGGCTGTACTGGATGTATTTCCTCATGATGCACCAAAGGCCAGTGAAGACACTAAGGTGCAGCAGAGTGAAAGCATTACCCCTGGGAAGGCTACACATTCAAAGAAAACAAAAGCATGATGTACTGGCAAAAAGACAGGCAACTTGAAAACTGTTCTCTCACTGTGTTGCACCTGAGAAAAGGGCAAACAATTTTCCCTTCCTCTCCCAGTTTCACGTTTATTCGTTGGATTAAAACCTGCTAACGCAAAGCTTACAGTTCAAAGCAAAAAGACATTTCACAGCTGTTGTATCTCTGTGTGCACCCCACTCACAATATTAATTAGCACTGAAGACTGAGGACAGTTTCCTCATTGCTACTACAGCGAAGCAATTACCCAAGTATTCAACATTCAGGGCAGGCTTTCTAGGAGAAGACTGTTTTGATTTTGTGTACAGTGTCTGACTAGCTGTCAGCAACAAGACTGACTGGCAGCTGGAAGGAGGGTGTTTTCACAGCATGGCAGGTGAGCTCAGCTTCAGCAGTCAGCGCCTGCCCCTTGAGCATCCGCAGCACCACGTACCGGGGAAGGGCTGGATACACAGCCCTGGAAACTAATGCAGATGGATCCACTGATCTCTGAACAAAAATTTGCCATGATGCTGCTGCCATGTAGGAATCCAAAGCTACAATCACCCATTTAGAGCTGTTGAAACCTGTTATAATAAAATTGTAGAGGGAAGAGAGGAGCTTGGTTACAATTGCTAAGCAGATTTTGTCTGGCAGAATCATAGTAATGCCCAGTTAGAAATAGCTTAAAGGAGTGCCCATTAGAGTATGGTAAATGAACACAAAAGCAGTTATGTATTTCTACCTGATAAATATGGATATTAAGTTATAATACAAAAAGACCTCGCATAAACTCAGCAAGCCCAAATAATAGTGTTCACTCACCACATGCAGAGCCCAGTCATAAAACCATGGCCACGTATATACAGACTCACAGACTCATGAGGGTTGGAAGAGACCTCTGGAGATCATCTGGTCCAACCCCCTTGCCAAGGCAGGGCCACCCAGAGCAGCTCGCACAGAAACATGTCCAGGTAGGTTTTGAAGGTCTTCAAAAAGGGAGATTCCACAACTTCCCTGGGCAGCCCGTGCCAGTGCTCTGCCACCCCCAACATAAAGAAGTTTTTCCTCATGTTGAGATGACACTTCCTGTATTTTAGTTTATGGCCATTGCTCCTCATCCTGTCACTGGGTACCACTGAAAAGTCTGGCACCATCATCTTGGCACTCACCTTTGAGATATTGATATGCATTAACGAGATCCCATCTCAGTCTTCTCTTCTCTAGAGAAGACCCAGCTCGCACAATCTTTCCCAGTAAGAGGGATGCTCCGGACCTCTGATCATCCTTGTGGCCCTACCCTGGACCCTTTCTGGTAGCTCCTTATCTTTCTTGTACTGAGGAGCCCAGCACTGGACACAGTACTCCAGATGTGGCCTCACTAGGTCAAGTAGAAGGCAAAGATCATCTCCCTTGACCTGCGGGCCACACTCCAGGATATTCTTGTCCCTCCTGGCCACAAGGACACACTGCCGGTTCATAGACAACTCATCAGCCACCAATACTCCCAGGTCCTTCTCAGCTGAACTGCTCTCTAGTAGGTCAGCCCCCAGCAGTGCTGCTGCCACAGGCTTCAGCAAGAGGAAATGTGCCAATGCCCTGGAGGAAAATCTTATGATGCTACTCACAGGTCCAGCATGGTACAACAGCAGAGCAAGGTGACTGTGATAGATAATCCTCGTGATAACGTGGGCATTACGCTCTGGGTGAATTCCCAATTAACTGCAAGTTTTGCATGAAAATACTCTTCCAAATATATAAGCAGAAATTACCAGCAATAACAAAACAGAGTGTCTGACTTCAGTTGATTCCAAATGTTTAGACACTTCAGTGGACACCTGTCTCAATATTTGTTTCAGCTGTCACTTGGTAGGGCTGTTACAGATTTTACGTTTCATCTGTTGATTCTGAAATATTTGCCAGTATGATGCCCTAAGCAAAGCTATGGATTGCTCATCCTTGCCTTATTTATATAGCTAAAGGTAGATTCCAGCTCACTAAAACATGCTAAGATCACTGAAGGTAAAGAGTTAATTCATAGAATCGTACAATGGTTTTGGTTGGAAGGGACCTTAAAGATCATCTAGTTCCACCTCTCTGCCATGGGCAGGGACACCTTCCACTAGACCAGGTTGCTCAAAGCCTCATCCAGCCTGGCCTTAAACACTGCCAGGAGTGGGGTAGCTACAAATTTTCATTTAAAACTCTGAATCAGTACAAACAAGCCCCCAAACCCATAAGCAGCAGCCTGTTATTACAAAGCATACCTAGAGGCCCATATTTGCTGCCAGGCAAGCTAGAAGACTTCCTCTAGGAATTGCTCTAAATCTGAGCTAATATTTGTAACATGAAGTGGTGACAGTAACATCGTAAACAGAACAACCCAAACTGACACATACACAGAAAATTTTCCTGGTTTGAAATGTGCCAGAAAAGAGACTGCTGTGAAGCTACAGGTGGATATTCTATGAGTAAAAACTTTGTCATATGTTTTTTTTCTTTAGGTTTAAGGAACTGATAAAAAAATACAATTCAGTCCTTCACTGAGGCTTAAGGGAGAACATAAACATATACTTTATGGCTCTTATTCAATTCAGAATATTTCTGTAGACTTAATGGGATTGTAGTTCATCTGAAGATGGAAATACAAAATCTCTAGACCCCAGCATTTCTGGTTCTAGACATCAAACTTCCTTTCATAGTCTCACTCTCATAAGGTATCTACAATACCGCGTATTTTCCCATTATAACCTACATGTCAAATAAAGCCAAATTAACTAATGAGAAGTGATGCTAATAAAGCATGGAGTAAAATGAGAGCATCACCTGAAAAATTCAGACTTTATGCTTGAACCCCTTGTGGAGCAAGAGCTTTGTTACCAGAAGAGAAACTCACTCTGTATAGTACTTCATCCATCGCTAAAGCTGAATATTGGATTAATGCCATTTTAAGATTGTGGACCACAGAGAAAGCAACAAGATAAAGAATTTGGAGAAAGCAGAGCCATTTCACACCTTCAGCAGTTACCTTCATATTTAAATGCTGAATTATGTAAGGCTGGCATTTAGATGCAAAAATATTCTCTTACCACTTCTCCAAACAACAGGGAAGTTTGTGTAATTACAGGAGATTTGCTGGCTGGCTTGCCACCTGCAGGGATGCCAGACAGGAAGGGGAACAGCCTTTGTGTGTCTGTGACAATCTGCGCACTGGTGAGTTCAGAAACAGTCTATACAAAGGAGGCAGGGTACTACAGTATAGTATGCTACACTAGTTCTGATAGCATTGCAAAAATAATAAAAGGTAGTTTTAAAGCTAATTCACTGGTCTTATCTTGTGTGCATTTGTGACTTCAATGAGTCAAAAAGTTATTTTATTCACCAGTTATCGGAAAGACTGAAGTGAAAATAAAGGCACAACCAAAATACAACCAACCTTCTTCCAACTTCTTAACCCTGACTTCCTGCAAGCCCATTTGAGATGCTCCACAGGTGAACTCTATCTAACTCAGGAAATGTTTCAAGTCAAACACATCCTACCCCAATGTGAATCATTAGGGAAGACCAATGACAGGAAAACAATTGAAAGTCTGTTTTTGCTCTTTGCACCATCTGGAAACAATCTCCATCTGCAGATCACATGAACTTAGTTTAATAGGAGCCTCCTTCTCATCAGACATTATCAGTATGTTTACCACGGTTAAGTAAGCATCATGGGGAATTCTTACCCTGCATGTAGCCAAATAAAGGCTAACACAAACGACTTCACACTTGATTGCATGCAAGTTTATATAATTCCATGGCTGTTCTCACATCTGTCCCCTCGATAACCTGTTTTCCTGAGATTCCTATACCAGTAAGAACACCATCAGCTGTGTTCCCTTACTGTGCTGCCCTGCTTCACAGAAGTTGCAGTTCATCTGGCTTACACTATTCTTCCCTTTACTCCAATCACCGTAACCGAACTACATCCAATTTGCCCCTTAGAATGTAATTTACCCAAGGGTTTATCTTCTTTTCGAAATGCCTAGTGCTAAATTCAGGACATGGTGTGTTGCTTTTGTAATTTTCTTCATAGTAGCTGGTATGGGGTTATGTTTTGGATTTGTGCCCGAAACAGTGTTGATAATTTGGATGTTTAGTTATTGCTGAGCAGTGATTACACATCATCAAGGCTGACTGGGTTTCTCATACTGCCCCACCAAGTAGACTAGGAGTGCAGAAGGGAGGGGACACAGCCAGAACAGCTGACTTCAACTGACCCAGGAGCTATCCCATACCATATGGTGTCATGCTTGGCATATAAAGCTGGGAGAAGGAAGGGGGGGGGGCAGGGCATTCAGAGTTACACCACTTGTCTTCCCAAGTAACTGCTACGCATGCTGGAGCTCTGCTTGCCTGGAGATGGCTGAACACCTGCCTGCACATGGGAAGCAGCGAATGAATTCCTTTTTCTACTTCACTTGTGCATGTGGCTTTTGTTTTGCTTATTGAGCTGTCTTTATCTTAATCCATGAGTTTTCTCACTTTTACATCTGTTTTTCTCCCCCATCCGGCTGGATGTGGCAGGGGGGAACAACAACAGTGAATAAGTGGTTGTGTGGGGCTCAGTTGCTGACACACAGTCCAGCACTAGAGACCAGAGCCATGGGGAAAGATTCAGAGCCCACCACAGCTCCTGTACTACCTGGCATACTGGATAACATGGTGTGATCCAGGAGTTAGGTGCTGCTGCAATTATCAGGGTCACTGTTATCTATCAAGAGCTACTGCTTCTTCCAGGAATGCAAAGAGAGAAGGGAGAACATACAACACTTCAGACGTGCTCCTGGCATGTCAAACACATTTAGACCCTGCTTCTTCTGCATGCACTGGATTGGAACACATTGGATTAAAGTCAGGGTGTTAGAAAAGTGGCTTTGCAATGGTTTTGAAAAGTGTTCCCAGTGTCATCTTTCATTTCTCCTCTGCTTTGTCCTCAATTATTTCATTCCTTTGTTCTTCCAATTGCCTGAGCTCTTACAGAGTTCTCACACAGCTTACTCATTCTTATGCCTAGACCTCTTTGTCTTGCAATCCATTTCTATGTCATTGCTCTCACCTCCGCATTTCAGATACTGAATTTTACAAGTACTTTGCAGTTGACAGATATGAATTATGACACTGGTTCAGTGACTGTTACTGAGAAATAATTAGGATTTCTGCTAAGTTCCTAGAATCATTTAGGTTGGAAGAGACTCTTAAGGTCTCAGGTCCTACCATTAACCCAAGTCATCACTAAACCATGTCCCTAAGTGCCCCATCTACATGTCTTTTAAATAGCTCCAGTGCTGGTGACTCCACCACTTCCCCGGGTATCCTGTTCCAACAGTTTAACAGTCCTTCCAGGGAAGAAATTTTTCCTCTGATCCAATCTAACCCCGCCCCTGGCGCAGCTTGAGGCCGTTACCTCTTGTCGTTGTCAGACTTCTGCTCCAGACACTTCACCAGCTTCAATTGCTCTTCTTCGGATGTGCATTTAAAGTTAAGCCTTTTAAAGAAACTAATAGTCTACCACAGCAAATCATCACCTGCGCAACGTGGTAAGACATTCCTCTGTTATCTGATAAGCCAAGCACTCCCATTCCAATATTATGAAACATTTTCTACTGTTACTCCTTACTTTAAAAACAAGAGGGAAAGGACAGTATGGCCTACATAGCCCTAAAAACCTACACTTACCTGTGAAAACTTCCACAATGATTTCCCAGGAAGTTATTCTTCAATTTAACACTCATTTTGAACCAGTATGAAAAACATGGACAAGAGGACTAGGGCCTGACCAAGAAACAAAGGATAATATGTAGTATTATACCACAGTAACAGGGAGAAGAAGCTGTCAGGTGAGGAAAGTGAAATCTCACCAGTTTCTGACTGGTCATAAGAAACCACAAATACTCTTGGACAATTTAGAACAAACCAGATGATTTTCATGGTTTGAAAATGCTGCATCATGTACATTTGATCTCATTGAGGATCATGAAGAGTGCCCTAGGAAACGATTTTAAACTTTTCAACTTATACAAATGCATGCTAGACAAGCCGTAACAAAATCCAAAAGTCTATACATACTTTACTATATACCTTTCCCGTGCTAATGAAAAAATAAAACAATGAGAAATACAGAACTTGTAAATTAAATGGAAAATAAGATGTGTAGGAATTGGGAAACCCCTCCATACTGTACAGATCTTCATGCACTAGGCAGTCCCAAAGTCAATCATATATTTGGTTATGTGCATCAGCTTAAACATAAGTGGCAGCATTTTATTACTGTATGTGTTTCTTCTTTTTAATCTTCTGAGACTGCCTTAGTTCCCCAGTCCCATGAGCATACGGGCAGGATTCAGAAGGCAAAGAACAACCATCAGGATGATGAATGAAAAACCAACAGAGACGTGTTTTAAATGCTTCAGTTGAAAGGCGGCGTTTCACTTCAGGCTTAGTTTTCCTTGACAGTTTCTCTTTTCTCCAGTCACGAATATGAACTCTCCCATTTAGAACTAAGATTCAGAAACAAACAAAAAGCAGCTGTGAATAGACAGCCATGGGAATTATACTGGAAAAAATGCACAGTGACAGTCTGTGAATAAAATATATGTTCTACAAATGGATCACTCAGGCAAAACCAAATGTGCCATGTGCACAGGAATGGAAAGAACTACACAACAAACCATGATATAGACATGGTCTAAAGCAGAACTGATTGTTTTCCCTGTGAGATGCTTTACTGTGATGCTGAATAGTTTGAGGTACCTTTGTATCAACTTTGTAGACGCTTATTTCAAATACAGCAGTTAGGATCATTTAGACTAATATCCTCTGAATGTAGACTGCAAATCATGACAAAGGAGTTTCAACTTCAAGAACTGTAATCCTTCCTGTGTTCAAACTACCCCACATTTGAAATATGATTAACAGTAAAAATCTAGTAAGAGTTCTATTACTTTTTCACTACACAGAAATGCTTTTGCAAAGTCAATGGCTTACTGACCCCAAAAATACACTGCACCAAGGAAATGAGAAGTCTAATCCTTTCATATGAACCAACAGGGAATTATAATTCGTCACTTTGGGCACTCTTAATTCATCTGCTGCATTAGGACCATAAAGTGCACACACACATTTGGAAACCTTTGCCAGATCCTTAAATGTGTGAACAAAACAGAATAAAAGTTATTAACAAAGAAAGAAAAAAGAAGATGAAAAACAACAGTGAAAATGAGGAGGGGGAAATCTGCCACTTCTAAGTTGCCATGCTCTACTTTCATATTCTGCTTCAATCATACCTTCTGTATGACACACCTGTATCAGTTAACTGACACTACTGCATTCTCATAACTGCTATTCCAAAGGTAACAAGTCAAATGAAAGCTTAACATCACACATTTATGCCTGGATGAATTCATCTCTCAAGGTTTCCCTGTGATATACAAATAGATCTGAACTCATACAAAGGCAATCCAGGAGTGCATTCAGCTTTTAATATCTCTCTCAAACGATGAAGAAAAATGAGCAGATCTAGTGCTATTTATGATCAAGCATATTTTTAACTAGAAAACCAGACCAGTATTGGACAAGATGCCAGATCAAAAGAAACTGCCACAGATCAGCCACTCTAAGTCCCTTTTTGTTTGTGTGTGCATCCATCTGTTTTCCTTAACTTTAAAAGAAATACACTCTAGAAAAAATGACAAAAAAGCTGCAGCCATGTTCTTCTCTGTTGTCTTTGGCATGAGCAATGTCCTTGTAGACCACTTTCTGATAGAAGTCACTTCTTATGGTGACATGGTGAAGGAAAGAATCAAACGGTCCCTACTGAAGCCCCATGGAGCTTCCATGTGATGTAAATTGCTAAGAAAGATAGGGCCTTAATCCTAGTCTTTCTTCAGAGGTAATGTGCAGACAGCATCCATGCCAAATTAAAATGCTCGCTCCATTTAACAGGTTGTAAATCCATTCCACCTATCCCTAACGACAGGGAGTCCAATTCAGACACATAATGATGCAGTGTGACTAGTTCAAAGCAAATAAAAAATAAACTCCAAAGAAAACAACAAAACCCCCACAACAAAACCCTCAAAAAATCCAAACAAATGAAAACACACACCAAACCCCACACAGAACACACCACCACAATGGGGAAAAATACTCCAAACAAACATACAAGCAACAAAACAATTATTGACAAACCCAGGCAAACACAGAAACTTGCTACTGAATTCTTTCTGCCATGCCACTACAGTCTATGTAAGCACATCAAGGCTCACAGTTAAAACCAGTCTTCATGAGAATCTGTTATTTTGTGTCAGCATTTACACTGTGGATCTTGATAAGGCCAGACAGATATTGAAAGTGGTTAAAAAAAACAAAACCACCACCACAGTAATTTTCCAGTTGTGTTTAACAGCATATAGAGGAGACAAAATTAATTATTAAAGAAAACCAAACCAAAACCAAAACCCCCTTCTTTACCTTCAAATACTTGATGATTGTTCTTGAGAAGTGTCTGCAGGCCTCCATATTCACTCTTTAGCCTTTTTAAAGTCTCTTTATGTAAGTGTTCTGCTACTTCTTTCAAGGAAAGGCTTTCTGCAATAAATAATGGTGTATCTATTAAAATGTATATATATGTAGAAGTTAAATTTTCTTAGGACTTTATAAGTTAATGATTATGAGCAGAATCTATGAATTATTTACTAGTACTGCATCAATTTTGTACTCCTGATATTATGTGTGATACAATTTTATACGTATATTGTCTATAAAATAGCAGCTTTCATTCTACAGGACTCAAGTCAGAATTTCCACAGTAAGGCATTTTTTATTTTCCTCCTTTTTTTGTAGTAACAAATAACCCTCATTGCAATAAGCACTGTTTACATGCACGTATTTAGAGAAAAGAGAATGATTCAAGGGATATCTTGTAGCAGTAACATACGACAAATAACAAGTAAATAATAAAAATGGATAGAGAAAAATGGAAAGCTGGTAGCGGGAATGCTTATAAAATTAACATCTGTTCTTTTTCTTCCTAAGACTAAACTAAAAATTCCTAATCATGTCATAATCAAATGGCACTTCAAAGCACTTCTTACACAATTCTGACAAAATGATAGCTGCCTGTTATGTTAGAAAACTTACTATTCTCCACTGATAAATGTAGATGTTCCATTTTAGTACAGAGGGAGGAGTTGTGGATTTCGTTTGGCTTTTGCAATAAAAATTGATGCAGGCCTAGTATTTAAGTGTAGAGCAAAAAAACCCCACACCAATTCCAAAATATTCTTATAAGAATATATAATTCTTATAATAACTTATAAACTTATGCTTTATTAGCATCCTAGTGTGCAATAAAACATTGCAGAATAAAAAAAAAGTGCTTTTAATTGCTACTGTACTGCTCTTGGTATTGCCTAAAAACTATTCCTCACTTGGAGTATTGTGTATAGCTCTGGTGTCCTCAACATAAAAAGGACATGGAAATGTTGGAACAAGTGCAGAGGAAGGCCACGAGGATGATCAGGGGACTGGAGCACCTCCCGTATGAAGACAGGCTGAGAAAGCTGGGGCTGTTCAGCCTGGAGAAGAGAAGGCTGCGTGGAGACCTCATAGCAGCCTTCCAGTGTCTGAAGGAGGCCTATAAGGATGCTAGGGAAGGACTCTTCGTTAGGGACTGCAGTGATAGGACAAGGGGTAATGGGTTAAAATTTAAACAGCGGAAGTTTAGATTGGATATAAGGAAGAAACTCCTTACTGTAAGAGTGGTGAGGCACTGGAATAGGTTGCCCAGGGAAGTTGTGAATGCCCCATCCCTGGCAGCGTTCAATGGCAGGTTGGACAGAGCCTTGGGTGACATGGTTTAGTGCGAGGTGTCCCAGTCCATGGTAGGGGGGCATTGGAACTGGATGATCTTAAGGTCCTTTCCAAACGTAACTATTCTATGATTCAATGATTCTATTTTAGTAAGTTTAAAAACTATGTCAATGCATTGTAAAAAGACATCCTCTACCAGCAAAAGATAATGAAAGCAAAGACAATCTCACCTCCTTGATTCCAGGTATTCCTATTTCCATCATGCCTATCAGAACATGATTTTTGGGAGGTTGCATTTAACAGCAAGTTTGCCACACTGAGAACCACGTCATCTACAAAATCCCGAGGGAGGGAAGCACAGTTTCTGATTTGTTCTACTTTTTCTCTGGGTTGAAATCCAGGCATCCAAATTGTACCAGCAGCCTCAGTCTCATTTTCAGGAAGTTCAGAGCTGGCTTCTTTGCACATATCATCAGAGTGATCCTTATGATTACATGCAACTTTTCTGTTACACATGACCACAGCACAGGTCTGACGATTATTAATATACTGTGTTATCTGCTTGTCAATCAGAGCATGCTCTGCAGGTGGATAGGTCCTGCTTTTTCCAATAAGGCTTACCTATTTAGTAGAAACAGATAAATAACTATTTAAACAGACTCCCATACACACCACCTTCCAATGTGCACATGTCTTACACAGGCTTCTAAATCTACCTACAGGAGATATTAATTCAAACTCAATGCTCATTAACATCTGAGGGCTTCTTGATTTTAGTCTCCAAATACTGGTGCCACAGAAGAAATCCAGTAATCAGGCCATAAGCCATCATGCCATGAAAGCACACGAGCAAAGATGACTTCCAGCCCTCAGATTATTTATAAAGTTAAAGCTGGATACCTCTTCCTACTCTGAGAACATTCCACTTTGAATTTCATGGACATGGAAAAGAGAAAAATTAAGTTCAAATATGCAACCCAGGCAGCTGGGAAAATTAAGGCAAAAAAAAAAAAAAAAAAAAGCCTCATGAGTTTTCCATCCTGCAGCCTGGCAAAAGAAATAATCATAAAACCTTCCCTTTCTGAGTATTTATACTATCTCTGCAGAGCATACTGTCTCAAGTAATGCAACTGCTCTTAGGACAATAATGAACAAACATCCACATGCTTCAGACAGCTAGCAGCTTAAAGTAATAATAATTAAAAAGACAAAAGCCCTACATAGTCCAAAATTACCCTCTTTGTTGATGGAATTCTAAGGCAATCTTCCTCCACATTAAAGCCGCATACAAATCCCACTTGGGCAACGAAATCAAGATATTCTCTGTACTGGGTTTTCTTGCTTTGTCTTCGGCTGTATTTTCCATAGAAATCAAAGAAGCAACAGGGCAGCACAAAGTAGCGACATGAATAGGAAGACCTACAAGAAGGATAACAAACTGCTGAACAGAATGTTACTTCAGTGAATGCACAAATTTAACAAATAACCCACTAGATACAATAATGGGAATTTTCGTTAAGTGAAAGCTGCACGAAATAGTATTTATGTCCCTCTTTTTAGCAGATCTATTATCAAAATCAAAAATACTATTTCACAAAGTATTTGCTATAGCAAATTACTGCACCAAGTTGGGTTGCAGTACTAAAGCTGCAGATATTAAGTTATTGCAGCTGGTTGCAAAGGGCACAATGGTTCAAAGTAAGGCAGAACCAACAGCAATTTTAAAAACAAACAAATAAAGAACAAAAAAAAACCCACACTACAAAACCAAACAACAGATTCACATCAGTTCTGGTGTTTGAACTTGAAAAGCAAAATGCTGTACTAAATTCTGTAAGAATGTAAATACTACATCTGTGCTTTTCCACAGGAAATGAAATTATGTAGAAATAATCAACTGCCATCAGAAGCAGCAAGGATAGCAGATGTGGTAGCAAAGTAACAGTTTACACCAAGCCCACATATGCTATTATGCTTTGGTTTGTTTGTTTAATTCCTTTCCTCCCACTTCCCTCCATCTGCAGATACCTAGCTGCAATTACAGGTATCCATGGTGTTAATTCATCTGAATGATTTCCTATGAGCCAGTCAGTGTCTGGAAAGAGATGAGTGTCATCAGGCATGATTGTAGATTCCTAAAAAAAATCCAAACCAACCAAACAATACATTTAGTGAATTATATTACAGGTTTCTTTTAATCCATTTTGTTAATAAAAGAACTAAGTAACGATATCAAATTATATAAGCTTACAAATATAAGGTGAATGAGAACCACAGACAGCTATTTTTTTCCTCAATCTGCAATTTTGCCAGGTTGTAATTTGTTATAGCTATAAAAGAAGCAAGTTAGTGACACTGGTTGGACA
Source organism: Lathamus discolor (assembly GCF_037157495.1). Taxonomy (NCBI): domain Eukaryota; kingdom Metazoa; phylum Chordata; class Aves; order Psittaciformes; family Psittacidae; genus Lathamus; species Lathamus discolor. The sequence continues at coordinate 154,470,050 of NC_088884.1, read as the reverse complement.
AAGAGTGGAATAACAGTTTCAGTTAAGGTATCTGGCACCCTAAAGACGGAGTCTTGGGTGACATGGTTTAGTGCAAGGTGTCCCTGCCCATGGCAGGGGGGTTGGAACTAGATAATTTTAGGGTCCTTTCCAACCTGGACTATTCTATGATTCTATTAAGTATCATATATTGGATTAGGATTGCTTGCCCTTCTCCTTCTGTCACATGTATGTAAGGACTTAAATTGGCAGAAAGCCACTATTTGGTATGTTTTACAGACCTAGGACTCGCATAGCAACTAATCAGAACACAGCTTTACTATTATTTTCTCCTTATTCACAGACTCTACCCAAATCAAATCCTAATAGGCAGAACATCACCCTTCACACCTAATCATTCACATAGAAGAAACCTAACCCAGCCTAACACTTTCCGCCATCTATGTTGCCATTCCATCCCCTGGTGATTTGCACCAAATCCACCTTATGATATATGGTGAAATCAGGAGCAAAAATAGGAAACAATAGGTTAAAGAAAGAAGGTTTCTTTGGTGGGCTTTGGAACAGTATTTTGCCTCATGGAATTTCAACATATATGGATTGACGAGGCATCAGCACAGAAGTCTTCCCATCACAGTACTGACTCACACAATAGTTTTCATACCTTGAACCAAGTTCAGCAAAGAAAGTACTTAAAGATTTTGATGCTGTGGAAGTACACATACTCTTCTGCAAAACCTTGTATAAATCTCAAAATAATCATGTGCAGATTTGAGAAAAAGTTTTAAATTAACTCTCCAGAGACCTTCAGGAAAAGCCGTGAAAATGATGCCCATACTCTATCTGTAGACAAAATGCATGTTTTACGAGTTCAAAATTCACATGTATATACAAAATAGTATCTACATAGGAATCAAATAAAAAAACAACCAAACAAAAAACCTAAACAAGACCAAAAAACACTTATTAGAGAATTTCAGAAATCTTAAGAATAGAATCATAGAATCATAGAATCATAGAATAGTTAGGGTTGGAAAGGACCTCAAGATCATCTAGTTCCAACCCCCTTGCCATGGACAGGGACACCTCACACTAAACCATCCCACACAAGGCTTCATCCAACCTGGCCTTGAACACCGCCAGGGATGGAGCACTCACAACCTCCCTGGGCAACCGATTCCAGTGTCTCACCACCCTAACAGGAAAGAATTTCCTCCTTATATCCAATTTAAACTTCCCCTGTTTAAGTTTTAACACATTACCCCTTAATTACATCCCAATTTCCCTCTTCGGAAAGCACTACGTTAGGTGTTTTAAGTATTAGTACGGTGTATTACTGCTCGCCTTTAATACAACATGTGTTAACCATTTTTTTTTACATACATATACTTTTAGATATTATATGTAACATTTCTTTTTGGCAGGTTAGTAGATGTTAAATTAAATGTTTGGTAAGATTTTCTTACAGTTGATTAAATAAGTTACTCCTACATTACTGTTCAGTTTTGATTGTTCAATTTAGGCATAGACGAATTATTAGTGCCACACTCCACACTTTGACAGTGACCCATAATCAAATTTGTATTCACCATGTCTGACAGCAGTTTGGCAATGTGTAACGCCACCTGTTACATTCATTTATATTGTTCGTATTGGCAGCGAGTGTCACAGATGGCAATATCCATCCTGCAACTCATGCTTTAAGTAAAGATCACAACTAAATTAGCTTTGAGGCTAACAAAAAGCTGTGAGTAGATGCTTTCTCTTCTGTGGCTCCTGTAGCTACTGGAGCCTTGCAAAATCATTTCACCCTTCCTGTTCATTATATAACTCCTTCCCTCATAAATTAGTACTTTCTTTATATATATAGTTTGGATATATTTATTGTTTTGTGTCTGGATTTTTCAAGTGTTCTCTGAAGTCTTTTTTTTTCTTTTAAGAAGATAAGTAACACATGCCCTTTTGTATTTTGTTGCCTCATGCTGCAGAGGGACAGCTGATGCTCAGAACTTTCCTTATGAGTCAAGAAATTTGAGAAACTGTAAACAGCCAGACCTTAATACAAAATGAATGGCCAAAATTCAACAATCTCCGTAATACTGAAACGTGGGCAGAAAAACAAATATATAAAACAGGAAGGAAAAGAGAAGATACTGTTTATTATGATCAGAACTAACATAATATAGTGTAACAGTGAGACACTGGCACAGGTTGTCCAGAGAAGTTGCAGACACCTCATCCCTGGAAGTGCTGAAGGCCAGGTTGGACAGAACTTGGAGCAATGTGGTCTAGTGGAAGGTGTCTCTGCCCATGGCAGGGGGTTGGAACTGGATGAGCTTTAAGGTCCCTTCCAACCTAAACCACTCTAGGATTCTATGATTCGGTAACACAAATGAAGGCTTACCACAGCTTGATATTTCAGATTGTTTCTTGAAGCCTTGCAGTACAATATGCTTGCAGAGTGCTGCAAAGGAATCTGTCAGTTTTGGCAATCTGCACCCAAAATGGCAGGGTGGCAAAGAGGAGGCTGCACAAGGCTGTGAAAGCTCCACCTCCCATCTGTGAAAACTACTGCTCTTTTACTGATTTAACACAAGATGTTAGCATTCAAAGATATCTTGATTTAACTTTTAAACAAAACTACCATAAAACAACCACAGGTGGAAAATTCTATTGAAGCTGCCAATTTTTGAGAGAAAAGTGAGAAATTTCAGGAGTCTAGAGAACAAGAAGCCATGAACCGCACCTCCAAAGTGCAACTATTTACCACACTTTGACAAGCATCTGACCAAGAACAGATGGAGTTAGTGAAAGTTCCTATGCTCACAAAAATGCTAATGTGGAACTTAAAATGTAATCCCTCTTTCAGACTCATTCATTTCCTGTTCATTTTTTAATGAAGGCTATTATTGCTATTATTTACCATAAGCTCAGTACAGCAGAGATTGGCTCCTTTGAGGTTCAACAATTCTGTCCCCCAAACAGCACATAGCACTAGAAGGTCAGAATCACGTTCAAGAATAAATTGTGCACAACTCTGGATATTAATATGTTTTATGAGGTACAGAGGTGCAAACAAAGCTGCTTAATACTGATCTTCCAGTAAAATCAAAGATTGTTTCTGGTGTGCATGTCTGTATATGCAGGAAATCAAGACAGTCTTCTCAGCTGAAAAATAAGGAAGTTGCAAATATACAAGCACTGCTCTCCTACTTCCCTTAACAATGTACAGTCCCACAAGATATGTGTGTCATCATCCCAAACCCACAGATCACTTTTGAGAACTGTTTGCAACCTTGTATATTTGATTACATTTGCATCAACACAACTTGAAGCAATGAACAAATGAATAAAGTTACAAATCAGTAAAACTGACATACATTTGCATAATACCTCTAAATGAGTTCCTGCTCCATACATGTCCCATATTTTTCTTCTCCTCACATCAATTCCTCTACCTGAATGCTGAAATATTTGAAGAAGAAAAAGTATAATTTTTAAGTATCACTTTTAGCAGAAACTGACAAACAGCCTCACTAAATGTACACAGCAATACTGATTATTTCATTCATACTACAATTTAGACACATAATGAAACACAGCCTCACATTTTGGGTAGAAGCTTTTTGTTTGCTTTCAAAATATCAAAACATATCCCAAGGTGAGTATTGCTGCAGCACCCACAGGGCTCAGGGCAGAGGGCTACTCTAAGCAGTTCTTGCTGGAAACACACCCTTCAACTACTGAAGTCAATTAAGCTGCTGGAGTCCAAACATACTTTTCTCTGTGTGAACTGATGAGAAGAGGAAATAAGACTAGAAACTAAAGCAAGACATAAAAATGCATAAGTTACAGTATCTGAACTTCGATAATCCTGTGCAGAACTAACCAAAATGAGGTACCAGGTCTCACGAAACTCTCACACATGATTTCTTGCCAGTCAACAATGTTTGCCAGTACTACAGCAGTGATGACCTAATGACATACGAAAAGAAACCTCTACAGGGAAAATACTGGTTTACAGCAGATCAAATTTTTCTCGCCACACAAGGATAGAAAACTTGTGCTAGGAGAACTTGGGACTTTTTCTTACTCCCAATGGCATCTATTGATCAAATAGGAGGTACTAATCTCTTCTACACACTCTAACATGTTCTCCCAAAAGTGGAAAATATAGTTTTCTGAAACAGACTCAACTTCACTGGGTTTTGCTCAATCTCACTTTCTTCGCTGTTTCAGAAACTATGCCTTAAGCAACTGAATTCTGCTGTTGCCATATATTCATTCCTAAAAGCTCATTACATTGATAGGCATTTTCACAATTCACAGATGACAGGATTGTTTCTAAAGATACAGAAAACATTTTCCAGGCACGACAAGAAGAATTCAATTTCAACAAAATTAGGTTCATGGAAAGCATCTTGCAAGACAGAATCTCTATATTAAGATTACCCATTCCCTTTTGCTTTGTCTAGAGCACAACTAAATTATGTAAGCCCTTTTTATTTTCCCTCTTAGTGTCTTACCTCTGAAAACTAGCCTGGAATTGAAGTCAATTACACTAATACATTAAGTGAAAGGTTTCTGAAGCTCTGCTAGAATTTTATCCTGGTAACTCAAGTGGCAAAAGTCCTGTTTTAGCAACATGAATTAACAATTTTGGCTATCTGCATGCCAGATAAAAGAAAACATAACAAGACTACTGATTATCTCTGGGTTTTGATTATTATTTAAAAAGCACTCTATTTACCCCTTCACTATTTAGAATATGAACCAGGAGACCATTTCCACATCCAAGATCTACAAATGACTGTTTCTTAGTCAACCCTTTTTCCTTTCTCTCTTCTTCCCAAAGAATCTAAGACAAGAAAAGAAAACATTTTAGACTTCTGCTCTCATCTCTCCTGTAAGAAAGCAGCAGAGGTTACTGGAAATTAAAGCAGAAAGCTTGAAGAGAATGCAGATGTGACAGAAGACCTTCCCTGTAGTCACAGAGAAAATAACTTGACAGGTGGGAAAAAAAAACAAACCACCAAACAACAAAACCACAAACTGTTTACAGAGAGAGACAGGAATTATGTGATCATCAAATCATAGAACAGTTAGGGCTTAAGATCATCTAGTTCCACCCCCCTGCCATGGATACTAGACCATGTCACCAAAGACTCCGTCTAACCTGGCCTTGAACACTGGATGGAGCATTTATCACTTCTTTGAGTAATTTGCTCCAGTGCCTCACCACCCTCAAAGTAAAGAACTTTTTCTTTATATCTATCCTGCACTTTCCCTATGTAAGTTTAAATCCATTACCCCTTGTCCTATCACTAAAGTCCCTGATGAAGAGTTCCTCTCTAGCACCCTTGTAGGCCCCCTCCAGACACTGGAAGGCTGCTATGACGTCCCCACGCAGCCTTCTCTTCTCCAGGCTGAACAGCCCCAACTTCCTCAGCCTATCTTCATAAAGGCTCCAGCCCCCTGATCATCCTTGGCGCCCTCCTCTAGACTTGTTCCAGCAGTTCCATGTCCTTTTATGTTGAGGACACCAGAACTGCACACAATACTCCAAGTGGGGTCTCACAAGAGCAGAGTATAGAGGCGCAGGATCACTTTCTTTGACCTGTTATTATACTCCTTTTGATGCAGCCCAGCACACGGTTGGTTTTCTGGGCTGCGAGCACACACTGATGGCTCATGTTCAGTTTCTCATCAACCAACAAAGTATCAGTCATTTTCTAAGTGCTAAGCACACACTCCAATTTCTTCTGAGTCACTGGAAGTTGAAATTCAACAAGGCTATACAGCCCTGGGCTAGACTGAGTATAAATGTAAAGTAACTTGCTAAAACAAAGGCAGCCCTGGATAAACAGAGGAAGCGGCAAGTAAACTTCAGTGTCTCTGCAAGTAACACCACAGAAAAATTTACATCCACTGTATTAAAGAACTGGTGGCAGAGTTGAAAATAAAAACAAAAATGTTCTTTGTAATCAACTGGCTATTGGCACATGTAACACTCTTCCAATAACTAAAGGGCGCCTACAAGAAAGATGGAGAGGGACACTTTACAAAGACATGTGACAGGACACGCGAGAATAGCTTTAAATTGAAAGAGAAAAGATTTAGATTAGACATTAGGAAGAAATTCTTTACTATGATGGCGCTGAGGCACTGGCACAAATTGCACAGAGAAGCTGTGGCTGCCCCACCCCTGGCAGCGTCCAAGGCCAGGCTGGCCGGGGCTTGGAGCAACCTGGTCTAGTGGAAGGTGTCCCTGTCTGTGGCAGGGGGATTGGAACTAGGTGATCTTTAAGGTCCTTTCCAATCCAAACCACTCTGTAATTCTAGGATTCTACTGAAACCCACAAACCCCACACCCTTTCACTCAACATCTTCCTTTTGCCTTGTATGCCTGTAATAACTTCAGGTCATTCTATTTAAAAAAAAAATACAACAAGTATAAAATGAAAATACTGATTTTCTGTAGGGAAATTCTATTACTAGGCAATAGAAACTTATAGTATAATCTTAGGGAAGGCAGTTCCCTACCAGCAAGTAGGTGGCAATGGCAACATCTTCATAAACAAATTTCTCAGGATCTGTCACTTCAGGCCACACCTTCAAAAAGAGAAGAGAAAAAATATTTTCTGCACCATCTGAAATTACTTCAAAAAGTGGTCAGAGCAATCTGGATACCCATCCACTTCAACAGGTTTCTTCACTTCACGCATGCTGTACTTTAATCTCATTAAAAATACACGCAAAGAATATAAATAAAGACTGCCTGATTTTGTGAGTCACACAAAAGAATTGTGGCATAAAGAATGTCTGCTGTCATCCAATCAAGTAAACAGCTACAGCTGTTCTGTAATAGAGCATGCATCCTTTTGCTTGACTCAGAAGAAAAATACTTGTATTATTCCTGAAACACTGATAATATGAATATTTGTAAATGTATTTTCAAAACATAATAGACATAGAATTATCGTGGCACAACAGAACATGAAGAATCAAAATCTGAAGTAGGAAGACAGAAAGTATTATCCCTATTTTGTGAATGAGAGAACCGAAACAAAGATTAAAATGCTCCAACACTACATTAATTCTATTGCAAAGCTAAAGACTGAACCATTACCTTTACCCAGAAGTCCAATTTTCCTCTAATTATATCTTTCTATGAGTGCAGAAATATCAACAATAAAACCTTTCAACATTTTCACAGTATGTTTTACAAAATCATTTCCCAATTTTTCTTGCTTGCAGCTACAGTCTGGTGTACAGTCATTAATTCATACAGAAATTAAGATGATCACAGTCATTTTTCAGCATCCCCAGGGTAAAACAGTAATACAACATTGCCCCTCTAACTGAAACACATACTAACATAGCATCCAAATTTGAGTAATAGTAAGTTCAACCTATTTGCTATCCAGAGCTGCTTCCAGACTAAGCTTTTGGAGAACGAAGGGCTTTATTTACGCTTTCTAGTGTGGATGACTTCGCATTTAAATCCACTGCTTGTGGATTTAATGAAAGAAGCAACTTCACAAAACAAACTACAAAAAATATAGGAAAGCATAGGAAAACATATTATTACTGCATTTACTAAATTTACCTTTACCATCTCCTTGTATTTTTCTTTAAGGTCTTGATAAACCTTGCTGTATTTTGCTACAGAAATGAGTGAGAGTGTACTTTTAAACTCACTGGGCTTTTGCTCCACAGACCATTTAGCCAATTTGGACAAAAGTTCATTTCCAACCCATGCTAGTTTAGGGTATGCAATTCCATCTGAAAACCAGTCTTCTGGAAATGGAGCTACAATAGAAACAGACCTTTAAAATAAAATAAAAACCTTGTATAAATACAGCGTATTTCATAATTTCAGCTACTTCAGAGAGAATACAATGATTAAATGGATTAAAAAAAGGCAAATCAGAGATATAAAAGTAGACTGGAGAATGAGAAAATACATAATACACAAAACCAAAATAAAACAGTGAAGTTACTGAATAATGGAACAGTCTCCCCTGAATTTTGTTAGACAGCTTAATATCTGCCCAAACACTGCACATAAGAGTCCTTGCTGCATTTAACACAGAGACCAAAGTCTCGCATACGATGAGAAACCTGATTTAGCAAAATGTCCAAACACTAACTAGTAAAAGTGAATTAATGAAATTTTCATGAAAATAACAAGAAAATTTAGAAGGAAAATATATCAGTTGGTATGCTTGATTATTTCATCATCTCCAGCTTTACCGATATTTTACTAGAGCTATGCCTGCAAATGCTCAGGACAAAGCTGCAATGGTCTATGTTTCAACGACTGCAGCTCAGTAAGTTCACAGCAGTTCTAGTATGACCCTCAACCTTACCAACACTCTCAGAATCTGAGCTCTCCCAGGCATAGCTAGTTCCTCATGATCAGAATATGCATACTTTTTTCTAGACCCCACATGAGTACATTCAATGTATACATTCAAAGTTGAAACAGATTTGTGTTGTTTTGGGTATTGTAGATGTTTAACAATCACTACTGTCACTTACATATCAAGATGGAAATTACCTAGATACCTATATTAAAACATGGTGTGAACCTTGCCATAACTCAGGGTTTGCTTCCTCTCTTGCTTCCAGCACTTACCATTCCTCGTCTTTTATGTATACAAGTTGAATTTGATAAATATTGCACTTTTTAATCTTGTATTTTCCTTCACTGTTTTCCTCCAAGGGCAGAAAGGTCACAGTTCCATTGTAAACATCTGAAAAGATACATAGTGATAGGTTATCCCATGGTTCAAACCATCCTTTTTAGCACCAAACCAAACTTTTATCTCTTTACTATATTAAGTTAAAATTAGTGAAGCAATATCTAGGACAACACAGGAAAAATCACAGTGCTAAGAATAAATCCATTTCTTGGTGTGTCTGACATTTAAAACTACTATCCTGTTTGAATTTCCCAAATTTAGCATTCTACTGCATGATGTTTTCAGAACACCCAAGGCTGACTGCCAAGACTTTCTTTAAACCTATTTCAGTAAGGTAAAAGCTAGACAACGAGATTTTTCTACCACAGAACTGGTGCCTTCCCCTGCCCCACAGTAAATCCAGAATCCTGGGAAGCACATTCCAAATCAACTGAAACCCCGGTATTAGATTAATAAAAACTAAAAAAATAAAAAAATATCAGTTCAGTATTAATAATCAATATCATTAATATCAATTTTGCCATGTTCAAGCATGGGATCTATTTATTGTGTGAACTATTCCATGATTATAATTGAGCAGAGATACCTTCCTCACTGTCATGAAGCTTTCCAAAATAGAGTTCCTGGATTAGGCACTGTAAAAAACACATTATCTATCCCTAAATTAGTATCTCAGAACTCTGAAGGCAGATAATCTGACAAGATCTGGTTTTAGGTGAAGGTGCATATATTAACATGTTATGCTCAGCAACAACACTACTGATCTTAACAGTATTAACCACCTGTAGAATAAAACGATTTACGTCCAGTGACAGATTCTAAACACTAGAGATTCTGGAAGAGTTGAAATAGGCTGACAAACAGCTGGCAATGCACTTGAGCGCCTATATTATATTTCAAGAAGATATTCTGCAACTTTGCCACATTTCATTCTTTAATATCAATCATACACGTACCGTAACTAACTCCTACACAATTAAAAACAGAGACTGTGTCCTTTTGAAATAACTTACAAATAAAAAGGCAATTGCAGCAGAGTATGAATTGCATGATAAAGCCTAGTACTCACATGCTAGTGATTTATTTTTAATCTTAATAACTTATTCTCTATATCCTTCCTATAAAGTGACTGCAAAAGCATTCACTTTTACATATTTTATGGCACATAATATGTAAGCATTATTGCTTTATAAAACACTTGCAAAAATCTTTTCAGATGCTTATCCAGGGTGACTTCTTCAGAATAACTTGCTCTCATTTTTGAAAACGTTCTGACAAATGCAAACCTTCAAACCAAGAATGCTGCAGAGGCCGAGTAATCAAATTTCAACGGACAATTTTCTGAGACAGAAAAGGATAAATTAGCAATAGAGCAAACATTAAGTCTACCTTGGCCTATCCTTAGCCAATTCCCTCTCTTCCTTTAAACTTTACTTTTAAATGTTATTTTCCTAATTAAATTATTCTCCCAAGCTTTTTGTTACAGATAGGTTCTCTAGATGTAGCTCAGGAACATCTTAACATCAAAAGAAAAAACATACACTTCCTTTTGATTTGAAGGTATCAGAGTAAGAATTATAGGCCCCAAGAGCCCCCCATAAATGGCTACAGGTCTTTGTGAATTGTAAGTTTAATTGCTTCCAGAATTCTGATTCTTTTCAAAGCTTTACTATTAGAATTTAACCCCATCCATACTTCTCCCCAAATTTATCTTAAAAAGGTGTCAACTTCTACCTTATATGTTTCTTAATGAGCAGGATTTACTGCAGCATATTACCATCCTACAAGGTAAAAAACCAAAGCAAACAAACCCAACCAACCCCCCCCCCCCCCAAAAAAAAAAAAAAAAATTAGCTTAATCTTTAAGCAATACTAAGCAATAAATCAACACAGCTCAGCTTGCTCGGACAGGTGCCACAGCTGCCTGCTTTTTTCATTAAGTGCATTTCTAAAGGCTACCATCATTAGGTGTGCACCACAAGCAGCATTTTTTGTATGGGCAGATTACTCAGGACAGAACCATGCAGGATGACAGCCCTTCTTGCTTCTTCAAAGACAAAAAGATGAGCAGTCTTTTACACCTCTTCAGGAGCAGGGTACTTAGCTTCCCTAAGTGCTTTCCTCATCTCAGCAGCACCTTACACGTAACACATGAGCTCCTCCCTTACTCTGCCTCCCCAAGGCTGTAGATGGGGTTGTTTAAACAGGAGTCCTACAGGTGCTTGGTCTCTGTAATTTGTATTTCAACTGCTGACACTTCCCAGCACTACAGAAAAAAGAGGTAAAAAGAAGATCTAAGCACACGACAACAAATCTGCACTCTCACAAGTAGGCACAAAGTGGTTTTCCTCTGACTTGCGAGACAGCCTCGGCCGGGCCCGCAGCAGACACCGCGCCCCGGCATGGCGGTGCTCCCGCTGCCCTCCGCCCTCCCTCGCCGCCGAGCTCCCGCTCACCTTGGACCGCCAGCTCCTTCACCGGCGGGGCCGGGGGGCCGGCGGGGCGCGCCCGGGGCAGCAGCGTCCTCAGCACGGCGCGGAGCTCGGCGCGGGGGCCCGGCCCGGCCCACGGCGTGAGAGGCGGCGGCAGCTGCCCGTGCCCCGGTGACAGCTGGGCGCAGACCTCCCTCCAGAGCCGGCCCAGCTCCGCAGCCCCGGCAGCCGCCACTCGCTCCCCCTCGCTTCCCCGTACGGCAGCGAAAGAAGGACGCCCTTCCCCGCCCTCCCCAAGCACCACCGTGCCCTCCACCTCAATGGCGGCGCCGCACAGCCGCCTGTTGGCCACTTGCGGCTTCTCCAGCCAGACGCGCACGGCCGCCCAGAAGCCGCGGGGCAGCGCGGCCCCGCCATCCCGCACACCCGCGGTCCGCACAGACCCCATCGCCCCCCCGCCGCCGCGGAGGGGTAGGAGGCGGAGCGCGTCGCAGGCTGCTTCCGTCAGTTCCGGACGCGGGGACGGAGACGGCGGTAGCCCAGGTAGGGGCGCGTCCTGGCAGCTTAGGTCGCGGCTTGGAAGCCCAAGCGGCGCGGCCGCGGGGTGTCCGCCTCAGAGCGCAGCGGCGGCGGGAGGGCAGTGCCTCACATTTACCCTCCCCGGGAGCCGCAGCGGCTGCCATGTGCGGCGAGGCAGGGAACTGCTGCGGGTACTGCAGCGGGGAGACACGGGGCTCCGTCCGTGTGCAGAACGAACGTGGGCTAGGGCACTTGCTGTGTGTACAGCGTGTGTCTGGGGAGGGCGGTTTCGTGGTGCTGGTGGCTACGGTACATGAGCATAAAAACACCTTCTTGAAAGCGGACTCAAACCTGGGAGGCACATTTCTGCCCGGTGCTTAAGGAAACAAATCTCGGTGCGTTTTTCGTAGTAAAACCGGTACATTAGGTGTTACTTAGTTTTCTTTCTGAGGAGGAGCGAGGCTGGGCTCCGAAGTGGGGCAGTTTCGATAGCGGTTGTGCAGCGAAACCTCAAGGACTCTTAAGCCCTGCCTTTAACTTCTCCGGTGTTGTCTTACTCTGGGCAACCGCCATCGGTGGCTTTTAAATTCATTTTCTAGCGGCTCTGCATTTGCGAATGTTTCTGGCAGCATGATGGCACAGTATCGTTATTGAGGGTAAGTAACGGTGATACACTGCAGACGAAAGTACTCGCTCGTGATTTGCACGTTGGTGGTGTCCAGTCGTGAATCTGAGTTCCTAGCAGGAGCATCTTCCACGTATAGAGGTTTTCAGCTCGGCATTTCTAGTGAAGCTGTAGCAGGTCTCAGCAAGTTGAAAATAACATGAGTTAGTACTGGCACATGGCCAGGCAGAGTTTGGAATATCAGTGCAAGGCTGCAGTTAACACTGATGTCATTCCTTAGGGCAGTCTTTCACTACTTTCCTATTGTAACTGCCTGCTTTGGTTTCCTAATTAGTTTTGAAACTGTTTGCTTAGAGCCAAATTATGTTTGTGTGAGGACAGACAAATTTAATTCTTTTTCTGGAAGTACAGGATCCTTTCTTACAAGCAGTTCTGTTTTCTTATTTGAGCAATCTCAGTGAGTTACAGTGTAAATAAAGTTAGATGCAAAACCTGCAATGAAAATTTTTGTATGTTCTGAGCCGGAAGCTTTGACCTCCTGCCTGGTTTACCTGGTTTCACATTAGAAGACTAATGTCTGTTTATTTAGCTTCAGGTTGAAATGCTGTTTCTCGATGCCTCCCTCCTCCACCACCTGCTCTCTTTCCAAACCTGTTGCTCAGTACTGGAACCGCACCTTCCTAGAAACGATGTGGAAGTCCTGCAGATATGCTACCTTGCAGTCCTCTTCTACTATGTCTGTACTGTCCAGAAGCAGAAAATTACCTTCACAAGGGTATTAGGTTGAAAGAAAAAAAGATATAGCAAGGAGATATAGCAAGATAATGAGGGAAAGAAAAAAAGAGAAAGTAGTATGTCAAACTAGTAGTTTCTGTGCTTTATTGTTCAAAGTCCATCTTGAGCCCTTAGCCAGCCCTGGGCCTGGATACCCTTCTAGTACCCTTGAGAATTGCTGTTTCCAGCCAGTCCCCTTTTTATAACGTGGCCAGCTTCTGTTTCCCTGCGCAACAACGATTTTTGCATTTTACAAATACAACGCACGTCTTGGCCGCCTGCATGAAGTGACGGAAATTGCTGGGTGTGATACAAGCAGGTAGCAGCAGAGGGCACTCCGACTCTACTACCGAAGAGGTGTAGCAGAGGAGTAATTGGGCCAGGTTCTAAAACAAAGTGAGATTCCCCTTCTCTCCAAAACCAGCGCGGTTGTACCTACTGATAATGAAATCCTGCTGGTTCTGTGAAGCTTTGCAATGCACTTGCAGGACCCAAAGATACACACAACAAAATGCCAGCAGGCTTAATAGGGCCTCGCTGCTTTTGATCATGTACACATGAGATCAACTCAGCACAGAAAAAAGTGTTATTTGGAAAAAAATATATGGTAGGAAGACAGACTAAAAATATGACAAGCCATCATATAACAGTGTTGTGGTTTAACCTCAGCTGGCAAGTACTGGGGTTACCATGTGGCTGTTTGCTCATTCCATCCCCCAGTGGGATGGTGGGGGGGATCAAAAAAAAGCAAAACCCACTGGTTGAGAGATTAACAATTTAATAATTGAAATAAGGTAAAATATAATAATAAGAATAATAATAGTAGGAAAAAGAGAGAGAACCCAGGAGAGACAAGTGATGCAAAACACAATTGCTCACCACCTCCTGACCAATGCCCAGCCTGACCCTGGGCAGTGATTGTCCCAGGATGGGTGGCTCCCCCCAGTTTCTGTACTGGGCATGATGTGCTATGGTATGGAATACCCCTTTGGCTAGTTTGGGTCAGGTGTCCTGTCTTTTCTCCCTTCTGGCTTCTTGTGCCCCTCCTCACTGGCAGAGCACGAGACTGAAAAGTCCTTAATCAGGATAAGCACTGCTTAGCAACAACTAAAAGATCTGTGTTTTAACAACATTACTCTCACACTAAATCCAAAACAGCACTGTACCAGCTACCAAAAAAAAGAAATTATCCCAACAAAAAGCCAGGACAAATAGGAATGAAAATTTGACCTTTAGGGAAGAAAGAAAGAAAGGTCAAGTTTTAAGTGTTGTTGCAAAGATTATACCTTATATTATTTTAAATTTGTTCTTGAGTATGGCAATATGACACGTAAGAGAAATGCATACCTATGTGCTTACAATTTTCCAGAACTCCATCAACCATGTAGAAGAAAAGCCTTATAGCTTTTTATGTTCTGTAGAAGTCACTACTATGGTACGGCATGGCATGGATTTTTATCTCATCCTCCCTTTCTTATTATGCAATATAACCAGTGGTGTCCCTGTTCCATATTTTTCTTATTTGACAAGGTTTAACTTTTATTTTAATAAGGAAGACTATATAGTTCATTTATATTTGGTCAAAGGCTTTTTTTTCCTTAGGTTGTACCAAGCCAAGTGAATTAGAAAACTAAAGAAAGGGCAGTCTTTTAGCTGGCTCTGCACTGTTGTACTCATTAATTTGAAAAAGTCTGTGGATTTAATTAACAACTCTTTTGATTTCTTTTTATTATTAAAAAATTAGGCATCTATGGTGCTTCAGTTTGTGATGAATCTTGTCTTGTTTGGTGCAGTTTAGCTAAAAATGGCACCCACACTGAAAGAAGCCACTGGCAACCAAAGCTCATGGGATACTTTGCTACCAGATTTACCTAAAGGACCACTTTGCAAATATCGTAGGAAAGCCTCCTTCAACTGGAAGGAGATGGCAGTGTTCCTAGATGGTGAAGATATCATCCAGCTGAAGGTAAACTTTGCAAGAATTGTAAGCATGTTTTAATTTGAGGAATGTGTGATTTTCATAGGGAGGGTATTTATACTCTGTAGATATGGAGCATTTATACTCTATAGATACGGAGCATGAAGAAATTGGTTTTGCACATCCAGTTCCCAGAACAGAACTTTTAAGCAACCTACTTAAACTGTCTCATTACTGAACACCAGTACAGGCGAGACCAGGAGGTGCTATATTGCAGAAATTAATTTCAAACTGAGAAAGAACTATATTCTCCCATATTTCTTTACCGTTTGCTTTAAATCATATATCCTATGCTTTTACAATGCACATGATGAGCTGTCAAACTTAGTACTTCTGTCTTCCTTTGACCTGACTTAGTTTCTTACAATCTCCTGTGCTTGCCTTAATGCTTATGTGGCATTGCAGGTGGACAGGTTAGCATGCCTGCCTCTCTGAATGCTAACCGTATCATAAAGAGAAATTAATTGCAGCACAAGTGACAGACCATTGAAATACATTTTTTATCTTTCTGAAATTTTGGCTTTATAAATTTAAGTTTTCTATCAGACAGTTGTAGTTTGAGGCCTAGTATTATCCTAGAAGAACATTAACTTTTTTTGCTAATAATTTTGGGTTAACAGTATCATGTCATTTTTTCCGCCTCAAGAACAGAATCTTCTCTGCTCTGGAAAGTGATCCTCTATTTGCGCATCATCCTGGAGAAGATTTGTGCCGTGAAAAGTATCAGGAGCTGACATTCCTGCGCTGTAAAAGGCTCTTTGAGTATGATTTTCTTACTCTGCAAAAGACCATAGAGAACCCATTAAAGCTACTTTGTCTGGTGAGCTGTGTAGGAATGTATGATTGGTCTCCATCTCTCCAGTACTTGTTACATTGTGGTGTAAGTACAGTTCAAAGAGTATAGGGGTGTAAATTTGAATTTAAGTGTCTGAATAACAGAATGCCATATTTTTCTGCCAGTTTTATTTAAACTATACCTTTTCCCCAGTCCTTTGTTTTCAAAAATGGAATTCAGTTCAACTGTTTAGAAGAATCGGAGAGCTGTGGGATGAAGTTAGCACATCTTTGTCATTAAGCTGTCTCCACTGGACTCTCACTGGGAAAGTAAAGTGGAGCAGTATAGACAGGACTACAGAAGGATATATTTGATGCCTGCAGCTCCACTTTCTTTTGTCCACTCCTCTGCCTCCTCTCTAGCATAGTAGGAGCCAAAGAACTTGGTTGTTGGGCCCTGTTTGGTGGCTATGTCTTTTGCCTTTGAAACTTCTTTGCCTAACCCCCAGTGGCTTGATTCAGGGCAGAAACCAGAAGGAATGTAAAGTTTCTTACTGACATCAGTGGCTGAGATTCTGTTCATCAGTTGCTGCTGAGTCTCTCAAGAATACTTGACATAGCTGGTCAAATAATACTAGTTGAATTAATTATTACTGTTCATATGGCAGAGAAGTTGTAATTTTATGTGAATACCTATCTAGAAAAAACAAAGGAAGCTTTAAAAACAGTGTCTGATCTTGAAGCAGCTACCTTCAGTTGCAGTAAAATGAATTAGAATAGTCTTAAAGTTTTACTTTACTCAAGGAGACATCAGGACCAGTGGAAAGTGAGGTCATAAAGCATTTTTAAGAGCTTGCAATGAAGTCTTGATCAGGTTAGAGCTGTGGAAAGTTCAGTCTTCTGCAAAGGGGCCTTGACACAACCAAATCCTGACTTACCTCCTCCAGCTATAGTCTAAATAGTACTTTACTGTGCAGCCTACTTTCCCTGGTGTCTTTAATGGACATCACTATTACAAATTATTATGCATGAGCAATTTGTGCTTTCTGTCACAAGGTCACAGAATTCATTTGTAATTCTCTGTTTTTGCAGGTGTTTGCAGGTCCAATTTTGAGTGCTTCTAAGAGGTTTGCAGACTTTGTGAAGCAAATTTATAAAATGGAGGTATATATATTGTTATAGATATATATTGATATATATATATATATATTGTTTTTATAACTTGCGAGAAATGGGCACAACCAGAACCGTGGCACTTCCTGCACCTTTGTTTTATTTCTGATCTCTTTATGTACCTAGGTACTTCTAAACAGCAAAAGAAAAGACTGAGGAGCAGATTCAAACACTGAGCCCTGACTACCTTCACTGCTAGCTATTCTGCCACTCCCTGGGTCTGTTTTAGACTGTCCAAGTTAACATGCAGACAAAGTTTAGGGACTTCACCCAAAAGGCAGTATAGATGACACCAATTTGTTCTCCATCCACATTCATTTAAGAGTATGCTAGCAAGTTTTGCATGCTCAAACACTCCCTCCTCCCACATCTACGTCATATGCTGTGCAAAACATACCCTTGCTGTGATGCTATAAAAATTACTTTCTGAATAATGTCTTAATGCTACAGAAACACCACGTGGAGTCCAGTAGAGACTCAGGACCAAGTGCCTTGCAGAGTAAGTGCAGCTTATCCGATATAGAAGGAGCCAGTCCTAAACAGTTTCTCCTGTCTATGCCATTTGGCCATGTGGGCAGCATTCACTGTCCAGACTGACCCTTTTCGATTTTGCACTATCTATGTGATAAGTACACTCCAACTTAGCTTCATGCTTCCTTTGTTATTCTTTATCACTTCTTTTTTTTTTTTTTTATTTTTTGCTGCCATGCACTTTTGTAGCTTCTTAAAGTTTCTGAAATCATGTGTTTTATCTGTCTGCTCATAGGCAACAATATACTGCTGCGTAGTTCTGATTGGATACCCCATGCTGAAGATCAGGATGAATTCTTTTAATGACTCTCAGTGAAAACAAAAGCATTAGGATATGTATATGTCAGAATAATTTTGCCTCAAGCTTCAGATTTTTTGTTTTGTTGTTTTATTCTCACTTGTTTTTCAAAGGTTTGTTACAGAAGAGTATACTACCGTCCAAACCAGTCTAGGGTAAGGAGTTGCAGAATGTAAATCTCAGTTTGGCTTTGGTCAGACAGTGTTCCCAAATGCTGCTGAGAACCAAGCGTAGCCATACATTGGTCTGGTATAAATTTATCCCATTCAGTAATTAAAGCTATTTGCAGTTTTAAAAATAAACAGCCCCATTCTGGTTTTCCTCTAACTTGTTCTCAGAACTGCTTGTAATGCAAGGAGACTTGCAGATTTTCAACATGCAGCAGTTGTTTCAACACAGACAGATGAGAATTGGTCAATGAATGTAATAATCTGTGCTTGCCTGAATGAGTCAGCCATCAGCAAATGAAAAAAAAACACCTTTAACTCTACCATAGGCATGATGTCGTAGGCTTAGGGTTACATTTGACTGGTTTCTTGCAATTGCAAGTTACTTTCAACAGCTTAATTTGCAGTCATTTAATAGTGTTGCCATTTTAATTGCTGTGACAAAGTGGTCTTGAACTGTGCTTTTTTAATCCATATTTAGGTTTTTGGATGTTTTGCTCTGACTGAACTCAGCCATGGAACTAATACCAAAGGCATACGGACTACTGCCACATTTGATCCTAGCACTCAGGTTAGTCCTTTATGCACAGGAATAATGACTGACAATTAAGTTCTGATATTTACTAACAAAGCAGAAGGATTCCGGGCTTTCTTTGTTTAACAAGAAAGAGTCTGTTCAATTCCAAATGTAAAAAAAAAACCAACAAAACTCATGTATCTACATTATTATAAATAATTAAACCCAGCAATTTCTGGTTTTTTGCTTTCACTTCTGATTGTGACATAAAGTAAGGATAGCAGCCTTCTTTGTTGTGTCTCTAAAGAAATAGTTGGACATGCAGATTATATTGCCTTTTGTCTTTAAATACGAAGGCTTTATATACCAAGATTAGCATTATTTCCTGAGGATGAGAAAAAGAAATACAAAAAAAGGCATAACAAGACTATGAAAGAGACCAAAAGAGGAAAACAAACTGCTTTTTCCATTAGGATAGTGCTTACCACTAATAATTTGTTTTCTGAAAGTAACATTACTGCAGAAATAAATTAATTGTCCTAACATTTATTCAGAAATTACTGTAGTTTTATATTAAGGGAGAAGAGAATAGAAGTTAAGAGGGGAGACCAATAGAACTTTCTGTTTATTTTTATCATCTGCATGCAGCTTTTATGCAAAATTGAATTCAAAATGTGTTATTCAGAATCATAGAATCATAGAATAGTTAGGGTTGGAAAGGACCTCAAGATCATCTAGTTCCAACCCCCCTGCCATGGACAGGGACACCTCACACTAAACCATCCCACACAAGGCTTCATCCAACCTGGCCTTGAACACTGCCAGGGATGGAGCACTCACAACCTCCCTGGGCAACCCATTCCAGTGTCTCACCACCCTAACAGGAAAGAATTTCCTCCTTATATCCAATTTAAACTTCCCCTGTTTAAGTTTTAACCCGTTACCCCTTGTCCTGTCACTACAGTCCCTGACGAAGAGTCCCTCCCCAACATCCCTATAAGGCCCCCTTCAGATACTGGAAGGCTGCTATGAGGTCTCCACGCAGCCTTCTCTTCTCCAGGCTGAACAGCCCCAGCTTTCTCAGCCTGTCTTCATACGGGAGGTGCTCCAGTCCCCTGATCATCCTCGTGGCCCTCCTCTGGACTTGTTCCAGCAGTTCCATGTCCTTTTTATGTTGAGGACACCAGAACTGCACACAGTACTCCAGGTGAGGTCTCACAAGAGCAGAGTAGAGGGGCGGGATCACCTCCTTCGACCTGCTGGTCACACTCCTTTTGATGCAGCCCAGGATACGGTTGGCTTTCTGGGCTGTGAGCGCACACTGCCGGCTCACGTTCATTTCCTCATCGACCAGCACCCCCAAGTCCTTTTCTGCAGGGCCGCTCTGAATCTCTTCTCTGCCCAACCTGTAGCTGTGCCTGGGATTGCTCCGACCCAGGTGTTGGACCTTGCACTTGTCGTGGTTGAACTTCATAAGGCTGGCATCAGCCCACCTCACAAGCGTGTCAAGGTCCCTCTGGATGGCATCCCTTCTGTTTAGAGTATCAACTGGACCACACAGCTTGGTGTCATCGGCAAACTTGCTGAGGGCGCACTCAATCCCACTGTCCATGTCAGCGACGAATATGTTAAACAAGACCAGTCCCAACACCGATCCCTGAGGGACACCACTCGTTACCGGTCTCCAGCCAGACATCGAGCCATTGACCACAACTCTTTGTGTGTGGCCATCCAGCCAGTTCTTTATCCACCGAGTGGTCCATCCATCAAATTGATATCTCTCCAATTTAGAGAGAAGGATGTCGTGTGGGACAGTGTCAAATGCTTTGCAAAGTCCAGGTAGATGACATCAACTGCTTTACCCTTATCCATCAATTCTGTAGCCCCATCATAGACGGCCACCAAATTGGTCAGGCAGGATTTCCCCTTAGTGAAGCCATGCTGGCTGTCACCAAGCACCTTGTTGTTTTTCATGTGCCTTAGTATGTTGTCCAGGAGAGTGTGCTCCAAGATTTTACCAGGCACAGAGGTGAGACTGACTGCTCTGTAATTCCCCGGGTCTTCCATTTTCCCCTTCTTGAAAATGGGGGTTATATTTCCCTTTTTGCAGTCGTCGGGAACTTCACCTGACTGCCATGATTTTTCAAATATGATGGCCAGTGGCTTAGCAACTTCATTTGCGAGCTCCTTCAGGACCCACGGATGGATTCCATCAGGTCCCACGGACTTGTGTGCGTTCAGATTTTGAAGATGGTCTCGAACCAGATCCTCTCCTACAGTGGGCCCAAGGTCTTCATTCTCACAGTCCCTGCATCTACCTTCTAAGACCTGGGTGGTGCAGTCTGATCCTTTGCCAGTGAAGACTGAGGCAAAGAAGTCATTCAGAACCTCAGCCTTCTCCAAATCTTGTGTAGCCAGTTCTCCAGAAAGGTTCCTCAGGGGGCCTATTTTGTCCCTAGTCTGTTTTTTGTTTGCTACGTACCTGTAGAATCCCTTCCTGTTATCCTTAACATCCCTGGCTAGGTTTAATTCTAACTGGGCCTTAGCCTTCCTAACCTGGTCCCTAGCTTCCCGGACAACATCCCTGTACTCTACCCAGGCCGCCTGTCCTTGCTTCCATTTTTTATAAGTCTCTTTTTTCCTTTGAATTTTCCTCAGCAGCTCCTTATCCATCCAAGGAGGTCTCCTGGCCCTCGTGCTGCACTTCCTTCTAGTTGGGATGCAGCACTCCTGAGCCTGTAGCAGGTGATCCTTGAATATCAACCAAGAGTCTTGGGCCCCCCTGCCCTCCAGGGCTATATCTCATGGAACCTTACTAAGCAGGCTCCTGAAGAGGCCAAAGTCTGCTCTTTTGAAGTCCAGGGCAGTGAGCTTGCTACACGCTCTTCTCACTGTCCTGGGGATCTCAAATTCGACCATCTCGTGATTGCTGCATCCAAGGCTGCCCTGGAGTACCACATTCTCAACAAGCCCTTCCCTGTTGGTGAGCACAAGGTCAAGCATGGCACCTCTCCTTGGCGGCTCCTCTATTACTTGCAGAAGGAAGTTGTCTTCCACACAATCGAGGAACCTCCTGGATTGCTTGTGCCGTGTGGTGCCATCGTTCCAACAGATGTCAGGGTGGTTGAAATCCCCCATGAGAACAAGGGCCTGCGAGCGTGAGGCTTTTCCTATCTGTCTGTAGAGTGCTTCATCCACAGGTTCTCCTTGATCAGGCGGCCTGTAACAGATCCCCACAGTAATGTCCCCGACGGCTGTTTTCCCTTTAACCCTGACCCACAAACTCTCTGCAAACTGCTCACCTGTCCCCAGACAGAGTTCCATACTCTCCAGCCTATCCCTAACATAAAGGGCAACTCCCCCTCCCCGCCTGCCAGGCCTGTCCTTTCTAAAGAGCCTGTAACCTTCCATTCCAACACTCCAGTCATAGGAGCCAACCCACCATGTTTCTGTGATGCCTATTATATCATACCCCCGTAGATGTGCACACATCTCTAATTCCTCTTGTTTGTTCCCCATGCTACGGGCGTTTGTATAGAGGCATCTGAGACGAGCTCCAATTGAAGCCAGCTCGTTGGCTGGAGCAGCCGGAATATATCTACATTGTTCTGAGCATTTATTATAGGTGCTGGCAACTGACTGGGTGTGTTGGGATGGAATGATGCCCCCCTCCCCCAACACATCTAGTTTAAAGCCTCCTTGACCAGTCTGGCAAGCCTCCTACCAAAACTGTTCTTCCCCTTCTTTACCAGAGCAGCTCCACCAGCCCCCAGTAGATCTGGCCTACTAACTTCAGTCCTATGTTCAAGACACCCAAACCCCTGACTATGACACCACCCTTTTAACCATCTATTGACCTGGCCAATCCTCCTAGCTTTTTCTTGGTCCTCCCCTGTGTCATGAACTTTTTCAGCTCCAAATTCTTCCTAGCTTCTCTCCAAAGTTGAACACAGTAAGAGATCTTAGCTGTGGTTGTGGAGCACAGAATGAAATCCTGGCAGCTAATGGATGTTTCTAAAACATTACCATGGTCATGAAAAAAAAAAAAGGAATAGCTGTGTGTTGATTTTTAGGATTTATATAATTTGCTACTTTCTTTTTTTGAATACAGGAATTTATCATTCATACTCCAGACTTTGAAGCTGCAAAGTTCTGGGTTGGTAATATGGGAAAACATGCCACTCATGCAGTTGTGTATGCTCAGCTTTATACTCCTGATGGACAGTGCCATGGACTACATTCCTTTATTGTACAGGTAATGTACAAATATTGCCAATCTTTTTTTTCTGTTTTCCTTTTGGGAGGAGTGGGTTCAACTTGATAACTTTCTGTTATGCTGTTATTTATGTCTGACCGAACAATTCTTTAATTAATGCCTTTATCATTTATCGCAGTTGTAATGAGGATTCTGGTTTTCAGTGTTCGTTGATTTTCTGGTGGTGTTACAGCCAATTTTATACTCACAGTTTTTGGCAAAAAAACCTGAAAAATACAAAAGAGCTCCAGAGAAGTCTTGAGATTATCACACTATTCATGCAGTTAGAACTAACCTGTGCTATATGAAATGAATATATCCTGAAAGCCTGAGTGAGGCGTAAGGTGATTTATGTCTGCCAGCGCTGCAGGCTGATCTGCATGAAATCTGCAAGTTTCTGCCGCAGCTAATCAGCTTCTAAGATTAAAGGCATCAAAAAATACAGCAGTGCAACAGGGAAGTTGTACAGAGTAAAATAAAGTAGTCGTAGACTGAGTAGAATTTATTGCAAAATTAGGGAATATATCAAAGCTGGTTGTTATATAAGAGTTCCATTGATTCCTGCTATGTTTGTATACACCTGAAGAATGTTTCAATGGTAGTCTGATGAAAGCAGTCATCAGTGTTAAGGCATATTTAACACACAGATGTAATTAGTGTCATATTGCCAAAGTAATTTACATCAAGGTGTCTGTATCCTGAACAAGTATAAGTTATATCCACGGTTATGTGCTTGAGAAAAAAACAGAGTGTTTTCTTCAGCATAATAGCAGAATACAAGTTGGGAATATTGTCACTGTTTGAAAAGTTCAGCCAGTAACTTTTCATCACTTCACAGCTGAAATAATGTTTTGTTCCACTTCTATGCAGATTCGAGATACAAAATCTCTCCTACCAGTGCCAGGTGTGATGGTAGGTGACATAGGCATGAAACTTGGGCAGAATGGGTTGGATAATGGGTAAGTCAATCCGTTTGAAGGAGGAAACATTCTAGATTATATCACACTCTGGTGGTGCAAATATCCTCCTGTGTCAGTTCTATCTTCTGAGATATTCACTAGTGGTTTTAAATTGTTGGCATTTCTAAAAAAACCCGAACATCAGATTGAATACTCCTAAATTTCAGTACTTTCTATCTGAATAACCATCAGCTTCTCTGACATTTTAGAATGTGAACTGCCTCTGATGCTCTGTGAATATCCCTAAATGTTCTTTCAGTCATAGACTGTGCAACAGTAATAATGAAAACAAACTGAAAACCCCAACAGAAATCCACTAAGTTCTGAGTAAAGAACTGAGTCAGCCTTTCCACCCATCTGGGTGTAAGCTTTAATTATTTTGTCTGTCGATTTCCAGCCTACTGTACATCTAACAGAGGTCCACAGACAAGGATTATTCTTAGTTAAGATGTAAGATTAATGAGACCCAGTAAAGAAACTAGGTGTCTTGTTTAAACCACGTGATTTCTTGACTAATCCTGCTCACTGCAGAAGAGAAGGAGAAGGTCAGTTATGTTTTTCTGCATTCTCTGAGTAAAGTTGAAATAAAAAAGTACCCGGGCTCCTTTCTGAGTCATGGACTTCAGCGGCTTTACCGTGTGTCTGCTTTACTAACCAAAGGTGTCCGACAGGGAGGAGAGACAGTGAGGAAATTGTGTTAGATTTCTGTATTAAAACAGCCGTTATGTAAAAATTGTGATTTTAAACCCCTATATGAGTTACATAGCTGTGTGTAAAGTCAGAGACTTAAAATTGTAAGGCGAGGGTGGGCTGGCACTTCTTTATGCCTCAGATTTACCTTTTTGTATTGATTTGGTTCATTACAGATACATGTATTGTCCTTCATAATATGCTGTTTCAGTAAACAAAGTATAGACATCCTGAAATTTATCCTGCTTTCAAATGCTTTGGCTTTCCAGGAGGTTGTAGCTCTGTAGTTGTTTATACCAGCGTCCTCCTGATGTCCCAAATAGCCTGTAGTCTCAAAAATAGCATTGACTTTTATGTCTAGATATCAATGAAAATGAGCTGGTTTTTTGCCTGAAGACACGTGAAATAAAAAAATACAGAAAATCAAGTTTTATAAAGGAAAAACATGAAAAGGTCTGGAAAAGAAGGAAGGGAGAATGGACTTTGTTGGTATTTTTGCCTGCATCTGCGTTGCAAACTACTGCCCACCAGATGGCACAGCAACATAGGCCTGAGCAATCGAAATGTAGTTCAGCTTCATATTTCTGTAGAAATGTCCAAATTCTGTTGTTCATTCTTAATTTGCAGCAGTTTTATGGGCAACACAAGGAAGAGTATGCTTGTCACATAACATCAAATTGCGTGGTATTGTAAAATCCATTTATCCCTTGATCTTCTGGGTATCTTAAAATAGTAGTAACAACTGAATAATCTGAAACTGTAATACACTTAATATATAATGTAAATAAGAGATACCAGTGACTTCCTATCTTAATGTCAGATGGGGTCCCTTACCTTAGTTGGGGCATCACATGACATTTAAAGCAGTCTTAGGTCATTCTAACCATTCTGTTTACTTTCCTTTGCTTTAAAAATAATTATCATTTTTCTGCTAATAGCAATGCCTCAGTTTAAGGCAGCACCTGAGGATTAAGATAGAGGGGCAAGGGAGCCCAAGTTTACCAACAAATACCCTTCATTCAGCTGAAAACTCTAGGAGCCTGTGTTCCTCATCAACCTCAGCTGATTTCTCTGGAGGTCTGAGGCTAGATGCCAACATTGTTCATAAGAACCAGAGGACTAGTTTTTGTTTTGCAACATTTCTGCTCACACTGAGCTGTCAAAAATGTCAGGACTTATACACCTTGTTCTTCAGAGGTACGTGAAGGCCTAGATGAGGACTGTAGAGATCATAGCTACCATCAGCGCTTAGTAAATCAGATCTATTTCCATGTAGTTACACTGAGGATAAATGGTCAGAGTGAAAATCAGAGCCCGACATCTCTAGCAGAGACATCAAATTTTGTTCCTGTACTTTACAGCTACTGATTTTCAGTATGAGCACAGGGAGTTAAGCTTCTGAGCACTTATGAAGGACATGGGGAAAAAATTCCAGAACTTCCTTGGAAGATGCCATTGTTTTATGCTATGTAAGAGAACTCAGAAGAAGATTGCAGTTGTCCCTTCCGGCTTTGGAAAACAATTAATCTCTTGGGTTGTTTGGCTGAAGGCTCTTTTCCTGCTAATGCAGAATGTAATGTGTTCAGTAACAAAAGAATTTCAGAAGTAATATGGGAATTTTTGCAGTGTAAATCCAATTGACCAGCCTACTGCTTCCAAGTTTGTCTTTCCGAATAATTCTCATAGTTTCGTAATTGGAACGTCCAAAAATCCCATGGGTTTTGCAAGTCTTTGTAATTTCAGATACCCTGACAAAAATGACAAAATCACTTTAAAATATTTTTCTTTGTTGCTTGCAAAAAAAGTTTGTGTAATCAATACATAAATGATTGAAAACAGGACTCCCAATTTTTCTCATGGAGATTTTAGATTGATCTTTTTGTTACCCGAAATTAAATCAGACTGCCACCAGGGGATGCACCTGCTTTGCTCTTTAGTTTTATAATACAAAAATGTCCACCTGTTGCTAGTGCTCTGGCAGTCTTTGAAATATGCTGTTGTCTGAGGTCCCAAAATGGAAGTAGCAAAAACAACCACTGGAAAACCTCTGGGTATTTGGGATCCAAGGGCTTTTTAGTAAAATGCATGGCAGGTGCAAGAAAAGGGACATAAAGGAAAAGCTTGAGTAAGTGCTGGAGTGCATTTTTGTTTCTTCCTATTGATGTTTCTTTTGTTTTGTTGTCTACCCTGGCTGGTGTAACCTCACCAAAATTACCATACATCAGTAAATGATTGCCACCGAGAGGGTGTTGAACCGGCTTCATGTCCAGTTTTGGGAAATCACTGCTTTCCTCACTCCAGAAATTGAAATGATGCTCAACTGAATCCACATGGCAAAGCATCTGAGAATCAGTTATAATTGTGTTTCTGAAATGGTGTTTAATATGCCTGCCCATGTAAAACCTGTTCTGAGCTCGTTCAGCAGTATCCATCAATAACGCGTACAGTTTGTTGAGCAGCTGAACCTATCTATGATTAGGGAAGAACTAGTGAAATGAAGCTATCAAAGGTAAAACAAATCACTGCCAGATAGAATACTATTTATTTTAACTGAATTCTTTGTAGGAGAGAAATGAGTCTTTCTGGAGGAAAAAGAATTGTTAACTGTGTCTAATTATAATGATGGACTTTGGAAAACCAAAGTTTTTAATGACCCGTTTAACAGCCTTTCATGTACAATTAAAATGTGATCAATCTCTCCACACATACAACATGCTAAGACAGTCAGCACATTCACTAGCAGTCACTGAGGCCAGATTCAGTTTTATGGATACTGAAAGCAAAATATTGCCCCCAAGAAAAAATGGGCAGAGGGGATTTATTGGGCAGAATAGCAACAAAGATTGTGAAAGAATCCATCCTGGAAAGAGATAGCAGGATCTGAAAGTCCACACAACAACTCCTTGGGTACTGGTGAAGATGGCATACATCACACAACCTCCAGGCCTTTGCAGATGACTTTTAAATGGTTAATTCCGACTTTTAAATGGTTAATTCCTATTTATTTTCTTTGTTGCTATTTCAGTATTAGTGCCAATGATACATTAAGAT
This sequence comes from Lathamus discolor, assembly GCF_037157495.1. Lineage (NCBI taxonomy): Eukaryota > Metazoa > Chordata > Aves > Psittaciformes > Psittacidae > Lathamus > Lathamus discolor. The sequence goes on along the minus strand of NC_088884.1, from coordinate 154,442,620 downwards.
TCTGCTACTGCTAGTTTAAGGGCAGAACAAATGACAGTCTTGTCCTTCAAGGTTTTTTTTGTCTCCTGGTATTTATCCTCCTGACTTTTAGATTTTGCAATGGTTGCAGTTGTTTCACTGGGAAGATAGGAGCTGTAATACATGGTTGAAGCCTAAATAGTCTTTGGAACTTCATCTTACAATCTGAAGCAGTAGTTTAGTGAAGATAATCTCCATACTCAGCTTCTTTGGTTGTTTGCTTCTACTCCCACACTGCCTTTTAATTTGTGCTGGGACAAACATTTATGTAGCAGTATAGGGGACTCAACTAGGGAACTAGAAATGCCTGGAAACTAATCTGACAAAAAAACCCCAGCATAACTTGGCTCTCTTCAACCGGATCATTTGTCAGGTCTGGTTCACTGCAAGGCCACAGAAGAGGCTGTTCCAGTACAGGGAAAGAAACAGTACAGACATGTGAATAAGCAAATGTAGAAATCAGTCCTGCTTCTCAAATAAACAAGCTTATGCTTGTCTGTTGTCTTGTTTTTATTGTCTCGCGGCCTCTGATCAGAGTCACAAACAATTACAACAGTAATGAAGCAGCTATAAAACTAAATCTTAAAAATGCCTGTTCCTGTACTTACATTATCTGAATACAGTATTGTCAATATTTCACTCCTAGTGAACGCTAATGTCACTTTCACAGTTAAAAATTTGCAAGATAAATCTTGCAGATTTGCAATTTAGGTCAAATTATTTTTGCAGTAGAAGCATTGATGCTTCCCTGTTTTGACCTATCCACTTAGTTTTGACAGTCAAGGCTAAACACTGTATGGGTATACACAGTATTATGCACACGGCTGAGATGTAGTCACGTTGCTGAAGAGTGCTGCTTTACCTCCTCAGTTTTGTCACTCGCACGTGCCTTAAAACTGTGTAGCCAAAGGCAGTTCACAATGACAGGTACTTGGTGTTGCTAATGGGGAAAGGTAGGTTCAGATCTGGTCACACATTTGCTTTATCAACCACAGAAATACAGCCTCACATCTTCAGTGAACTTCAAACAAGCTTTTTTTTCTTCCTTATCAGAGCACTGTCAGCTCTTGACAATTGCAGGAATCTGCACATCCAAAACTCCTTGCACAACTTGCACTTAGACTACAAGAATTTTGGCATGAGCAGGTCTTTGTGTGTCCATGAAGCACATTAAGATAGGATTAGCAGGCATATAAAATGCAGTGCTACTGAGCATTACTATTACAGAGTTACATTCTTAGATTAGAGCCTTGACTGTAGAAACTAGAGCTAAAATTTTGCTTTTCCGTTTTCTCCAGCTTCTCTGTAACTCTTCTCAGCTCTAACCTTTCTGTGAGTTTCAGTCTGGAATATGTGGCTGTTCTCTTTCCTTCTGCAAGTTTTTCACCAAACCTCTCAAGTGTTATTCTTCTCAAGGTTTACTGTATCCCATAAACAGCCATGAGATCATTTCACGCTCAGCCTTCCAATACTGTTCACCTGCTTGCTGTTTCTGGCTGGAAGGGCTGAAGGAACTGTCACTGCACCATCTCTAATGTAGTCAATAACAAAAGCTGGCAGGAAAGGCATTTTAGTGAGTCTGAAATTCACCACAGCATGTTTGAGCTATTTGTACTATAGGTAACAGCTTATTAATTTAGTACTGGCAGAAGGAGCTCATAGCTGTTCCAGCTGCCTCTTTTTTATCAGTGTTACTGTACACCAGATGAACTACTCTTGCATGATTTAAAGTCATTAAGATTAACTTTGCTTGAAATATTCCCTAAACCACTGGCCGAAGGACCCAGACAAGAATTGGAATAATGCTTCATTCTGCTCAGCTAGTCTAGGTAGAAATCTATGTGATACAGGGTTTTTTACCTGTGGACTGCATGATGCAAACTTACACTTTGCTGTAGAGCCCTGTGATACATATTTAGAGTGGCAGCTATCTGTCTTTCTTGGTGAGAGGTCTTAATCTCAGATACGCTACTTGCTATGCAGAAGAGGCCCTAAGTAGGGTAGCTTTCAAACCTATGGTCTTGTCATCACCATGTGAAATGTAGCCGTTTCCCAAACTTGCTGGTACATGATATCCCCAGAACTGTGTATACAGTTCCATTATTGTAAGATAACTGCTTCAGTGCTTTAAGGAGATTTATCCCCTGAATGCATTGACAGATGTGGACCATGTCTATTCACTGTGCATTCTAGGCTAATAACCATTAGAAATGTGATCGCTGACTTCATTAAATCCTGCTATTTATTTTTAATATGTTCCAATATCAAGTTCAAATTGGCCAGTATGTCTAGCAGTTTCACACAGCAAAGTTCCTGGAGAAGGAGCGTAACAGCAGTTGGCAGTGATCTCATGAGGTCACCTAACTCCCAGGTCCTGTAAGATTCTGCTATTATTTTCAACACTGGTGCTTATAGGCAATATATCTTACTCCTTTACACATAGGAATTTTCTGTGTGATTTTTAATGGCTAGTTCTGTCTCTCTCTTTTGCTTCTTAAAGTTTTTGCCATCTTGTATGCATTTATTTTGATAGCTTACAGAAAAAAGAAGGAATATCTCTGTAATGGACAATATTAAGGGAAAAATCTAAACTTTCAAAAGCTCTTACTTGACCTATTTTGATTTTAAGAAACTAGATTGTTATATCATGATGGAAATGTATTCTGGTTCACTAGCTGTGAAAAATGTTATAAAAAGGGTATACATGTGGGTTTTAATCAAAATAATTCTAAATAAGCTTTTATGTGGTATAGAATGAGCTACGTTATATTTATGTCAGACAGATTATAATGAAACTTTCCACAAGAATTTGTGTTCTTTCCAACAAAGGATTTCTTCTGGATTAACTGTTTGGGATTGTATCACAACAGGTGAAAGTGGGTACAGCCTAGGTCATTCTGGGAGCTATTCTGTTCAGCACACATCTGCCACATGTTCAGTATTAGTAGGCTTGAATTTCCTAAAAATAGGTTATTAATATATAGATTTATATATTAGTAGATTGGAATTTGCTTTTTAAGACCTCTAGTGTTTCAAGCACATATCAATATAAGTTATTTTCTGCAACTGCAGGGTTTTGCTGAATGAATTGCACTAATCACTGCAGTGTAAACCACAAAAGGACATTGTGCCACTCTGTTCATTGTTATTACTACCATGAATCTTACTGTTCGTTACACATAGGACTAAACATGCTCCCAATATGTATTTCCAAAGAAAAGGCCCAAGAGCTGGAGGCCTTTGAAACTTCCTAATCTGTGTCCCAAAGGTTGTGTCATCTCTCTGTTAGGTCAACTCTTCCTTCAGTCTGGATTATGATTCCAGTTTTATCACCTGTTCAGTAGCTTTAGAAGTAATATTTCATGGCTTTCTTCTGTTCATCTTTTCCTACTTGGGATCGTTTCTAAACATCCATGAAGCTCCTTTACTTTCACCACTTAGGTTTCCTCTTAAAATTCTCATTTGCTCTAATGGCTTATAAAACAATGACAATGCTTAGCTGCCAATGTGCTGTGACTGGCAGGTATCGTACAAAGAAATTATCCTTCAGTAGTTAGTGTCTGCTCACCAGAACTTTGAACACATTTGTAGCTTCTTGCATTATGCTTGGATTGTAAGCTTCTAGGAGGAAGCACCTGCTTGTAGTTCTATGGATGTCACTAGGAAAAGAGAGTGCTAAACTAGGGACCTAAATCTCGCCACACTCTTCTGTAAGTAAAGTAATGAGTAATAATAATTAAAAAGCTCAAGTTCTAACATGCATGCTATTGCTTAAAAATATCGGGGTTGCAACACAGTTTTAGTTGTGATGGATTTTACTTGTGATATAGGGAACAGAGAAATTGAATTTACGCAAAAAATCTTTTTTGAATGACATTTTGTATTTTCACTGATATGAAAAAATATTAACAAAGATGAAAATCAGATTTTTTTAGAATTCTGAATTTGCTTCTGTTTTACAAAGCAGAGTCTCACTGAAACTGGCACTTCATAAATCTCTTTTTAGCATCATCAGGGCCACTGAGCAGCTGGTTCTTGGTTAGGATAGCACACTTTTCTCTATGGCTAAGTCCGAAAATACAGTGTATCTCTAAGGCTGAATAAATTTGGTATGCAGATATGTTTCCTTGGAAACAACTTGTAATTTTAAAGCACATGCAGCCATACAGGCCTTATGTAATTTATTAATGTGAAAGACCTGGCTCTCGTGAGCCTTGTTAAATAGATCAGCCTGTATTGGCAGGAAAAAGGAATTTGCTTTGATTACAAATACAGCTTTTCAAGTGCCATTAGATACTGAGGTATACGTGCATGGAGCTGATATTACCGCTACTGTGCCAAGTTGTATTGCCCGTTTGGGTGAAACAGTTCATACACTTTCCTCCTGAAGAGTACAAATAATCAGGACATTCTGCCTATTCTGAAAGACTTTGATCTCCCAGGCATACTCTCCTTAAACTACCGCCTGGCTTGATGAGCACTGTTTTCAGTTCAGTGATACGCCTGAGGTCATTGTGCGAGCGTGTCTTCATTGTGACCTTTTTTGTCTGTAATGTAGACACCTCAGACCATGTCAGGGTAGATTTTACATTACTTGTGTGTTTGTTTCAACAGGTTTGCCATGTTCCACAATGTCAGGATACCTAAAGAAAACATACTGAATACGGCTGGAGATGTCACACCTGAGGGGAAGTACTCAAGTTCAGTCAAGGTATGAATCGAGGTTATCAAGGTTTTGTTTCATTAATACAGTTCATTAAATATACAAAGGTAGAAGTAGGTTAAGAGAGGAGCATAGGCCTCTCATGTTGGGAAGTCCTAGATACCTGAACTTAGGGCTGTTGTCAATTTCACGAGATAGTCGGAATGCTGGGTTTTTAACTGCCTTTCAGGGATGTCTCAACTCACTGATTTTACTGACTTCATGCACTTTTCATTGAGTAGTTTAGAGAAACTGCTTTGAATCTTACCTGAACATCATATCTGAATGTGCCAAAGACCAACATTGGCCAATCCAGTGGGTTTCTAATCCTACTGCCAGAGTTGTAGCTTCATGGAGGATGTAAACGAAACATTAGTTTCACATTCAGTCTGTGCCTTTTATTCATTCAGGATGTTAAAGAGCGTTTTAGTGCAGCTCTGGGATCCTTGTCCACTGGCAGAATTTTCATCACGGCAATGTCCGTTACCAATCTAAAGCTTGCCCTATCAATAGCCATTCGCTTCTCAGCAGCTCGCCGTCAGTTTGGACCAACTGATGATGAAGAAATACCTGTTCTTGAATATCAAATGCAGGTAAGTACTTTGGAATTCGCATCTGCAGACTTTCGTATAATTAAACTCAGATTCAGAGCTACTGCAGATCAAAATAACGACGCTGAAGTTGGCGAAATCGAAGTTGTCTGTGTCATCTGAAGTGTCATTCCTAGTGCAGCTAGGGGGCTTCTAGACATTCTTCAATGTCTAGAACCAATGTCCAACTCAAGACATTCTCCTGGCAAGATCAGGCTTTTGACATAAGTTCTTGGAATAGCAAGCTCCCAGAACATTCTATAATAGTAACCTTTTCAGAGGAAGACTCTTCTACGCACACATGAAAGTACTGCAGATGTAAAAACTACTATTTGTGTAAAAATGTTGGTGCCTCTTTTGCTGCTATACTAATTTTCTCTTTCTTAGCCTTTATGCTTTGAAAGTATAGAACTCAATGACATTCAGTGTGGTAAAATCTAAGCACTTATTTTGAGAGGAATAGGACCAACGTTTGCAGATTTTGCAGATGAAAAACACATTTTGCTCTGAAAAAACAGAACAACAGTATGTAGGGTAATTGGGAAATAGAGAAAACTCAGCTCTGCTGAATGAGAAAGGTTAATGTATAAGAAGTGCTGAGAACAAACCTGCCCAGCTTGTCTTTGCAAAGTGGGTGTTTTTTCCCAGGTTTGCACTTAGTCTTGCAGCTTTGAAAGATTTCATGGGTTTCTAAAAACTGGTGAAAGCTGCCTTCTTTTCGCCTCTTCTGTGTAAGTCAGGGTCTGCTTCCTACTGTTCTCCGAGTCTCTGTTTTTCTGTTTTGGCTTGTTCCATGAGCTCTACTTGCTGAATACCTAATTCCCTTATTGCTCTACCACAAAAGCTTCCTCAAGCAGTTTGTCTTTTCCCATGAAGGGCTTTGAGTTGCATGGAGCAGCAAAGATGCTTTTTTCTCTGCTTCCCAGACTTGGGTTTTTTTTCCACAGAATGCAACCAACTAATACACATTCAGCACTGAACAGGCAAATGAAGCAGTTACAACCTCTGTCATGCTAGTACTGAAGAAACACATAAATCATGACTGGCCCCAGCATGCCAGACATTGTATAAACACAGGGCAAAATACATTGTAGGTCCCCAAACCTTCAGTGAACTTTTTCACTGGTTTAACGGGATGGTTATCACAAATCCATAAAATGCATAAATTACAGTAACGTAACTGTGACTTGTGTATGGTTACACTTCATTATGTTTATAGATGGTTATATTTATCTTATCTCCATAAAACAGATTTCCAATTTGAACAAAGTAAAAACAAATAGGTCAGTTCAATATTACAAGATACTTACCTATATATAACTAAAAAATGTATATTGATTTGCAATCAAATCTGTTTAATTTCTATTCTAGCAATGGCGTCTTCTTCCTTATCTGGCTGCTGCATATGCCTTAGATTATTTCTGCAAGTCCTTGTTTGAGAACTTCATAGAATTTTACGCAGGCTTATTGGCAAAGCAGAGGAGTCAGAGACAGGTGAGATATTTACATACTTCTTCTTCGCTGAGTTCTTGCTAAAATAAACTTGAAATTGTTAAATGAAGGACCTACTTAGACATCCTAGGCCATCTTAAAATCAAGATTTCACGGTATCTCAGAAATGTGGGAAATACAAAGTAGTAGTTAAAGTTGCATTCAGGAAAGCATCCAGATCAGTTTTGATGGAATGGTTAAAGTTTTATTAATTTCTGTGACATTCAAGGTTGTGTTTATCGTAAATGTGTGATGGTAATGCAAATTCAACTATATAACTTATAAATGATACCTCAGAGGGCATATATCAGAGACTCTCTGAAATGATACTGTTCTTAATTTCTGCACAGACTAGGAGTCTTACTCGAGTTCACAATTCATATTCCTGTATTAGGATAAATATTTTTGGAGAAAAAGGTTAAGACTGTTGAGTCTCAATGCTGAATTTTTCATCCACAATCATACCATTCGAAGTAAATGTCACCCCTTTACAGAGGAAATAGTTTGATCTATCTGTCTCTGCAAGGACTGATTCTCAACCAAAATAACCACAGTGTGCTTTTTTATGGAATATAAATTTGATTTATTTCTTAAATGTTCAACAGTATTAATCCTTAGGGCCTTGGTACTGCCTCTGTATTGCTAAGATCTCACTTAAACACTCAGGCTTTTTTTGAGCTAAAATACAGCTAATGAAAGATTTGTCTACTAATGCCTGGGTATTCTGATTTCTTCTTTTTGCACAAACCTCAGAAGAATCTGTTTGATGTTTTTAATTTGATATTTTACCTCTGGAGGTCTCCATTGCAGTCACTAATCTTAGGCAAAACTGTGGCTATCACAAAAGAAATCATAATGGAAAAAAATCCGGTTGTTCACAATGTTAAGAATGTAATCCTTATGAATTCCTTTGTTGTACAGGAGACCTCAAACAAACAAAACTAAAAACAAGCATTGGCAGTATCAAACCAATATCTCCAGAAACTGGAGTTCCAAACACATTTTCGTAGGAGGGCTAACAGAGTTAGTGTAAATGGAGGCTACTGTGATTCTTTGGAACTTTGGGGGGTGCATGTAAGTTTTCCTACCCTGCAAAAATTGCTGTATAATTGCTGCAAAAATTGCTATAGAAAACTATCTAAAGCAGTAAATATTATAAATATCCCCTTGCTGACTGGGGAGAGAGGGATTGCTTATGTCAAAGAGGGGATGGAAGCTTTCTCTGGACATGCCACCTTCAACCACTTCCCATCTTTGGGAGAAAAAGGTTGGCAAGCAGTGAACTATCCCATGCAGTGCACGTCAGCTGGCACATTTGAGCTAAGATACACCCGTGTGGCACAAATTATTGCTGTCCTATATAAGAAAGTTATTGCTAAAGATTTTTCAATTGTGGCAAGGTTTTTTTGGTGGCAGCAATATATATCTATACTCTACTCTCACATAGATCTCAAAAAACTTTATGTATGTATTGCCAGTAACTCTTCATTATAAAGCAGTACACATACCTATGGCCTTAATTGGGCATAAACTTAATTTGTGTAAAAGTTATTACTGATTTGTAACTTATTTTTCACACAGGTTGATTTGGGACGTGAGATTCATGCCTTATGTTCAGCCAGCAAACCACTGGCTTCTTGGACTGCTCAGCATGCAGTCCAGGAATGCCGAGAAGCTTGTGGAGGACATGGTTACCTTGCCAGTAAGTTGCAGACTACTGCATACACTGATCAGAAGGAGAATGGTTATGTTCATATGTTCTTTGAATGTTGTTGTGTCATGGTGTCTGAGTGTTGGGAATATGTTTAGAAAGGTTTTTTTCCTCATGTCCATGTTTTTAAAGCTGTTTTCATACCTGATACCACAAAAAAAAAACCACTAAACCCGTGCAGCATCTGCACCAGCATTTGGACAGACTGTATGTGTGATTCAGTCTTCCAAAAGTAATGATACAGACTTAATAAATGAAAACTCCTCTTGTAAGATGAATGGCACACTTTACTAAAATCTTTCCAATATATCCATTTTCGCAAGCTGAACAGTGAGCTTTCAAGCTCATCTATTGGTATCAATAACTATACATATAGGAATAGACAACTGTCTTGCATTTTGTCACAGAATAATTATTTAACAGCTCTTTAGCTTCCATTAATACACTGCAATATATAGAATTGTGCACTTGTTCTTATTAAGTGAACCGTCTGGGTGATATCCGAAATGACAATGACCCAAACTGCACATATGAAGGAGATAACAACGTCCTACTTCAGCAAACCAGCAACTACTTAATGGGCTGGATGAATTGCATAAGAGGTAAGTTTTCGTTGTTGAATCCTGTGCTGGACCCAACAGTGTGTACCTAATGGAATTAGGAGGCAATTTCATACTGAAAGCAATTGGCAGTAATTTAATCATTTTTTAGAGCATAAATAATGTGCTACAGACTCCATCATATGATACATTCACAATACAAAGATATTTGCTGCAAGAAATATTCTTTCTCCTAAGTCTTGCAGAAGCTAGCTATCTCTAGTTTTGCTATCCCTAGTTAGGCTAAGTAGTATCTTACTCCTTGAAAAGTGTGGTTTAGTTCAATGAACCTAGTTCAGTTATTGTAAGTCTGGGTACCCTCTCCTTATTGTACTTAAAACTGTTTGTATTGCCCAACTTGGTAGCAATATCCATTTTGTAGTTCTCTAGATCTTGTTTTCACTTTCTAGTAGTGCATTTTACGAGCATCTTACAGAACCGGAAAACTCAGCAATAGGAGTTGAATCTTATGGGGCTACCCATCACTACCGGTAGGTAGTGATGTCAGGTCTTCCAGCACTTGTCCACCAGTCCTCATTTGGCTGGACTAGGCCAGAATAAAATAAATATTAGGATCAAATTGCATCTGGCCTATCAAATGTATGCATGGCTTTGTAATAGGCTTTTAGTTCCAAAGGCTCTGATTTCTTTTCTCATAGATAATTTTCTTTGGTATTTCAGATGAAGCTCCTTTCGAATCCCCTTTGGGAACAATAAATATTTTGCAAGACTACCATCATATCCTTGGCTGGAAATTCACAGCCAATAGTGTTGAAGATTGCATGGACTCCTCAGGTAGCCTTCTGCTGTTGTTAAACTGATTCTATAATCTTAAATTCCTTTCCAGAGTAAAGGATCCATAGATTTGAGATTCAGCCTCTGCTATATGTTAGATATTTGTCCTGTTACTGTTTGCTGTATATCTTTGTGTTGCATACATTTCAGTTTACTAAGAAGATAATTTGCATTTCAAAGTATGTCCTATTGCCCCCAGCCTCAATTCTAAAATGGGGGATAGTATCAGATATTTTTCTTCCATTTTTGTTCCTCTAAAATAGCATTTGTGATCTAGGTTTGTTTGCCACTCTATTGTTGTTGTCAAGTGAAACTGTTGTAAGGAGCATTGATTGCCCCTACCTTGTATCATTAAAATACCATACATGCAATTTAGAAATATGTTGAAAGGGCTTTAAGCATACCTGCTTTTGACAGTTGCTTTTGGTTGCATAGAGAGAAATGAGTAATGGTGAAAGAAAATTCCCTGCAGTTTTCCTGGCTTACTCTGCTATAATCAAATCAAGTATGACATTAGATACTGTTCCCACTTTTATATCACTGTGAGCCCAGATTGGCCCTTGGAGGCAAAAATTAACAAAGTAGTGAGCAGATAATGAGATAGTGACAGGGCATTGGGCAAAAGTGAGTCTGTGAAGCTGAGAACATACTAGGGGAAGAAACTCCAGTCATAATGTATAAGGGGCAATCTAGCTGATTTCTAGAATTCAGTAACCACTTCAGTGCTCAAGTAATTGCAAATAAAAGCTGAACCTTGGATAATGATGCATAGTACCAAGTGAGAGTATCATAATAGCTATGGGGTAAAATCTAAATAACTTCAAATTACAAAAGCTTATAAGACAAAGACTAGCTCAAAACAAATGCTTGTTTTCTTTGTTGTTGTATGTCTCCAACTTGTGAAATCCAGGAGAGCACAAGCTGATACCTAAGCACATGTTCTCTCTTGTCTTGTAATACTTACTGTACAAGACTATAGTTTTAAAATTATCTAAATCTGTTTATTTTTCCATTCTGTTAGAAACTGGACTGTTAATTTCGGTGCCTAAATTTAGGCAGCATGTGAACACTCACATTTGCCTAAATAATATACTACATTAAATCTTAAGGTAAGACACAAACAAGCAGAATTCATGAAAGGACTTTATGCTGTAGTAGTTGTTTTGCTTAAGAGTTCCAGGCTAATCTAAAAATGTAACACATTTATGTGTTACAAAGCAGGTCATTTAAATGTGATTACATTTAGCCACTTTTGCAAGGCTAGCAGTCCTGGGCTTCCACTAAATGTGGACTACTTTCTGTTCTTGTATTCTCCAAAGCAACTTAGTGCCTTGCAGACCTAACTCTTAATATGGGAAGAAAATAATAACCTGAAAATATTTGATCGAGCCTGAAATCTAAATTGGGCTGTGGATTTACCTTGTCTTTTAGCTTGGAGTCAGTTTGAGCTAGTGTATGGTCAGGCATGGTATGTCTTCACTCCGCAGTTACAATCTGATTAGTTTACCCAGGTGTTATTTATTGCATATACAGTAATGCGCAATGTGTCATGTTGGTTAATGTACACTTTCATCTTGGATAACAAAAACTGAGACTGCAGTAGAATCCTCATGTGAGTTCTTGCATTATAAATGTGAAGGTTAAGGATTTTGGTTATCTCTTTTTCACAGTTCCTTTAGCAGCATATAAATGGCTGGTTTGCTACCTGCTCAAAGAAAGTGACCTAAAGCTCAGGAAGGAGAAGCAGTCTGGGCGAAGTGATTTTGAGGCAAAAAACAACTGTCAGGTAATACTTGTTCAGCTTTCTTATTTTATTTACTTGTTTTCATCCAAGCTTGTCAGATCCTCTTAATTTTACATTCTTGTGTCAAGTGTCATTTCTTCAAGCATAAAGTCAACTAACTAACTAGTAAAATGTAATACCTATCCATTGTATAGAACATGATAGCAGGAGGACGGTAACCATTAGCAGAAGTCTTCCAGGACATATTCCCATTCAGAAAAGTTGCAGGCATGTGCTGTGTTGTGTCTGTAATTTTGGTAGCAACTTCTGAAGACTAAATCTACTACTATTAAATCTACTGCAGCATGTGATTATTACATCTCCATATGCTCTTGTGGCCAAATACATACTGTAGGAAAGAATCTTGCTCTGGCAGGTAGGTAAACTAGATGACCTAATAGGTCTTTTCCATCTCTAATTTCTATAGTGCAAAGTACTCATGAAAGATACCAAACTGACAGTGTTGGAACCTGAAAAGGAAACATTGACAATCTACATATAGCAGATCCACTCTCTCACCAGGGAGTTTTAACAGCTAGGATGGCTTAACTCCAAATTTCAGTGTATATCGCCATGCTCCCCAAATTCTTCCATTAATTCCATGAGAAAATCTGTCTCACATCCAAGGAAAGAACACTTGTCATTTGTCACCGAGGAGAGAGATCTGTTCCCTGAAGATGGCCAGTGTCATTCGCCTTATCTGCAAAGCTCATTAAAAACAGGAAGGAATATTCCACTCTGCACCTAGAAAGAGCCAGCTTAGCTTCAGCTAGGGGATGGTCTGTGTGAAACCACTGCTTAGAGTGGAAGAAACCTTTCCTGGTTTTTACCCTAGAAGCAGATTATTAGAGAAACTCCTCGGGGTCAAATTCAGAATGTGAATTGCCAGGAATTCAAGTCTGATTGCCTGACAGTTGGCCAGCTCTTGGGAGGCTGGTGCCAGGGCCAGTGTGTTAGAGAACGCTTTGCACAGAAGTATGAAGGTTCTCTTTTATGTTCAGATGTGCTAAAATTTACTTAGGCACACAATTGCTTTTGTGATAGGCATTGATCTACCTTAGGTCATTAGCTTTTCTTCCTACAATTCATCTTCAGGACAGTGGGAATTTTTGTTTTAAATGGCATGCCTCAAAAACATCTGAAAATGATTTGCAAACTTTGCTTTAAATATGTATGCATATTTGATTTAAAACTTTCTGGGCATGAAGGAGCACTTTTCTGTCAGCCCAGTGGCTGACTAGTATATAATATTTGTTCCTGCTGTGGGAGATCTGGAAGAGATTCATAGCTTATCCCAAGGTTATTTTGGTTTGGGGATGGCTTGATAGAAACAATACAGAAGTGCAAACAAAGGTAAAGAAGGGAGTAGAATTATAGCACAGAAGAATAGGCACTTAATGCTTCATTTGGGATGTTAAGATTTATTTCATTCTGACTAGGCAGTTGACATTCATATCTAAAAAAGTCCATCTAGCAAGGGGGAAGTCCTTCGTAAACCTGCAGGGGATAGCTGTGCATTTTGAAGTTCATGCTTGTATCTGAGCTTGAACATAAGTATGTCACTGAACATCTGTCGAGAGAGATGGTGATCTTTGAAATATGCCTTTTTTAAATGCCACAGTGGATTTAAGTGCAAAGATGATACCAATATTTAAAATAAAGAAAGGAAAACTAATCAACTAATTCTAAATAAAACAAAACAAGTGAAAAACCCCAAACAAACAACCCCACACCTAAACATATAGGCTAAAACCAAACACCAGGTTACAGAATTGGAACATATTGGCCACAACAGTAGCAGTTTCTTATTCCCTTCTGTTCACTGACTAGAATGTTTTCAGTCAGCAGTCTTTTGTGATAGGACATATGCCATGATCCTGCAAAGGTGGAATATATAAAAGTGGACACGTATTCCCATGCGAGTACAGTTCCTTAAGGTTTTATACTTCATTGGAACTAGATGATCTTGAGGTCCTTTCCAACCCTAACTATTCTATGATTCTATATTGACAGTAACTGGTGGTTTGCCTTTCTGATCAGAGAGTTGGCAAGGATTAGTTGGATAGTTCTTTCAAAACATATTGCAATCTATTGTGATCCATAAACAGAATCCACTCATGCTAACATGATCAGATTGTTTATTATTTGAAGGGACTGTAATATGTTTTCAATAGGTTACTGAACCACTTTGCAGATTTTATCTTCTTCATAAAGCTGTGTATAATATTAAATGAATGTAAACCTGCAATGGTTTACACTGGTCTTCTTCAACAAACCTGATTTGTCATGGTCTTCTCTCTGATGAAGAGATCCCTGTCTGGGTGTAGCTGCCAAATTGCACTAGTAATGCGTGTACAATTTGTGCTGCCTTTGGTATAAGTCAGTACTCAAACTGGAACACAGTAGAAAATTTGGATCTGATTTCTGGAAGGCATTTCATGATGAGTTTCATGACTAGCCTTTGCAAAGACATTGTAGATGGTTTTCTCCTAGAGTTTCTTCTTAGACTTTCTTTAGTCTCAAGATAGATCACCAGATCTAAATCAACAAATCTCCACTAACTTCAAAAGAGCAATGCAGTTTTGTACCAGCTGAGGATTGGTTTCTTGTATTTTGTCACTCAGTGATCTTTTCTGTTTCCTAAGGTGTACTACTGTCGATCATTAGCCATTGCTTTTATTGAGCAAGCAGTCTTACAAAGATACCATGACTACACTCATGATCCCAGCATACCATCTACTCTACAGCCAGTGCTTAAGAAACTCAGTGCTCTCTATGGACTCTGGTCTTTAAGTAAACATCTGGCTGTGCTGTACCAAGGTGAGATCAGCTCCCTGAATGTACTGTGTATGTCAATTTATAAAAGTCTTTTGGCAGGGGAAAGAATCCTAATTAGGATTTAGATTAGAGCATTTTCTTTTTGCCTGTGTAATAAGAAACAATTATTCAGGGTAAAATTTTCAGAAGCAGGAATCTGGAGTCACAAAATAACCGAGAAGACTCTTACCTCAGAGATGATGGAGGGCTCACAGGTTTTGCTGTGATTTAGTGCTTGGGGGACAGTATAAGGGATAGGCACCAAGATGCTGTAGTGTAGCTTGTTAGTGGAAAAGGCTCCAAATGTCTTAGATCAATGATTTTGCAGCCAACTCCAGTTACACAGCAGCATCTATTTAGTTGCATGGAAACTGAACTAATAAACTTCTTTGTAAAAGGACTGTATCAGAGTAACTGTAACTGGCATAAGCTTTGTGAATGTATTTGCAGGTGGCTATGCTTCAGGTGAACAAGCTGGTAAATTTATTCAGAATGCCATTCTAGAGCTCTGCTACAGGGTAAGCCCTGATTATTGTTTGTTGTGATTAAATAATGATACAGTATATGAATGATGAAAAAGGGATATATCGATTATTCTGTACTTCAAGGGTAAATTAGCAATATATTACATCAGTAGTTTCTGAATAACTTCCTGTAAAATTTAGTAACTCATTGGCCCTGAATCTAGTCCTAGTTTATTTATCCAAAACTGAAAAGAATATATAGCTTACAAAATAGCACTCATTTGTGTTATTTTATATATAACATAATCATTTGTGGCCTTACAATCTTAATTGGAAAGCCAGTGAAATACTGCAGTCCAGTTCTATAATTTTTTTCTATTTATTTTATGTTAACTCATGAATTCTTTTTCTTAACAATGGTTTGTATTCTTCACGGGTAACCAAATTTCAAAGAATCTGGTCATTGTTTTTAAAGTTCAAAAATATGGGGTTTTATGTATGTAAAGAGTACCATCTTGATTAAAATGTGGTTTTAAACCATATTTTAGGAGGGAGGAAAACATTTATAAATGGGTCTCTTGGCAGTTACCCTGTCAAAAGGAGATAAAAAAGCAAAATAAATCCAGACTTCTTGCATGGATTCTTTATGAAAATAATCTTTATGCCACTCTCTAGTTCACAGGTAACCTCAGACAACTACAGAAGTTGCCAAATGCATGTTTTCTCTTTTTAAACAGCTGAAAGATGATGCAGTTGCCCTGGTTGATGTCTTTGCTCCTCCAGACTTCATCCTCAACTCTCCCATTGCTAAAGCTAGTGGAGAGGTAAGAAAATCCATTTTGTAAATTGTAAGTTTAATCATTAAGAAGAGTATTGCCTTTAAATAGCCATAACACTTAACAGCTACAAAAGATAAGAAAGACACTTTTTCAGTGGAAAGTACTAGAGTTAAATTGATGTCATCAGAAAATAACATTTTGCATTTGCTGGAGGTAGTCTTCGATGGGAAATTCATGCAGCATTTCTTTAATTTGCTCTTGTGGGCATCTGTGCTGCTGAACAACAACAAAATTATACCACCTCCTAAGATTCCTTAAGTAGTAGCATGTCTTTAGTATACAGCTTAATAACTTGGAGATGTAGTAAGGTGTATTTCTTCTCTGCCTAGGACTTTTGTTGACCTTATTGGTATTCACATTACACCCAGTTTGTGTGATGTGCATGTAAATGGTGTAGAAATTACTTCTTTCTTTTAATTCTTCATAAAATGTGTATTTTAATAAGAGAAAGAAAAAACTTAAAACTTGTTCCAGCTAAAAATTATGTCAGAAATTGCACAATTCTTTGAGAATTCTGTTTATCCAGTGGGAATTCTAAGATATAGAGAGTATCTTGTACTAACCAGGGACAAGATTATCCAAGGGACCTCAGTAATCTTAATACAAACTGGAAGGATGTGGTTTTGTTAGCGCCTGTCCTTGCTTTAATGAAGATACAATCCGTCCTTGCTAAGCCTGAGAGATAATTTTTTTTTTTATAGTCTAAATTACACAAAAAAAGAGTTGAATTAGGAGCATAAGAATGACCATACTGGATCCAGTTCACAGAATACTCTGTAACTGACAGAGAAGGATGGCCAAGGAGAACACTGTATGAAACAGATGAAATATTGAGGTGTTCTTTCCCTGGTGTCTCAGCTGTTGGCAGTTGGTGGTTTAAGAGATACCTCATGCTTGTACCTCATGGTTGTACTTGAATCACTCTGTTTAATAGCCACACATGTGTCTATCCTCCATTCGTTTTTCCCATCCATTTCCAAATTCAGCTGTCTTTTGGCTTCCAAGACACCATAATTTCCATAATTTAACTATGAACATTGTGAAAAAATACATCCTAGTCCCAGGCCATATATGTTTATTATCTGTGGAGGCCTTTTAATTCCTCTGACAGGCCTTACTTTACTTCTGTCTTGCCTGGTTCTGCCATATCCTTTCTGAGGTGTCATAACCAGACCTACAAGCAGGATTCAGGATGTGGTTGCACCATGGATTTGGCTATACTCAGTCATGGTCCCTCTCTGCTTTTCTTTCCTTGACATACTCAAAGATTTGTATTTCATTCCAAAGTCTCAGCAAACCAAAATTCTTGCTTGCTGGCCAACCCTACTCAGCAGGGCCAAGCCGTGGGATTACTGTTATGCAGAGACTAGTGTCATAGTACAGTAGTTTGGTTTAGTGTGGATAGACCCTGTAGAGAATCACTAGAGCCTGGGGAGACTGCCAGGATGTTTGACGGGGTTGCTGAGTCAAGTGTACTCAGTGCTCTTCAATATTCTCTGTGTCTTCACATCTAAAGTTGTCCATCGTTCCCATGGTGATCGAGCGATACAAAAGGCAGCCCAGATGTTTCTAATGAGACGCTGACCTAACAGAATGATTACTTTGGTAACACAGTCTCTACAAATAAAGGAGGAAAGGCTAGCTCTAGGTACCCAGCCATCTCAACAAGAGGACAGTGATCATCACTGAAAACTTTGTTTCCGTTTCTGTAGATTTTTGAGGATTAACTTAGTGAAAGAGGTCAAGAGGCAAGCTCTAAGAGAAGGGACATCATCTCTAAGAATGTTAAGGCTATCTGCATTGGCCAAAAGCCCATTTTTACCATTGCTCTGTCTTTAACAGAAGCTCTGAGCAGATGCTATAAGCAGGAATATAAAATATGGTGCAAGTACACAGAGATCTGTTCCTAGAATACTACTGTCTTTCTAACAGTCAGCTGGAGATTTCTTATCATCAGCTGGTAAAGCTGTCATGTAATGGATTTGGCTATCTACTCTTTGGCTCGCTCTTAACTCACATAAACAAGGAAGCCACAGGAGGCTTACTAATATTAGAGATTAATTTTAGAGATTACTATTAGGAATATAATATGAGACACATGCAGATAGGACTCTAAAAAATACTGACTTCCTTGTGTACAAATATTTGGTAAAGTTTCTTTAAATTCATTGAATCATATTGAGAAAATAATTTAAGCAGTGGTATCCAAAGCATGTTCTGCAGAATTCAGGAAGGTTTTCTGAACTGCCTTTAAGCCTGTGGTTTTCAACTGGTGTAAATATTTCCAACTGAAGTTTGAAAAAGGCTGCCAATCCCTCACTCAAAGAAAATAATGAAGCTCCTTGTCTCCTGGCTGTCTATATTTAATTCATTGCCACCTTTGCAACTTCTAAACCCCAATGCAAACGTTTTAGTTAAAATTACGGTATGATAAAGAATAGATTATCCAAGCATAACAGGGAAATTAGTTTAATTCAGGGTAACCTATGTTGTACTGCAGTGCAGTGCCTTGCACCAAAAGCCACAGATCAAGATCAGAAAAGAAGAAAAGCTTGCAAATTTGTTATGGGAAAATTTAAGCACTAAATAAGAATTCAGTCTCTTTTAAAGAAACTTTGATGGTGTGGACAGCGTTTCCCCATAGAAGCTTTGACAATTTCAGCTTAAGTATGTGAAGTTCTTGCCATATTTATTTCAAGATTAATTCTAAATTGTTAGATAATATTAAATCAAACTTGGAATGGAATAAATAGTTAACACTAGTCCATGTAGTCAAGGTAAAAATGTATTTTATATTCATTACATGGGCTGCATCAAAATGAGCGTGACCAGCAGGTCGAAGGAGGTGATCCTGCCCCTCTGCTCTTGTGAGACCTCATTTGGAGTACTGTGTGCAGTTCTGGTGTCCTCAACATAAAAAGGACATGGAACTGCTGGAACAAGTCCAGAGGAGGGCCACGAGGATGATCAGGGACTGGAGCACCTCCTGTATGAAGACAGGCTGAGAAAGTTGGGGCTGTTCAGCCTGGAGAAGAGAAGGCTGCGTGGAGACCTTCCAGTATCTGAAGGGGGCTTATAAGGATTCTGGGGAGGGACTTTTCATTAGGTACTATAGTGACAGGACAAGGGGTAGTGGGTTAAAACTTAAACAAGGGAAGTTTAGATTGGATATAAGGAAGAAATTCTTTACTGTAAGGGTGGTGAGGCACTGGAATGGGATGCCCAAGGAAGTTGTGAATGCTCCATCCCTGATGGTGTTCAGGGCTGGGATGGACAGAGTAGGGCTTCCCTGCACCTGGCAAGGGGAGGTTGGAGCTAGATGACCTTAAGGTCCTTTCCAACCCTTACTATTCTATGATTCTGTGATACAGGGCCAAGGCATCTTTTGCTGTTGAAGAAAGGCTTTTCACTTCATTTCACCAACTGCTTTTGTACTACCTTAATATGATATACTGTACTGCAGCTTACTGCTGAATATAAGGCCTTTCTTTCCTTATATTTCTATGATGTTATTTAAAGTTTTAAGCTTCAGTTAATTAGGAACTGCCAAATATTGCTAAAATTATACTTTTGCAGAATTTACTTCCCATGTGTTTTTTTTAAACTGTTCCACATAAAATTGCAAATTGATGAAGATGATGAATTAACAATCTGCTTATGAGAGAAGAATTTCTTAGGCTCAAATTGAACAGGTCACATCTGGGAGAGAAGTTATGTTACTTTCCAGAAATGTGTTGAAATAAAGGTAAAACCAGACATGCACGACTACTTTCAGACACAGTCTTCGGGTTTGGACAGAACAAAGATTAGCTTAATAGAACCTGGTTTCCAAATTCCTACCTTTGATAACACAACTTATGTCGAGTTGGAAACAAGAAATTGTAAAGGTTACTGTTTTCCTGCTCTCATGCCAAGGATGGTCTAAATGATTTTCACAGATACCTGATTACTGTACTTACAAATTTTGTGTTTATTCTTTCCTGTACATAATTGCTCACATTTGTTATCTAGAAATTCAATCAAAATGCCATTTTTAACCAATAAGTTAGATAATTTCTCTTACAGAATTTTTCTTTGGTTTATTTTCCATATGAATTAATCCTTTTTTATTATTCTTTTGCAGATATATAAAAGTATGTGGGCAGAGATCCTTCAAGGCAGCAAAACTCTGAACAGACCTTCATGGTGGGCAGAATTATGTATTAATAAACCTGTTATAGGCAGGCTGAGGTCAAAATTGTAAACCAAACAGATTGCAAGAGGCTGGATGGTCCCAAGATGGATACTTATTTCAAACATCAGGAGGAAATGAGACCATATGTCGAACACTGAAAATGAAGGAGATTTTCATAGACAAATGCCAAGTTTTAAAGTAACTTTGAAATCAATTCCAACTTGGTCTCAGGCACTGTTAACATAATAATGACAGGAGCAAGAGCAGAACATACAGTCACAGAATGAATCATAGAATGATTTGAGTTGGAAGGGGCCTTAAAGAGCATCTGGTTCCAAGCCCCTGCCATGGGCAGGGATACCTTCCACTAGACCAGGTTGCTCAAAGCATCTGCACACTTAATTAAATACAAAATCAAATACAAAAAATATGATGATTTATTATGATCACTGCTTTGCAAGGTTTCCATAAAAGAAATGTTCCAACCAGTCTCTTGACTTTACTGTCATATTGCAGAAGTTGAGTGATTAAAAAACATTTCCCACCAGGGATTATGAATAAGCTGAACAAAAGCAAAAAACAATTTAGGACAGGCTGTACAGAAGCTTTATTATGATCATACTGGGAGAACACAAAGATATCTCCCCCTCTGCTCCCCTGTTGTCAGCCAACTGATTGCAGAGGCCCAACCTAAATACTATTTCAGGAAAAAAAGGAAGAAAAGGTTGAGGAAGAGCAATCATTTCAATGTTAACAAAGCCAGATATCCATCCCTAGAGGGTACTCCTTAGGTAGCTTGCTAACTGCCACAATTCCAGGGAATCACACACTAAATAACATGACAATATGATGAGATGGCTCTTAGTGGAGCCTGTATTAGTGACACAGCCCATTTTATCTTAGCTCAGAAGTGGGAAGTTGGAAGCTATCATAGACTGCTGGCTTTCAATAAAGATAATTTCATAGCCAGACATCTTGGTCTTAAATGTTGATAATTTTACCGCCAGAAGTTCAAGGTCAGTTAAAGAAGAGCACCCTCAAAACACTGCAGTAAAAATAACAAGCAAAGAAAAGCCTCAAACTGATGAAACTGTTGATTATGTTGGAAAAATTAATAAAAATGATCTTGTTAAACCTTACCTCTCTGTTTTTAATGAACTTTTTTCTTTGCCGGAGATAGCCAGTGTTGCCTGTGTTCCTCCTGCCTTTATTCTTTCTTCTTTTCTAATGAGGTACCATAATTCGGGATGTCTACTTACTGAACTGTGGAAAACAGTCAAAAGTTTAGCCTTCGATTTGAACTGTTTTGCCTCTTTTAATGATGACCAATAGGTGGCATCATCCCATGGGAAAAAGTTAAAAATAGATCCATACAGCTAAATACCTATCATTAGGTATCATGGAATCATGGAGTCTCGTGATTATCTTTATTTATTTTCTGTATCAACAGACAATCCAGGAACTGTCTCCTGCTTGCATTTGTGCAGACTTGAAAGAAGTAGTCAGAGAACATTATGCGCAATACCCAGTGTGAACACCAGTATCTCTGACAGTGTGAAGGGCAAATGGGGAGGAGATGCCCCTCTACATAAAACACAGAGACCACTAGCATTGATCTTTCACTCCACATTTTGTGCTATAAATCAATCAGCAGCATTATTTTACTGTCTTACATGTGTATGATTTTGCCATCACCTCTGGCCTCTTCATAAGTGATATGGTCTTATCCTGCCTCTTTCCTTGTGGCTGGGAAACAGATTTACTGTATGTAAGTCTTGCATATAAACTGTAAGTCTTATTTATGAGGCATTTGTGGCCTAGAGGAAAAAACAAAGGTGTTTGACATGTAGCTGAAGCCACCTTTATCAAAAATAAACCCTGAGAAATCAGCGCTTTCACAGTAAAACAGAACTGAAGACCCAGGAAGCCCCAAGGATACCCACCAAACACATGACAGGATAAACAGACACCCTGTGGAAATACATCCCTGAGCTGTTCCTGCTAATCTTATTTATTATGACTAGTCAATATCCAAATTCCCTGATAAAAGCTGAGGCCCTACATGCTGATAAGGACTGTGCAAACGATTATGGAAGTGTGCTGTTTGTCCTGAAGAGCTTCTGACTTCAACTAGGGCAAGCAGTGCATCAGCAAGAACATGATTATGGGTAGGCAAAATGGGCAACTCAGTAAAATGTCACAATTCTAGACACTAATATGAGCTGTCACACAGCTTGTGCTAAGCTTAAGATTTATGGCGTCCTTGGATATCCACACAGTTAATGGCAAAAGTTAGAAGGCTGCACACCAAAGCTGAAATAAGTAAAAGCAAAGCAGGCGTGTGAGGCCTTGGGGATTTGCTCTGTATAAAACTACACGTCTCTGTACCCCAGCTGTGGGTGCCGGTGGCTCCTCACCATGACAGTTTGCAAGCTAATGCAGGTGTTCAGCAGCTGTTGGGCTTTATATGCTGCCAGCAAAGGCTATCTCCATTTACTCTCACACCCAGTACAAAGCCACAGCACAGCAAAACCTGGCTCATTCTATGGGCTAGAGCCATGCTGTACTCTATTCACAAAACTCTACTATTTTCTGTATGAATATCTGGACAACCGTTCTTTAATCAGTTATGACTATGAATTTCTGACCTGTATGTTAAGCCAGACCTGTGTAATTAAAGAAGAAAAGTATCCCCTGCCTCTGAAGTCAACAATAAGCCAAAGTTCTAGAGGTTTTCTCCATCCAGCTTAGAGCAGATGGAATTGTGTGAACTTGCAGAGCTGCAGCATGGAGGAAGAAAGATGTCATGAAATTTGGCATCCAATTATCTACTAAATCATAGGGCAATAATTCAACCACTACCACAAGATGTCATGATCATATGCAGTTTGTTGCTCTTCACAGGACATTAAAGAGGCCTCTGGCAGAACAGGAAAGTCATTTCCCTCCCGGATCACATGCCAAAGTTGGATGTGTCATTTTAGCTTGGTTGGAGAGCTGGGTCGAAGGCTGTCAAATAGCTTCAGTCCAAAACAATTTGGCCATGGGAATCTGTCCTTTCAAGCTGTCACATGAAGACACCACAAGGTTGAATCCAAGTAGGCTGAAAGATCCCTAACCTGCTGCTTCTGCTGTGCCCATGATGGTCTCTCTCCTGGTTAGTGGCATTTTTTGTCTTCATGACTTTATCAAACCATCTACCTGCCAAGGGTATTTTGAGCTGGTTTCTTCCACGATGATGTATGTCTGTTGATGTGAGTCAGTTACAGCAAAAAAGCTGTTTTCTAACAGAAAAAAAACAACCACAAAAAAACAACCACATTGGTCTTGTTCTTCAGGACCCTGAATGCACACGCTTCCCTCACTGATGTGAGATAAATACGTATTTCACATCACCTTTCATAGAAGCGGTGGTGTCAGGAGAAAGGTTTAGTGAGCCAGATGGAAGCTCTGCATCATTACAGCTGCAGTTCTATGGATACAGGTTTCCCAGTGGTGCTTGTTTTCTGCAGAGATAAGTAGACTCATATGCTGCTGTTTCTGTCTGAAAGCCTGTTTCCTACTGTAGTAAATGATTTATCGTGTTCTGCAGGGTAGCAAGTTCCTCTTCTGTTTGTCTTTAGTCATGTATTTTCTTTACTGACTTAATGTGTTCTCAGACCTGAGTGGTGATTTAATACTAACACATGCTACCAGCATGACCAGTCTCTCTAAGATGCAACCATACAGACATCAGGGAGACCTGTGTGTCCTCTCATAGCACTGCACCTTCATGGGCCTCAGCAGTGTTTTGTTATTTCCAATTCTCATTGTCCTGTGATCAGAGTAAGCCTCCAGAACATCTTAGCTCGGTTCACTGGCCTGAGGAGCACCTTAAGCAGAGGGGAGCTCACTGCATGAGGCATCCATGTGATAGTATAATGTGAGACAGGCAGATCCAGCCAAGCAATGGTCAGCTGTGAGCACAGCAGGCTGCCCACAATACTGTCAGATACAAGGAGAGCATTTCACATTGTTTCCTTTCAGAGGCAGAAGGAGTTTTTGCTGAGAGCAACAGTTCTACTGACTACCTTGCCTTTTTCTGTCCCAGATTTTTGCAGACTGGTTGCATTTGTTCAGCTTTCCCACAGCATGAATCTCTCTTGAATAAATGGAGATTTCCATCAGGATTTTCTTCCCTGTGTTTGTCAAATAAACCAGCAAGCGTGTGGCTAGAGAAATTCCCAGGGGATTTTCTGAAGAAAATTTGCATGTGTTTTATGTTTTTGTTTGAGAACTATGGTCAACATCAGCATCCAGCACCTGCTGAGGTTTGCAGAAGACTCCAAAGACCCAGTGTCAGTGAACAATAGCTGCCTTCACCTGTCCATGTTCTTCCATCCTGCTGCAGAGTGCCCTCCCCAGCTCATTTCACTTATTTGTCATATTCTCTGTACTCAAAACTTTGCTAAAAATTCATTTTTGCCAAGTCATGAAATATCCATTGTTATCCTTCCTTTTCTGCAAAGATTTTAAAATATTTTAAAATATAAGTTCTTTGATGAGGGAAAATCCCTCAATTCACAATGACAATTTTGCTTAGGCGGGCAACTGCTTGCGGTGTATTTGCTATGGAGAGATTACCAGGAGCTGGACAGCCACCTGTGAAAGAATCAACGTGGTGCTCTAGTATGGTCGGACCTATGACTGATAGAGACATGCCTCATGCTTTCAGTAGGTGATTCATTGGCCAGGACACCTTCTAAGTCATCCAGAGAAAAGCAAACCTACTGTCAGAGTGCTGTGCAGCATATACTGCACCCTACCACCTCCACAAGGGCTTTTGGGATGGCCTGCACATAAGCAATGGATAAGCATTGCCTGAGAACAAATCCTCTTTAACAGTGTAATGCATTCTTTACATATAATGTAAGAATCAATAGGCAGACATCATTCCCTGTAGCAAAAATACAAGCTGTGATGATAGAATTGTTTATAATGAGGAAAAAAAGTACTCAACAAATAGTTCTGCACTGTATTTCCTTGCTTTTATCACCGGCATGTGATGAAATATTTTCCCTTACTAACACAGGAGGATGTTAAGCAACACATACTATGATGAACACTTTAAAATCAGCAGACCCATATAACTGGAAAGAAAAGATTCTGAAGGCTTGACTAGTAAATCTTGACTGATACTCATAAATACAACAGAAATGAGTATGAGTAGGACAAAGAAATTCCACCAGATTAGTTAGCTGGATATTGTACCATTATTTTAACAGGGAAAAAAAGTGGTGAACATGATTCTGTTGCAAGCCAGATAATGGAAAACGTGAAGGAGGATTCAGCTAATAAAACAATTAGCATCCAGCAATACTGTAAGTATCAATTGGAAATCTTACTGAAATTAGACTTTGTCAGACAAACCAGATTTCATTCTTGGAAGAGTTCCAGGTATACTTGAACCCTGTGTTTTGAACGTACATGGCACACAATGTACATGCTTACCTCTAAGACACCATAGTTGATGTCACATGAGTGACACTGAGTGAAAAAATCAGCATTCCATCTATCAGTAAAACACACTTCAATTGGATAGGAACTTCCTCACCAACAAGATCTCAGGAAGCCATCCATGGAGAAATCATTATGTGTACTTCAGGGATGTTATTAAGGATAATCCTAGACCTGCCACTGCTTATTATTTTCCTCAGCAAGCTGGAAGTAATTGTCAAATCTCTCATTAAAATGTGCAGAATTGGTGGACTGGTAAGAAAAGATGAAAACAGACTGGACACACAGCACAGTCTGAAATGCTTACTAAGTTTAAACAAGCCTGGGTTCAATGACCTAAGTATGCAACAGCTCCTTCAAAAATATAGGGGTGAGGAGAGATTCTGTCATTCTAGGTCAGACAGAGCTGAGACAAAGTAAGTGCTTTCCTCTCCGCACTGGCTGATGGCTCTCATTGAGAGCTGACCTACATTGATGTATTAGGGGGAGAATTAGAATAGTTTTAAAGGTCACAGGAAGAGTAAGAAAACCTGAGATCCTCACAAGCATGATCAGAGAACTGTTTCTTGTCCAGCCCTGTTTTTAAGAAAGCCACATCCAAATGCTGTCCTGCCTATGGCAACTGAGTTGTGGAAAAAGGGCTTCTACAAGTAACTCTGCTTTAGTCTGTGCTTGCTGAAACCAGGTACCAGACTACCACTTCCTCAGGGCACAAGCCAGTAAAGGATGCAAAAAGGAGCAACAATATTGACTTCAAAGCTGGAGAAAAGTGTGTACACTGGGAAACTGGACAAACTCAATGTTTAGCATGTCAGACGTGCTTAAAGTAGGATGCAATTACAGTATTATCAGCTTGTCCAGAAGCGGAATAAAATATTGAATGTCAAAACAAATACAATTTGTGTCCCAGCAGTAGGGAGAGATTTCAGGAAATGGTTGAGTTTGGAGGAAAACGTGTGCATATACACATATTATTTGTGATGCCCAAACAATGGTGTATGGTTTTGTTATATGCTGTACCAAGATCCTTTAAATCTCCTTTTCAGAACAGCTGGTGCCATTTGAACTGCCCTCCAAAGAAGTCCTTCTCTGAGTGTCATTAAATAATGATTATTTTTAAGCCCACACGAACACTTGGCTTTTCCATCTAGTTTATCGATGATGAGTGTTTGCAAAGTCCGGAACTGAGCACCGGCTGTATTTCACCAACGTGATGAAGGAGCCAGGAAAAACATATGTCCTGGGGAGTATTATCCATTGTAAATTTGCTTTTGACACATATAGGGTGGAATTGCGTTTCTGTGCTTGTTTTGATCTCTTTACAGATTCTTATTAATAAATGTCTTCAAGCTCCACAGCAACATATCCTGTTCCAATCCTAAAGCTGTGGAAAAGTCCCACAGCCCGAGGTGCAGGGCAATGGGAGAAACACTCAAGTAAGTGCCTGAGACACTGAACAAGCGGTAGGCCAGTTCTTTGCTCAGCACATGAATATTCACAGGGTTGAAGTACAGTCTATAGCAGATGAAAACCATGAACAGCAGTTGGATGCACTGAACGTTTTTTACCCAAGGCACAACCCATCAATACGGATTCAGTCAGAGCCACTCTCAATGGCAGGCTCTGTTCTGCGGTGGCCCCATGAAAGTCACCAGATACTTTGGATGTGTTGTAGTGCTGTCCTACTGGATTCAACCAGGAGAAATCCACTCTTAGCCTGCAGAGTCCATCACGGTTATAACAGGAGCACGTCTTCAGGGAATTTCTCTCTGGTTTTGGTTCACTTTTTGTTTTGGGTTTTATTTGTGTTTTTCTTGTCAGGGAGCAAGAATTCTGTCTACCAGTTTGTCTGTTTTGGTAGGCACAGCATTACTTAGCCATGTTATGGTTTCTCCCCAGTGTCTGTCTAGTGTCTCCTCATTATACTTCAGCTGCAAGGCCAGTTCCACCACAAAAGTTGGAGTATTTGCAGTTTTACTTCTGTTGCCAGGCTCCCTGTCCATTGTGGGAGGATTCCATATGCAACCAGAGGATGATTTTCCTCTGTGTTAAGAAATAGTCCTGGCAATGAACTGTTTGAGTCATCTTTCTGTTTGCTTGACTTCTCCCATAATAATATTATCCAACACTTGATTCACCAGCTAATCTCACAAGACAGGATTTTAGATGTTTAAAGAAAAAAAAATCTTGTTTTTTTCATTTTTTCCCAAGAAAGCTCAGAGTTGAAGTTGTGCTGTATTTCGCTTCAGTTGAAGTTAGAGAGCAAAAACTCCTACAGAAAGGTACATTCCTGGCGTGTTTAGTTTGCAACATAGAATCATAGAGTCATAGAATAGTTAGGGTTGGTAAAGACCTTAATATCATCTAGTTCCAACCTCCTGCCATGGGGGGGGTTATGTTTTTCTTGATTTGGGAGGAACATGGTAACATCATCCTTAGTAGTGAGGTGTGTCTTACCACTTCTCAGAACCATCATGTTACCTCTGAATAACCAGAATGATTCTCTCATATGGGAATGGGAACTTCCCATCGCAACTTCCCATTCAAGGGTGCAACAGCAGTTCAAGAAAAACAATTAAAAGGTCCCATACAGACTCACTCACAGATGCTCCTCCACCATTAGAGCTGACATCATCTCACCAAATGCTATTCTTCAAAACAAGATTAACTGTATCCATGTTAGTCCTTAAATCTGGCATTTTCTTGAATACAGGTTCAATGTTAAATTGTAATTAACATAATGGAACAGGCAGGCATGGCTGTTACTCTACAAATCTAGACATTTGTCTAAACATTGGTTTTGTAGATTCTGGTGGAGAGAGGTGGAGGGCATAAGAGATGACATTGAAGATGAGAGTCCCACCACCCCAAGTGCTGTACAAAGCTCTTACAAACACATCTCCAAAACCTTGCACTTTAAATAGAAGAAATAACATGCTATGAACAAATCAGTATGTCAGTACTGCACAGCGCTATGTGCAGCCTCTCACTGTTCCAGTTGTCATTTTTAGCCATATTTTTTTATAATCATGGTGACAGAGCAGTTTAAGGGTGCTTAGTTTAAGCTAATGGGGAATTTACCTGGAAATTTTCTGAGAGCTTCCTAATTTAGAAAGGAAGCTTATGAGCAAACAGGTAGCCAGCTAGCCAGCACATGGCATGAAGTAAGTGTCCTACCAGTGAATGAAAGGTTTCAAAATTAGGATTAGACTATGATGTGTCTTGTGAATAAAGACCAAGAATTTATACTTAATCTGATGTAGAAGACAGTGGAAAGACACAGAAAGCAAAGGACAGTGCCAAAGCCCTGTGCTAAGAGAAAGTGCAAATCATCTCTTGTATTTGGCACGGAAATGATAGACAGAGGTCCATTTGCCAAGGACAGAGAAAAGGAAATAATGGGTACATACTTTTATGCTTAAGTTTTGCTGTAAGAGAGAGAGGGAAGTCAATAGTTTTTGCAGAAAAACGAGTTTCGAAATTTAGATATACTCTGGACATAAGGACCAGGCTGACTGACAGTAAGTGCTCATCCACAGTGGAAGTCCCTCTGTGAACCACTACTTTAAGTAATTACATCTGTTGCAAGTTTCCTTCCATTATTTTTGCTTCCATATGTCTCTAGGCAACACCTGGAATGACAATATTCTCTAAAAACTTCTAAATCCAGGGGTTTATTGCAACATGTTGCAACATTGCCATTTTAGAAATACAGATTTCATACACGCACAGAGACACAGACACACGTTTACAAAACTCAATCCCTGCACGTGTGTTCAGATGCAAAAATAAATAACTCTTAAGCAGGCTTGGTCAAACAGTTTTCCCTCAGGGTGTTACCTCTTTTGGTCAGAATTTAGCCAGAAATAAATGTGTAAAGCTAGGTGTGTGTATATAGTTTTGAACATGAAGTCATAACACTACCACAGTAATCGGCTCCTTATGAAAGCATTATGAATGGCAAAGAGATAATAAGGAACTATTTCTGATAGGAGATATTAATTATAATTATAATGAAAGTAAGACATTTATCTTGAGTTATACTGTAAAATGTGGGAGAGGGAATTCTCTCGTTACAGTCAAGATTTGGAGCAGAACTGCAGGCATATTTTATATTTTAAGTTTATGGGCAAAAAAGAAGGATAATCTCATTTGTCTAATGAAGCTGCAGTCATATCTTTGAGTAATAAAGTCATGTAGGGGAATTACTGTAACTTTAACAATTGCATCCTACAGAAGATACTATCATTCTAATTACCTCAAGATGTTTAGAGCTAGTTCCTTTTAATTAAAAATCAGAGGACCTAATAGCAGTGGTATGCCTAAATAGCCCAGGGAAATCATTTGTTGATCTGTAGTTGCTATGAGAATATTCAGAACTATAGATTGTCTGTGGATTAACATATAGCTCTGTAAACTGCACCTGCTTCGAAAGGTTTAATGAAGACTACATTTTGATGCATACGCCCTCTCTACTTACTTAAGCAATGTGTTTTAGATGAGTACATTGTACTATTTCCACACTTCAAAGGCAGACTCTGTCTAAAGCCCTTCCTTACGAATTTCCCTTCACAGTGTACTTATACAAACTCTGCTGTCCCATGCAGGTTACAGTGCATGTGTGTAGGAAAGCAAGCAAGTCAACATTTATACCACACAAAAACCCCACCACTGAATAGGCTATGGTAAGCAGTGGCCTCTGAGCCAAAGGTTTTCAGCTTATGCAGGTTCCAGGGACTGTCAGAAGATTCCCAGTGCATTGGAAGCTGGCTCCATAGCCCCAGGAGTGTGCACTGGCCAACCCTGCAGAAGACTCAGGACAACAGGTCCATAAAAGCAGGACTTCCTTGTCGTCTATCTGAGCCATGGTATATAGACAGGCCACATTCACTTGTCATCTGCTGGTCTACCAGTTTGGGAAATGTCTTGTTTCTTTGTCCTGAAACTTCATGAAGTATTTGACTGATGGGGTGTAAAACTGGTTAAATCTGGCCTTGGTCACAGATATGGGTTAAATCTGAGCAGCAACCGTGTGCATTTTGGAAGAGTCGCAAGGGGAGTGCTAAGAAGAAAAGCTGTGGTTTCCTCCTAGCGTAAAGCATAAGCGTGGCCAGAGCCCAGCACCTCCGGCCATGTGGTTTGACAGCACCTGCCCATCCCCAGTGGTCCAGACGAGAAGAACATCTGCAGAAGCCAGGGCTGAAACATCTGCACCGCACTCCATAAACACAGCTTACCATATGTGACCAGATTTCCAGAGCAGCCTGTGATTCAAGGGGAGGACTTCCAATGAAAGCAGAGGACGAGTGTATGCAAAAAAACCTTTTTATCTGTGCTGCAGCATGACCAGAAGCAGATTTATAATTGCATTCAATTGTTTACACAGCAAAGTCACAACTGACACAGCTGTTTTCTCCTCCCACTTGTTAAATACCATTTTATTTTTGGCTATTTTGACATTTTGGTAATTTTGATGAAATACATTTTACTGGATTGTGTCTTCCCTGATTTGCCTCATGGTTTAAAGATACTGTGAAATGATTAAAGTCCCAAAGATAGACTGCATCAAAAGGAGCGTGACCAGCAGGTCGAAGGAGGGAATCCTGCCCCTCTGCTCTTGTGAGACCTCATTTGGAGTACTGTGTGCAGTTCTGGTGTCCTCAACATAAAAAGGACATGGAACTGCTGGAACAAGTCCAGAGGAGGGCCACGAGGATGATCAGGGGACTGGAGCACCTCCCGTATGAAGACAGGCTGAGAAAGTTGGGGCTGTTCAGCCTGGAGAAGAGAAGGCTGCGTGGAGACCTCATAGCAGCCTTCCAGTGTCTGAAGGGGGCCTATAGGGATGCTGGGAGGGACTCTTCTTTAGGGACTGTAGTGACAGGACAAGGGGTAACGGGTTAAAACTTAAACAGGGGAAGTTTAGATTGGATATAAGGAAGAAATTCTTTCCTGTTAGGGTGGTGAGGCACTAGAATGGGTTGCCCAAGGAAGTTATAAAAGCTCCATCCCTGGCAGCTTTCAAGGCCAGGTTGGACGAAGCCTTGGGTGGGATGGTTTGGTGTGAGGTGTCCCTGCCCACAGCAGGGGGGTTGGAACTGAATGATCTTAAGGCCCTTTCCAACCCTAACTATTCTATGATCCTATGATCCTATGAAATTGGCATCTATACCATTGCATCTTCCTCAATGGTGAAAGAAACAGGAATTTATAGACAGAATGCATCCCTTCCAGGGGGCTCAGCTAAACACAGGAAGAAATCTCTGTTTTGAACTACCACTTTGCAACACTAAGTAAAGCCCTCCTATGACATTACACCAGCGGCACAGTATGATGAAGTTCAGCCTTGCCTATCACCTCTCCTAAAAATATTCCTATCTGCAGGAAACAACATCTCAGAAACTACTGTTCTTCTGTTGCCAGCTGGCATTTTTGTCTCAGTAGAAAAGCCAGAAGACAGCCAGGAAGGCTGAAAAGCAAGATTTCTGATTTGTGTGCAGTTTTGGTCCAATTTGAGCAATTATCGTGGGTTTGTTTCTATTCTAATTTCCCACAAACAACTACTCAGAAAATCAGTTGCAGAATCGCTGCTACGTGGTCTTATAGAAACTACGTTCCAGAATCCTCCTACTCCCTTGAAACTGGCCTGTTGTTGCATCACAAGATCTCAAAAGTTCTTCTGGATAAAATGTGGACAGGAGAGAACGTTGTTCAGCCTTTCTTTTGTCTCTTCCCTTCCTCATCTGTATACCTCCACCTTTCTATAAGCTTACCTTCCTACAGCAATGTAAAGGACAGAGTCATATCCATCAGTGTTGTCAGAGAGCCATACATGTGGGCCACTGGCTCATGTGGCTTGGCTGTAGTCTTTTAGCCGGGTTTCTTCTGCTATAACCTTAGTCCACCCTGTCGCACCCCTCTCCAACCCTTTAATTTCACAACACAAGGCTGTGAATACAATATTTGTATACAAAGTCACACAAGGAGGTGGCTCTGTGGCAACCTTATGCCTCAGATCAGGTAACAGATACAAGACACATAGATAAAAGGCTGCCTGGTCACAAAGAGGCCAGGACATAATGGCTCATGTGGTGGTGAAAGGAGTGCATGGGGACTTTAGAAGGTTTGCAGTGCTGCACTGAGGGTGTCTGAGATGCACTCACCAGAGTGTATGGTTGTCCGAGGTTGTGTGTCAGCCTGGTTTCCTGTACTTGAACTGGTAGTCTGTCTCAAGAGTTTGCACATCTGACCCATATGGAAAAGGAAAAGCTAGAAATTCAGTCACCATAAGGTTTTTTGATGGGAACTGTGTTTGATATAGTTTCTTCAAAGAGACAGAACAGTAGCATCATCGCATCATCCTATACACATAAAAGACAACCCATGAAGAAGTTATTGCCATATTTCCTTCTACTTCCAAATACTACGAGTAGCTTACTAAGGAAGGACATCCTGAATGTTCCTCTGTGAGTACTGAGCAACTCTTATCACATTACAGATATTTCTCATAGTAGGAGTTCTACAGGCACACTGAGTCAAAATTACCTACTCACGTCTGAAAAATCTAAGCACTCACAAGCTAAACATCTGTACTGAATGGCAATGGAAGCATAACTATCACAGGAGGGTTTTTTCAGCATCTTAAAGGAGCCGATGACTTGGGCTAAGAGCATATGAATTGATAGTCTTAGTCTCTATGGCAAGATGCCTTTTTATCCAAGATAAAGGTCAAGCACATCTGGAAGACATAATAGCTGCGTCCTATAGAGACTACATCAACTATCTTGCTGCCAAAATCTACTATAAACAGGCACAGAGGGCCAATCTTCTGATTTTCCCAGCTGTCACTGGTTTATTTAAGGGGCTAAGTCAGTTTTCAATTATTTTGTTCTGTTAAGAAAAAAAAAACCCACATCTATTGTGTAAGCTCTGTGCTGAATTACCATTGTTACATGCTAAATTTCCTTGAAGTCTGGAAAGCTCATTTTCGCTTGCCCTATATATCTCCTTACAATGTAGATAATTACTAAATGGTCCCTAAGATCTTTTAGCTGTTTCACACAGCAAGACAAACATATTTCCTTGAAACACTTATAGCAAGAAAGCTGCTTTAAGTCAGACAACCATTTGCTGTCCCAATCTAAATGGTCCAATGCACCTTTTAAACATGCCAGTATTAATTCTGACACTATTTTTGAAGTGCTGAACTAACTCATGATTATCACATTACTCAAACCTGCGTGACACAACTACGGGTGAAAAAGGTATCACATGCAAGAACACAAATATAAGAAGGTGCATATATCATGAACAGGACTTGCTAATAGGGAGGTACACTGCAGAAACCCATTCAAAGCCCTGCTCCTCCCTGAAGATACAGAGCCTAATTTAATATGGTGGTTGACACCCAGGATACTGCAGAGCCCATAACCCTCTTCTTTGGATAAGGTTGAGTCTTTAAAACGATGCTGCAAGCAAGGAGGTGGCACTTTGAAGTAGACTTAGGGAAGGGGAGGACAATGTCCAGCTCCCTCAGCCTGAAATGTCTGAAAGGCACTTTCCAGGGAAGTGTCTTTACTACTTGTTCTGACTGGTGCTGGCATCTCTCCCAGCGAAAGCAGGCCTACATTCCTCCCGAGGTGTCAGAAGCAGAGCTGCAGCTCAGCAGTTGAAGTTTAGACTTGGTCCATGGTCTCCACCTCCTTCTGTGCTCAGCAAAGCCCCCAGCACAGAGCATTTGCTTGGCTGAATGCTGAACCAGAGGAGTGTGCTCAACTGCATTATTGCATCACATCTCCAGCGAGGCTACACTTCTGACCAGGGTCTCCACCCATTACGGCAATTCCAGGCTCCACCAGTTTATATTCACCAGGCTGAATAGCTTCTGTTTTTAAAAGAAAAATTAGAACAGTCTCAGTCTGATATTGGTTTGTGCATTTCATCAATCACCTGTAAATTAACACATTGCTGGAGAGCTCATTCATTAGCCAAGGGGTATTAAATGCAGTGAAACATTAACATGGATGGGTGTGCAGCAGCTGGTTTGAATGGACAGGCAGGAGGTGAAGGACATCATCAGGCACTTGTCTATTCCTAGAATCAGAGCAAGTGAGAAACTGCCATTGCAGTTGCTTCTTTTGCACCAGCAATTTTATTCTTTGGAGAAGTAAAGTAAGGAAATAGAGAGAAAGAAGAGGAGAAAGCAAGAGTCAAATTAACCTTTACTTGTAATTTATTCTACTAATTAAATGAAGAGACATTTGATGAAAAACCCACATCACAGAGTTTGCCAGGGATTCACAGCACTCTCCTGTGCAGCAGCTTCCTTCATACTTGCTTATGGCCTCAATTAAATTTTAGGCTGCTGTATCCTTTATTTAGCCCTCACTGAACTTCTGTTTGCCCCCAAGCTTAACTGCCTGACCAGCAATATAGATATTATACAGAATGTATGAACACACTGATACATATATAAGGACCAAACTTTCTCCCACCTGCTGATCAGCACCTCTCTAGTCTTTGGCTACACTTTGCTAAAGCAGGACAAACTGGCCATGTACTGCATATTTATAAAAACCTTTTTCTACTCTTGTTCTTTTTTACAGGCTAGATAAACATTTGTGAAAATGATGATTCAGCTCCTTTATTTCCACAGAACTGCTGTAGATCACCAGAGGTGGAGGACTATCAAATGCCTGCCTTATGACATGATTCACAAAGGGAGATTTGTTTTCCTGGGAGCCCTGTGCTATTAGAGATGATAGGGTCTGGAGTCAGTTCCAGGAGAAAGGGGAAGACCATACCAGAACACAATGGGAGAGGCTCTGATGAATCAGCATGTCGGAGAACAGCAAACCCAGGCAACCAGTATGTTCACTGGGACCTGCTGGAGCAGCAGGTGCACTTTAGTCAGCATCTACCAGGAATATTCACAAATGCTATCCCTGGTGTACTTCACTGGGCATGACCCCAGCTCCCAAAGAACTGCCAAAACCACCGATTCTGTGATGTGAACGAGTAGGTCTTCCTCAGATGTTAAGTCAGGCAGGGTGGGAGGAGAACTTGGGCTCAGCCTGCAAGCTGGACATTGGCCATGAGGCGTTGAATACATTGGGTTGTGGAGGGACTTGTAGGAGAAATAAAAGATTTAATCTCAGATTTTTATTCTTTGAAATAGTGCCTGAGAGAGGAAATCACTTATAATCTGTAATACTTCATCAAGCTACGAGCTGAACAACCTTCCATCTAGACCTACATTTAGCACAATGGGTTGGTGTATGAACCAGCCTCTTCTGGCCTTAGGTATCATCTAACTGGATGGTGTACCTGAAGTGATCATCCTGAATCTATTTATAATCACTTAATAGAAACAGGCGCCTGAATGGTATGGTTCATAACAGCTGTTTCAGAGGTCTATAGCTAGGTGAAATGAGCAGCATTCTCTGCTGACACTAACAAAGGTACTCCTTTCCAGACTCAAATATTTGCTAGTGCAGATACCTGTAAGTCTATCTTCACATGCCCCCTGATCTGCTGCACTTGCACCCAACAAGCTTGTAAGATTCCTCCTACAGCCTCTTCCCCTTTCAGCCATCATGGGGGAATGAACTGTATCCCACTGATAGAGTGATAGTCCCTCTGCTCCTGAAGCACTGAGAAAAAATATGACCATGAGCCAGAGAAAGAAAGAAGATAACGGCAATAACAACATTTCAGATGCATTTTTTTGTGTCTCAAGAAATGAAAATTCAGTTGCCATCTAAGACCAATCTCCTATATTGGATATTGGACACATCAGCTAAACTTCAAGTTCTACAGGAGACAACCTGTTTATCTGGAGCCTAACACAAAAGGTATGATTCAACACGGTGGAGAGCTGCATGTTCCCAGCCACCTCAGCCCAGCCACTGCTCCAGCAGCTCAATGCCACAACCAGGCACCTCGGCGCCTGTGGCTGGGAGCAGTGCCTGGCATTGATCAGTTATTTGTAGGAACGTAACCAGTAGGTGAAAATAGGCATTTAGGAAGACAGAAATAACACAAAAATAATATTTTCACCTTTATCTTGGGCTGCAACAAAAAGATTTAAGCAGGAATATTCAAAACTGAAGCACCCCATGGCATATTGGCTTTTTCTTTGACAGCTGTGTAAAAAGGAAAATCTCTAATCTATAGAAACACTCTTTAAATTCACTGGGATCATCAGACATGGCAGAAGGTAAAGAGGTTTGTCATTAACAGTGTGCAAATGTGCCTCGGTTTCAGAGCTGGAAAAATGTCCAGTACTCCAGATGGAGAGCAAATTGGAAAACATTCTTTGTTTATATTTATTTACTCAATCTCATAGTGTCCTTGGTTGCCCAGAGGAGCTACTGAGAGTAGTTTCTACTGTGCTGGTGGTTGGAGTTAGGTTACACACGCTTTTAGAAATTCAGCTGTCTGCCACTAATGGATTGTTCAGCGTTTCTTAAGGGTAATGACGCAATTGGCAGAAGTAGGCCAAAACTGTCCCAGGTGAAACTCTACTGATGTCAGTGGCTATATTCTCGATGATGTGCTTGTTCCAGTGTGTCTAGATGCAATATGTAGAAAGAGGAGTCTTGCAAAAGGACTTAGAATCATAGAATCATAGAATAGTTAGGGTTGGAAAGGACCTCAAGATCATCTAGTTCCAACCCCCCTGCCATGGGCAGGGACACCTCGCACTAACATGGATTTCATTTATCTTTTCTGATACACTGAGTAAAATGTAAAATTGCAACATCTGCATTGACAGCAACTATGCATCTCTGTACACCGACTCACAGGCTGAGCATATTAATAATTATTTCATATTTTTGATAGCATCCTTTACAATTCTACCCACAAACATAAAATAACAGTTGTTCTGTTCCTTGACTCCATGCTACTTTCTTGAACCTGCAAAACTAAAAGGAAACTCCGAAAGTCTTTGCTGTTCCTGGCTGGTTTAGGAATGGGTTTGCTTGGCAAGTGTCGTGGTTTAAGCCCAGCTGGCAATCAAGAACCATGCTGCCACTCGCTCACCCCCCCACTTCCTCCCCCTGCTCCCGGATGGATGGGGAGGAGAATTGAAAAAATGTAACTCCCCTGGGTTGAGATAAGAACAGTCCAGTAACTAAGGTATAACACAAACCACTGCTGCTACCAACAATAATAATGATAAGGGAAATAACAAGGGAAGAGAATACAACTGCTCACCACCCGCCGACCGATACCTAGCCCAACCCCAGCAGTGATCTAGCCCTTCTGGGTAACTGCCCCCAGTTTATATAGTGGGCATGATGTGCTGTGGTATGGAATGCCTCTTTGGCTAGCTTGTGTCAGGTGTCCTGTCTC
The DNA here is from genome assembly GCF_037157495.1 of Lathamus discolor. Lineage (NCBI taxonomy): Eukaryota > Metazoa > Chordata > Aves > Psittaciformes > Psittacidae > Lathamus > Lathamus discolor. The sequence goes on along the minus strand of NC_088884.1, from coordinate 154,404,784 downwards.
TGCTTTCTGCCAGCTTCCCCTCCTCCCTGGCAGAGCATGAGGCTCAGAAAGTCCTTGGTCAGAGTAAACATTACTGAGTAGCAACTAAAAACATCGGTGTTATCAGCGCTGTTCCCAGGCTGAAAGCCAAAACCACAGCACTGCACCAGCTACTAAGAGGGAGAAAAATGACTGCTACTGCTGAACCCAAGACAGCAAGCATGGCAGGCGTAAAGAAGGGTAATTCTGCCTTCAACTCCCTCCTGAATAGGACACTGTGCAAAAAAAAAAAAACAAAACAACCACAAAACAACTCAAAACACTTTTGAAGTCTATTCCATCAATTATTTCAAAATCATAGAATCATAGAATAAGATATATTGTATTGCAGTGAAGTTACCACGGCTTCAATGACTGGTACCCCAACGGACAGGAAAGGAAGTACAGATCCAAACTGAGAGCACAAACCAGCCATTTCACTAGGGTCATGTAAGAAGTCTGTGTCAGAGCTCTGAAACCATTCTCATTCAGGGTTACTCAATTGTTTTTTCCGGCTTTGCTGGAAAATTGTATCACTGTCCCCCTGGTAGAAGGAGAAGCCATGGTACAGGTCTCCTGGCCAGAAAGGCTCTCCAAGCTGCATGGAGCATTTGCCTGAATTAGCATGGGAGAAATAAACTTCTGAGACTGTGACAACATCCAAGCAAATCATATTTCTGGTCAAGATTTCACCCAGAAACCACCAGCCCTGGTTTGGTGTCCTAATAAAGAACCATCCTTCTTTTTATTGCTTTCTAAACAATGACAGTAATGAGGGCAAATTTATGACTAGCAGGATAGTACACTTGATACTCATCCAGAGTACAACCTATGGTCCTCAGTTTTATTATCCCTGAAAAAAAGCAGTGCTTTTGTAATGGATCTGCTTAAGTGTGACCTCTTAAATTATCTCTGCTAGTGGGTTGTAGCAACAGTTCCCCAGCTGTGCTGTTATTCATCAGTAACCATGGAAATTAAAGTGCTGCCAAGTATGTGCTCTTTGTTTTTATCGAAGGGCTGAGAGATGATGCAGTGATGTCTTTGCCCCTCCTGACTTCATTCTGAACTCACCCACTGGCAGACCTGACGGAGAGGTGCAGATTAAACCTGCTGTTGTTGGAAAGCTCCATCACCAGAGAGCTCAGTCAAAACTGCCGCTGCTGCGACTGAGCTGCTGCTACAGTTTCTAAAAGCCTGAAGCTAGAAATAGGATGTGGTGGGAAGTCACATCCTGTTATTCAGTAATTGCAGTTTTTAATGAAAAGCTTTCTTTTTGCTTGTTTGTTTATTTCTGTTGAGATTGAACTGAAGCAGCACTGGTATTTATAACCAAATGACTTGTTTTGGAAAGAAAAATGTTGTACAAAACCTCTCCTAAAGGGATGCCTTCAAGTTAATTTTTGGCCCACGTTGACCTTTGAGTTTTTTGTGTGTAATTATGTTATTAGGATTGGATTCTTTGACTCTGAACAGGTTTTTTCAGCAGTCAGTAGAGTGGCACACTTCCAGTGGGCAGCATTGACCATATGTTAAAATGGTATGAATCCTCTTCTTCCCCAGTCATAGAGGAAGACTGAAACTAGACTCCTAACTTTTAGTCAGCTAGAGTTAGTTGAGAGAACTACTCACGGTGGATTAATGCCCCTTTACCAAGCAATTTATGAACTGAGAAACCTTGGTATTATGCTTTGTATCCCGCTGGTTTCTTTTCTGCCACACACTGTATTGCCCAGTAACAGCCAGCTATCCATTAGCAATGCCTCACTCTTTTTGTTGGGTGTGCAATATCTGCCCTACAGAAAAGCAGGCTTCTTCCTGTTTGCCCAGCAGAACTTAGAGAACATCTATGACATGTGGGGAAGTGTGCTGTGGGGATTTCTATGGGAGCTTTTCCAGAGGGAAATCACACGGGAGGACTTTCTAGCTTGACTTGGCAGCAATAAGTAGTGCACACCAGGTTCAGGTGTCTCTGAGCACTTCTGGCATAGGATGCACATGGGAAGAAGTAACTTGTGTATCTCTGCAATCACAGCAGAAATAACATCACCTGGGACTTGCTCATCAAAGTTAAACAAAAAGAACAGATATGGCAAAAATGTATGTGTTCCCTCTGTCATCCTCTGGGGATTCACTACTTTCTGCCATCTTCTCCACAGGAACTTTGTCTAGGGAGAAAGAAGTCTGGTTTTAAATATTGACTTGCAATTACCAGCTATTCCATGCAGATGTGTAGCCAAAATGTTGGATCACTGAAATGCCTGGAGTCTGGAGGAAGAAAAAAAGCAAGCACTTCACATTGGTTCAAATAAGGAAATCAGTACAAATGCCATAAAGACAAAACTGCCAACTCCAAATTCCAAATAAATTAAAAAGCCTATATTTAGCTCCTTACTATTTCTGTTTCAATTATAGAACATCTCTTGTTAAATACACACCATCATCTCAAACTCTTCACTTGACATGGTTACTTAGAGCCCCATAATTCATCTCTATTTTTAGTTTGCTCACAGATAAGGGAATGGCACAGGATAGCAAATAAATGCTTAAGGCTGGTGTTTTTAGAGGACCTTCACAGTTGCTGCTCTAGGAATTGCCCTGGAAACAATCCAAACATGGCCAGACTCCCTAGATATGATTTCCTTTATAACAGTAGGTGTCAGATCTTAAGCAACCTTTTCCCTGGTTTTGGGAAGGGGAGGGGAAAAGGGTGCATGAATCCCTGGTAGAGCAGAAGCAGCAGGTTTTCTCAGTAGGTGTCTGACATAAAATGCTGCTTTGAGGCCATGAAGGGGAGAATGAAGAAAGTCACACCTTGAAAGAGAGTTGATAATTGAAACGCCAGGCCCGAACCTTACAAGGGGTATTCGGCTGTTGGAATATTTTATCCCAGCTATTTGGATTTTCATCAAAGATTTGCAATTCCCGAGTTGCACATTAGAAACAAAAGTGTTTCCATCTTCTAATAAACTCTAAACTTCTTTCCAGAATCCCTTCAAAATGCTCAGCATATGTTGCATGCGGCCTGTGGTCTGCCACGGAGGATTTCAGATTTACCTGTAGCCTGTACTCAGGAAGTGAAACAGGGAGAGGAAACAAGATTCAGTTCCAGTTGTGGCACATAGCAGTGGGTTGAAAAGCAGGGGGGTTTATTTTATCTCTGCAAGTAGCAGCTTGTACAAAAGGAAATCAAATTGATGGAAAATCTGTATGGACCATGGAGATGTGGGTCAGCTTTCACTCAAGTTCATACCAAGGTGTGAAGGCACTCAAGCCTCAGGAAACCAGTTCAGCACTATTAGGGTCTTTGCTTTACCACTCTGTCACGTGCACGGTGCTTTTCCAAGCTCAAAGGAAGTTAGATTCGTCAAGCCTGAATTTATCCAGCATCAATTTGGCTGAACTGGATTTGGCTTGGTTATCTGGTATAATTAGATGGGGTCTCATAGGATGAACTTAGGAAAAAGGAAAATTTAGACTGGACTACAATTTCTATCACAAAAATGAAGTGGGATGTGAAGCAGTCCCATAAGGAAAGAAGCTGATTCTTGGGTCCAAGATCATTCAAAGCTGGACCACCCAAAATCCTAAGTACTTCTCCCAGGAGCAATCATCCACTAGTGGGAAGGACGGAAGGGATGAGGTAATGTAAGATAGATATCAAACCCCTCTTTGAGGTACAAGGAGGGAGGTATATATCCCCAGTACAGATTAAAAACAAGGAGCGAGGTTAAAGACTAGCTCAAAGTCAGCAAAAATTGCTTAATAATCTAAATTCATAAGTGTGATGCGGAAAACTCTCCTTCAGCTGCTGTTAACCCTGGAAACAGCAAAGTTTTACTGGTAGCTCACTTTCATTATAAAGTCTTCCACATGCATATCCATGCTTACCTCATCACAAAGGCCATATACAAAGCCTTCCAGTAGCCCTCTTAGCTGCAGGAACATTCTGAAACCCTCAAAGAAATAAAAAAACAGTACAATCAGCCCACTTTTCTCATTTCCTAGACAAATTTGTAGTCGTTAGGATATAACCTAAAAGGTCAGTGTTGGCTCAACCTGGTCTATCTCCAGCCATTCTTCAAAAATCCTCTCTGAGTCCCCTAGTCCAGATGATAACATCCTAATGGGATGTCAGCACATCCCAGTGACCGCTGTGTGGCTCCCAGAAAAGACCACATGTGGGGCTCCAGTGCTCAGTGGTTCCTGGTTCCTGACTGTGGCACTGGGCACATTTCACCCACCATGAGCCTCACTGTGCAAGTGTCAGCCCAACGCACACCATCTCCAGCCCTGTCCTGGACACTAAGGCTTTTAACACACACAGCGATGTCTGCACAGGCAGGATGCCCAGAGGCTGGAACTCAGCCCCAAAGAGACAGGCAATGTTTTGCTTCTCTCTTTGCTGTGGCCAAAGTTTGATAAAGTCATTAGGAAGTCTGTGTTTGCAGCCTTAATTTAGCCACTTTATTAAATATGGGCTTGAATCTCCTATTAGAGCTACAGACAGGAGCAGACTCAGCACTGTCATATATCCAAACTCAGTTCGAAACATTAAACTACTTAACTGTACTGGAGCATGTATACACAAGCTGTCTAGGAGGTAGAAGACAAATGTTAATGTCTTTGTGTTTATACGTAACAGCAGTTTCTTCATGCATGTAAGACTTCTTTGAAACTTACAGTGCAGAATAAAAACGATCACAAGTGCGATTGGATTAAATTAAATATTTGTGCCAGCAGGCTATCCAGTTTGATTAGAAGGATTCAGAAAAATAGAATTGGCTTGAAATAGCTGCATATCAAACAGCTACTCTCAAAATGAACGGTTAAAATAAAAAGCCCATAATGGCATATATACCACTATGTCACATTGAGGCCATGTTAATGAAGATGGTTCAGTGCTTCTATGCTAGTCAGTATTTAAATATAGAACTAGTTCTAAACCAAACTGTAAATGAAGCAAAGTTTGACATTGCAGGAGATCATTTTGGATAGCAACATTCTGCAGCAGCATTCATCCTAAAAATAGCAATAAAATGAGAAAAGTCTTCTAGGAATTACCAAAGAGCTTTTTAGTAAAAGCAACTAAAGGGGAAAAAAAACAGGAAAGAGGGAAAACAGAACTGACAACTTCTTTGTGACCACAAGCCCTGACTGGATGCTGAATTTGCACTTGCAAAGACGTTTTGCAAAGGATAAAATTTAGTCTGGCCTGTTCTGAACTGCCTGTGTGCAAAGCACATTTCTTTTATCAGTGTTTGAATAGCATCTGATGTTGCTGATCCCTTGGAAGATATTTGATTTGTAGAGCTCGTCCAAGTGCACACACCCAAGTGATGTCCAGTAGGCTCCTTCTCCTCCTAGGACAGACTGGTTTTTCATTTGCTGCAACAAATTTCTGAAAACATACAGTGAACTGGAAATTATCCTAACTCAAGTGCTTCTCTTCGGAATGACACGTACTGACTGGCTACATTAAGAAGGACTGAAAATACATAACCTCATTTTATGATAGGTTGTCCCAAATGGCTTTGGAACAATTCTCGAGTGATTTTTATTATCCTCAAGCTGATATCACGCATTCATTCCATCTCAACGTGAAATCTGAGCAATATAATTAATCATGAAAGCCCAGGCATTTCACAAACAGACTTACTAAGAGGCTGGAAAAGAAGACCAGGAAAAACAATTGCAAAGCATCCATACACTCCGATGAACTGAGGGTCAGACCTTGAAATGGTTGTTGCCTCTTCTCCAACAACCCATAAATTAAAAAGTAATTAGTTGGGTTTACATCGAACTTATATTCGCTTCTGAGCAGAGAAATACAATAGTTTTCTATAATAAGAGTAAAATTTCCACTGCTTTAGTTAATTATGGATGGATAGGCAGCCATCTCAATCAACACAGATCCTTTTGAGATGTCTCTGTGTTGCATCTGTACTGTATACCTTTACTAGTTAGGACATGAAACTGTTTCTTCTGATCCTAATTTAACTCCATGTATTAGCACAGAAATGCCAGGTTTATAATGCTCTTTCATTGGATGCACTCACCAAGTCCAGATGTGAACCAGCCAGTCCACACCCAGGTAGGGTTTGGGTTTGGGTTTTTTATCTGAATGTCCTAGGGTTCGTTACCCTGCAGCTGGATCTCTGGCTGCAGCTGAAACAGAACAGAGGTTTCTTGGCTGAAGTTTGATGTTGTTGTCATCTTTCCCTTAAAGAACAAAACCATCAAGGATTCATCAAAGCACGGCAATGCTTGTGTATCCAAAATCAGATCACAAACAACACATTTCCAAGTGCTCGTGTCAGACTGCCAACATCAAACACTTGGCATGCTTGACACAACTTGCTTTTGAAGACACCGCAAAAAAACCAGTGTTTCTAATGCCTCTATTGGAAGCATGAAATCTTAAACTTGCTCACTTAAGGACTATTTCCCAAATGCAGAGGAAAGTAAAGTGATTTATATTTTCTTCACCAAAAATGGTGAAATCTCTAAACATTAAGGTTGATGCAATTTTTGGTGTATTCTGAAGAGATGAAACTCACCTAGACAAAAGGCTATCCTGCTTCAACTACTGCTGGTAATGGTATAAATGTACTTGTGCTTCCTTACATACGTTTACACTTGTATAGCTGATTTTGGCCGGGGAAGGAATTATACTGCTAAAAACTTTTTATTAATATACATTCATAATTGTGTCCATATCAGCATTATGCCAGCATACATATACACTGGAAAAATAATAACACTCTTAAGCAATCCCAGTAATATGATTATAAGCTTGTCTCCACAAATAGCTTTTTATCACTCTTCTGAATACTTACTTTAAGGATGAAACATATGACAGTGGGCTGCAGTCTATCTTTTCTGCAGAAAGCAACATAAATATGATCCATTTAATGTCTTGAAATAACATCAAGTGAACCAAAAAACCTGAAAGTTGGATTTGGCATGTGACATATTCGTAAATCAGCTTTCCATTGCAGCAAACCCTCCATTATTTTTAATAATGAAGTTGATGTTGCAGCCTTTACCTAAGTAAAACATTCACTTAATATCACTGAATATTTCAAATGGGTATGCAAGGCAGGAGCTGGTCTGTCATGCTCTTTATGTTGTGCTTAGAAGCTGAGGAAAGTCTCAATCAAATATAAGTCAGTAGGAGAGTTCCCGGAGGACTTTGGATGTGTCAGCAGCTATTCCACAGGGCAGAAGCTATCAGGTGATTGCACCCAGGAGAATTCCCGGGGCAGAGTAGTCAGAAAGGTCCTCCTCAGTTTTTCTTGGTTGCTCCATCCTAAGAAGTATCTTTGCATATGGAGATGATTCAGTAACTGTTTTTTACTGGTTGTAAGAACTATTTAAAACTGAAAAAAAAAAATCAAATCAAGTGTGTATATATAGTTTAAACTTTCAGTTATCATTATTTGGAGGGTTATTTTCTAAGGGCTTTTGGCAAATTAGGAAATTCCTGCCACAGCTGTGAGTACTTCTATTTGAACATCTGAAATTCCACAGCTATCAGCACATTAGCTTGAGCCTTGGTGACTCGTAAATCTTTCTTAGCATCTGATTTCATGAGGTCTAGTTCAAGCATTAAATGGGAATTACATTTTGCAGAGACCGTATTCGAACCGCATTATTTCAGGAGATGCAAATGGATTTTTACTTTAACGATAGCCCAGGTAGGTATTAGTGAGTGTTCAGAAAAGCAAAGACCTGCTTTGAGCTAGACAGCACGTCTTTAATAGAAAAAGAAAGAGACATTTTTATCATTAGTAATGACATGAAGATCAGGGGTAATGAAGATCGGAGATGAGAACACTGTCTAAAACTGCAAACTTGAAGGCAAGCATAGCCCTGACACAGCACCTACCTTGCCAATAGCTGGTGACAGGCAGATCCACCCACCCAAAAGAATGTTGTTTCAATTCCCACTTCTTCAGCTTCACTTTAAACACACCCTGCAGACAGTGGAATGTTTGCAGCATTTTGAATCTATCAAGTGCTATCTAAGTCTGTGTAAGAGCTTTCTAAACATCCATCCTGGGTTGACCTATGATGCAGATTATGGTACACTTAGTTAAGCAACAAGAAAACTGTCCCTATGATGCTATTGATGGTTTTCATGTGATTGGCACCCAGCTGTTGGAGCAAACCCAGAGGAGGCCACAAGGATGACCAGGGGCTGGAGTACCTCCCGTATGAGGATAGGCTGAGAAAGTTTGGTCTGTTCAGCCTGGAGAAGAGAAGGCTGCGTGGAGACCTCATAGCAGCCGTCCAGTATCTGAAGGGGGCTTATAAGGATGCTGGGGATGGACTCTTCATTAGCGACTGTAGTGACAGGACAAGGGGTAATGGGTCAAAACTTAAACAGGGGAAGTTTAGATTGGATATAAGGAAGAAATTCTTTACTGTGAGGGTGGTGAGACACTGGAATCGGTTGCCCAAGGAAGCTGTGAATCTTCCATCCCTGGCAGTGTTCGAGGCCAGGTTGGACAGAGCATTGGGTGAGATGGTATAGTGTGAGGTGTTCATGCCCACAGCAGGGGGGTTGGAACTGGATGATCTTAAGGTCTTTTCCAACCCTAACTATTCTATGAATCTATGATTCCCTAATCATTAATAGCCATGGCCTGTTTGTGCCTGCTCAGAGATTCAATTATTTCCTGCATCACAACCTACTGCATGGCTCCTTTAATTCAGTCTAACATAGCCCCTAGAATGGTGGTTAAGAACTCCCACTGAGCCCCATGGATCTGAAACTTCCCAAATTTCAGAGAACCTAGATCATATCTGTTTTCTGTTGCATCATTGTCCTATGGATTACTTGCCGTGTTCCAGAGAATATAGGAGGTTGATCCTCTTTCTTAGGACCCAGGATAACTTTCGCCTAGAACTAGGCACCAGCTTAGCACAGCAGTTTTCTCACAAAATAAATTATACTAAAGATGCAGATCCCTCTCACTGACAAATATCCGTGTGATCAGAGCACTCATCTAGGCAGGGAAACTAGGTTTGTGTTGCCAACACACCTGGCACAGTGCCTTACCGATGATAACAGAGAGACTACTTTCCTCCCCTACACAGTGATTATCCAACAGCTTATGCAAAGTGAAATAATCCATCAAGAAACCTCCAGGGTGCCCAAGCCAGTCTGTCCACCAACAGCCCAATGGTTTGATTGGTCCACCAACAGAGAAGCACTTGCGCTTTTATGAAAGGTGATCACCAAAGACTGAGGGGAGTTATAGACAGGAGAGACTACGTTGACCTACATAAGCATATGCAGATCTCAGCAAAAATGTCTAGGCCAGAAGAGGCACTGGAAGGATTTTCACCCATGGTCTGTCTTCATCACTGCTCTGTCAAAGATTTAGGAGAGATTTCACCTCCTCCTCCAAGTTTGCTCCAGGCAGAACAGGAACCTGTCCTGAGATCATGGCCGGAGGACAAGGGATATCACAAGTAAGACTGACAAAACATGTGGAGCCTAGGAACCCTGAGAGATACTGATCTGCTATCAGGAGTTTGAATGAAATCCATATGTCCAACACCAGAAATGTAGACATCTAGAAATCTGCACAGATGAGAATTCAGTTGCTTTGAAAGGTATGAAAAAGTTCCATGGATCTATGTTTTGGATTTATGTATTTTAAGCTCCTTTGCAGACCTTAGCCTTTACTTTTAATCTCTGATGTTATTCACAGCTTGTGTGCTTTTATAGGGCAAGTGACATAATAGTCTGCTACATCCAGTCAATAAAATTCCAAACAGAGCTGCAAAAGGCAAAGGCATTTTTTTTTTAAACCTTAAGCAGGAATTCTGTGTAGTTTCAGGGATGACCTGCAGTGCAGGGAATTGCTTTGGGGCAGGTGGAAACAGGGTCCAGAACTCCTGAATATATTCAAAGCAAGCAGTTTCCAGACAATAAGGATTTCAGGATTAATAACACAGGCGATGTAGGGCCAGGAGGTAGCCATCAGTGATACCAGTTCTCCACTTCTGCTTCCTGAAAGTCAGCTCAGGAACTTTTATTAACTGTGTGACTATTCTTTCCAGTGAATTTCCAGGCCCACGCTGCTGTCGGCACGTTATGTGTTTCAGAATCAGCTATATAAAGTCAAATGTCCACAGCAGGTGGGTTGGAACTAGATGGTCTTCAGGTCCTTTCCAACCCAAACCATTCTATGATTCTATGTAATGTGTGACACAGGCTGCTTCACTGCAAAATGGTGGCCCTTTGACCTCTCAATTTTCACCAGCAACTTATGTACCTGGTCAACATAAGCCACATATACTCTAGAACTGACAATGCAGAAAAGTCCAGCACATCAGTTACATCAGAAGACAACTAATACCGTTCTATCTCTCTTATATATTAAAGATTTTTACAGCATGTCTACTGAGCAGGTTCATCATGGAAATACCAGCAAAGATTTTGGCAATTGTGTTGGTTTCTCATCCAATAATGCAGTGGGAAGATCACTCCTTCAGCCTGTGAAACACCTATTTCCAATTGTTTTCTTAGCCTAAGGAATATAAAATACACGTGTCTCAGGAATGGGGTCTAAACATTGTACTGTTGGAGGATGACTTCATGCACCCTTCTAAACAGCCAGCTTCCCTGGAGTTATAAAAGATTCCCTCGGCCAAGAGAAAATCCTTCTTTATTTGGTTTAAAGAATTCCTTTGCAAGAGTGGACTTGGGTTCTGGTCCTTGCTGTAAGACCTGCTTAAATGTCTTGTCCGATTGCTATGGATACTGTAGAAATAAGATGCACAGTTCCTAAATGCTTTAAAATTGGAAGAGTGTGTTCAGATCTTTCAGGGAAAGGACCCAGCCACTAGGTTGGAATGTTGATTTCGTTACTTCTTCTGTCTCATTCATTTTCCCTTGGGAAAGCATTAAGAGTGTGATCAAAACTTACTACAGTACCACCGATAGCCACTCTTTTCTTCTACTTTTATAGGGCCATGTTCATATTTCATTTCATTTCTAATTTGCTTATGCCATAATTAGCATAAGAACACACTCCATAACATGGTGTAATCATTTTATAAAACTACTTTAAAATAACCAAAATGACAAAAAAAAAAACCAACCACCAAACCCCACAACTCTGATGTTATTGGGCTTTTATCTTGTTTCTTGCAAAATATTTTGGCATCTAAAGAAATTTAGTATTAAGCAATAGTTTTAATACTCAGCTTACAGTTACACTGAGTTCATCCTCCTTACTCATGCCCCTTGGGCTATCACTCCCTTTGCTGTTTTCATCTTTAAATAAATTCTTTTAGCAGGTTTTCTTTTCCCTCTTAGTCATCATCTGGCCAAACTTGATTGGAGGGTTTTTTGACCTTTCAATATATGATTTGATTAATTCTTTGCCTTCTCATTCAATACAGTTATTCTTCAACATATATTTCTTTATTATTGTTGCGAGTAGATTATTTAAAACCTACCTGAGTTTTATGTATGAAGCACTAAAACACTTGACTCTGGAACTATTTAATCTTAAAAGCTGATTTTTACTTCTTGATCTCTGTTAAAACTTCTTTATTGACACTATGATTTCAAAACATCTTTTTCCAGCTGTACATCTCAGTCCAAAGCAAATCCAGGGGGGAAAATAATTTAACTTTTTTCCACATTTAATCGTATTTATTCATCCTGAAAGTACTTCAGTCACTTAACTGCTACACTCATCTGGCCTTTTTCCAAATCCGTAGAAAAGTGCTTCTAGACAGTACATCCTTCCTCTTAGCCTTGACACTTCTTTTTAAGGTACTTTTTCCTCTTTCTTTTTTTTTCAGGAGATGTTAAAACCCTAAAATTTTCTAAGAAAGAAATACTCAGATAGCTGACGCTAGGCAAGATGTCTTCTCCATCTTCCGTAGATTTTGGCAACTGCTTTGACTTCAGTGTTCTTTAGTTTCCATTAACATAATAAATAATGGCTTTTAGTAAAGCTGGGCCTAGCACCAATTCTTGCAATACTCCTTATGTTCATCTTCCCTTCCAAATTGGTACATTGCCATTATCATTAACCTTGATTTATGGTCCCTTGTCTGCTTGCCAGCCTACTTGCAAGTGTAGATATTCAAGTCTTTTTTAATTCATTTCTGAAATGAGACTCCATGCCATGCCATTATAAAGTCCAGATTCAGCAAATATTCTGAATTCTTTTTGTATATTAATCCTGCCACTTCATTTTAGCAGAGATGTCATTCTGAGGAGAACACAAAGCCTAAGGAGTGCTAAGAACCAGCATTCCCAGCACAGCAAGAATAGTGGAAATAAGTCTGACAGGTTAAAGAGATGACTGTAGATTTCAGGAATACTCATATGCCTTTTATGTACAGCAGTACAGAATTTCTATTTTATCATCATGCCAAGGAGCCAGCATGAAATTGCCTTTATTCATTTTGCTCAAGAATTCATAGTCCTGGGCTCCGTTCATCTGCATTATTAGAAACATAGTTGATTTCTATCAGTATTTGTCTTCTAAATGCCTTCAGGAAAGTTGGCATTCTGAGGGGGAATTAGTCTAGTATGGTTATCCTTGATTTATTCAATGCAGTCCCTTTGTACTCTAAGGACTAAATCCTCCTCTATTCAAGTTTCTTTTAAAATAGTGTTTGTTCTCAAAAGCCTTACTGTGCAATAATCAGTGAGAGAGGGAGTTAAGCTTCTTCACTCTGGAAATTAATCTCTGCTTGATTCTTTTCACCTTCATCTTTACTGGTAAGAGGAGTGGAGGCAATTGAAAATCTGATTCATACATGCAGGAACTCTGTATCTAGATAAAGAAAAGCCCCCTCCCTGCAGTGGGGCAAACAACCCAACACCCCACAGAAAAGCATCCGAAGTGCAGCAATTTCCATTGTATCAGTGGGACAAGGGAACCATAGAGAAGTGCTTCTTCCCTAAACCAGAGTGAGAAATTTTCACCAGCACTTAGGAGTGAAAATGAACCAGCATCTGCTTTTGCGTTCCACTGATATGAAGAACTAGAACCAGACTCCCAAATACATTAGCATGATCTTGGTGATGTGCAGCATTACAGTAAAAGCTGAGATAGCAGCCTGCTAGTCCCCTAGCAACAACTTCAACTGGAAATGTCTTGTAATTTCTTAAAGATAATAAAGAATATAAATAAAGACAAGAATAAATCATCAAGCAAAGCTTTCTACTTAATGGTATTCATTCCTTCTTCTATCAGTTCCTGTGAGGGTTGTTGCACAGGATAAGCACACTGTTTTACAGTCTTTTAGCTAGTGTGTTACATACAGTAATCAACTTCTTCAGGGAGTAAAATAGTTGTCAACAAAATTGGGGCTGGAGAGTTCTTGTGTTGTCTAACTGATTCTGCAGAATAAGCCCACACCAGTGCCAAGAGCTAGCTACTGCCTCATTTGGTAACCCTTAGTTGTCAACTCATTCCAAGGTACCTCAAAATCTCACCAGACACAACCTGATCCAACAAACCGATGCCTCTGCTGTGACCTTACAGCTGTCTCTGTGCCATAAGATAACAGAAGTAGTACAGAAGCCTTAGGCAGGCAAAATAAATTCTTATAAAGTAACCAAAAACGTTATGCAAGGACATAAGGTGGAAAGGGAGAAGGTACATGAGAGAAGAAAAGACATTAGGAATTCAAGGGAGGGCTGGGGATTAGCTAAAGTGGTTGAATAAACAAGTTCAGAAGGCTCCTTTAAGCCCGGGGCAGTGACAGGTGGGAGGGTATCTTGGTTGGTCTTGAAGTACCAAGAAGTTCTGGCGGTAGCTATGAGAGCTGGGATACAATATGGGCATTTCAAGACATTGAAAAATCTCGATTTCAAGAAAGAAAGAGTCAGAAAGAAAGAGAGGGAAGAGAGGAGGAAGGGAGTGAGGGAGGGAGAGAAGCCCCTTCTTTCACCAGTTTGTCCACCAGCTTTGCCAATAAACCCCCATTCTGATCTGTACGTTTTCATTCCATTATCCATCACAATTTCAACATAAACTTTGGAAAACATTAGGGGACCTATTTGTCTTAAACAACTGTGCTCTTTCTTCCTTGTTTTCATCCCTTTAACAGCTGCTTTCCAGCAACTGAGAAAGAATGTACATCTGTTGGATGTTATTACACTGCTGTCTTACTCCTACCTCCATATGGACACCCGGATTCTGCTCTCCTTTATCATCAAAACATCACAGAAACTACACTACATGGATAGAGTTGCAGTAAATGTATTTCTACACATAGAGGTGCTTATTCGGTTATTACTCAATCCTGTCTTGGGGAACTTGACTTGAGTGGGAGTTGGTCCTTTATAATGACTGAGCAGAGATTTCAGGGCATGAACTGCAAAGCACAGGAACTCTAACAGAAACTTTATTCAGCAGATCAAGGCAGTGAAACTTCACCAATATGCTCTTTAGGGAATACTGACACCACAACTGAAAAGCGTTGACTTCTACCTCTGCTTAAGATATACTGCAAGATCAGAACCTACATTTATCTATCAGCTTAAGGCTGAAAAGATTTTTATGACATTTCAGGTTTGATAAAAACATGTTTGTTATTGTTTTAGTGCTAATTTTAGCATGATCTAATTTATAGACCTAATAGTAGATTTAAGATATCCTATAGGTGGAGTTGGTAGCACTGCCTACTATTAAACTTCCCTGACACTATATTCAACATTTTACAGCTTTGCCAGGCCTGAACAATTTGGGCTGCAATTTTACATGGTGCTCAGAAAATTTAGCCTTGGGCTGAATTTTACTGGGAAGTATCAGCCAAAATTGTGCAACTGCTCAGCTTTCTCCAAGAACAAAATTGTGAAAATTGAACATTTTTTGCAATGATAAAAGTATACAGACATTTTCTTGGAGAAGCTAGAAGTCTGTGCTACCACATGTGCTGGAAACACAGTGAAAATAACTTTCTTACAGGAAGCATGTTTTCACTGTTTCTTTCAGGAAACATGCTTTCCACCCAATCTAGACAAAGTTTTACAAGATAAACTTCTATGAAATCACAGATTAAATGGGCTCAGCAGAGACAGCTTCCATTTTAAAAGTTAAATGGCACCAATTCTGTCCTCACTGAGCAGTCTTAAGCTTCCTATATCTCCTGCAGTGTTGAGCTTTCAGAATGAGAAACGGGGTATCTGTCTCTTCCAGATTCTCGCCTATTTGGAATACAGACATTTTGGTACAGAAAATTAGATGGTGCAAATGCAGATGAAACGTGAATTTGGATGTGAGGAAGCAGAGGAGAAATGGTGTACTAAGACTGGGAACAGACCAGTGAAGGGAATGGTGCTCTAAAAATGAGTGAACAAAGATTTAAACCTTTGCTGGAAGATGGAAACTGGGGCTGGCAGAATTACATGGAATAAGAAGCCCAGGGGAATCAGTGCAGTCATAGGAACATATTGGAGAAGGTGAGACACAAAATGACAAGTTGGGAGTCATAACATACATTTTTTAGCCTGTAATGGATACCCAGCTTCCTAAATCTCATCATTTGCTGTTGCCAGATAGTAGCTGTGAAACCCATTGGTGATCTATGCTCATTTTTCTCCTTCACAGCTGGTCTCTATAAATTATGTCAATTTACTTTTGTTATAAATTATTTAAGTGCTTGACAGCCTTTGCTGAGTTCAGCAATGTCATATAATGAAATACCTCTATTTTTCTTACAAGAAAAGAAATAGGAAATCAAGCCTAGTCAGAAACGGGTACTGTAGTTTAAGATGGCACTGCCAAAAGGTTGATGATCATTCCTCTGGTGGACTTAACTGTCCTCATGGCTCCATCATCACTAGATGAAGCACCTAAAAATATGTCCTCTATATCTGTTTGAATTATGGTGACTTTTCACTGACAGATGCTGAGACCTGACTGATGGTGCACTGAACCAAACAAAGGGCATTCACACAGTCCAGTCACCTAACTCATAACTCCAGCTGGGACACGACCTAAAACACAATGAACAAATGAAAGAATTTAAATAGTACATAGTCCAAAGCTCAGAAGTCAGTGGAAAAATAATAAATGGGCCTTTGTTTATCCATTTGATGCCATTATGATGTAGTTGGCCTGTGGAAAGCCCTGCATGACATCAATGGAAGAAAAACGCTTGTGCTCAAAGAATTATTTTCTAAGATGTCAGTGTCTGAGTTTGGTCTCCAAATTTACCTATGACATTTTAACAGATTCTGCATGAGCTGACACATCTAGATTCCTAAAATATGAGCTGTTCCTTGTGCATTATTTTGTTTTCTGCACACATTTCCTTTTCTCTCTTCCTGGTGTAAGAAATTTTATTCTGGGTACCAGAATTTGTGCTGCCCAGAGCTCACTTCAGTGTTCAGTTATTTATCTGTGAAACCAAAGGAGAAAATTACAGACCGTTCTAGATACTTTTTATGAGTTTTGTGCACTAAACTAAAAAAAAAAAACAACACCCCAGATTTCCTTTTGGTTGGAAAAACCTGAGGTCCTATTTCACCTTCAGCTGAGCTAAAGAAGAGTCAGTCACTGGTTTTTTCCACTGTTTAGCTTGGCCTCTAACTTTGTACAGTTTTACTTTGTGTCCACCAGTGCCAGCAAAGCTTTCCTTTTCATTCAGCATCAAACAGAAAACTCAGCTCCATGGAATTAAATCCTTCCTCTTGTCTACAGCAGAAAGGTTCAAGCTTACTTGAGCTAAAGCAGCTTATATTTTGTCTTTGCTCTCCAAGGCTTATACTGCAAGGTTCAACAGAAAGGTTTCAGTGACTTGCTAGGATTCTGAGCAAGCTCTGCTGGTTTGGGGTTTTCTTAGAAAAGCTTTTTCACCTTCCTGAAATAGGGGAAATATGAGAACAATTATCAGAGGAGGAAATCATCCACAAACTAAAGAACCCACAGGCTGCTTCTTAAAGCAGTACTACACACCTGAGGAACAGCAAGGCTGTTTCAGTCCTTGGTTTAAACAGTATAGATTTAAGCAACTCACTGAGAGCTGCAGCCAGCTGAGAACTTGGATCTTGAAGTGAGGATTTTGGTGGAATAAAGGCACTGATGCCCAAATGTCTCAGGTTAGATGCTGCTTGCCCTGTACCCATCTGGGATAGAGGAACAAAACATTCTTCCAGTTGTGCACAAAGAGATCCAAACAGCTAATTTCAAAAGATGCCTAATCTCCAGAAATCCTAATCCTGAAGAAGACAGAATACTGTTTGTGTATGTAGCACAAGTTTCCTTCCCATGCTCTGTTCAAAGAATTTTCAGTGCAAATTTTAGCTGTGCCAGAAGAGACCAAACCCCAAGACTCCCCCTCTCCACACCAGCCACAAGTTTCACACCTCTTCTGTCTTTGTTCCCTCCCGGACCTTGGATTCCTTCTTGCACAGTGGAGAGGGAGAGCTCCAGTTCTCCACAGCCCAGCCCAGGTGGCCAGGGAACTGGTACCTAGTATGAACAACACAGTAGAATGCCCTACATTCAGTGCCTGTCTGCACCAGCTCTTTCCCTGGCAATTGCTTGAAGCATACGATAAACTATAGAACAAGGGCATCACTTTCATCTTCAGGAGTCCTAGTTTTAAAGAAAAGCATGAGAATTTTTCTTTCAGAAACCAGATGTGAATGTCTAGCCACAGAAGACCCCAGGCTCTGAAATGGATGGATACACCATTCCGTAGGCTTGGATTCAGAGTCTATGCTCTGGAGAGGGATAGTATTCATAACATATAAAACCCCCATTCTTAGTTTTTCCTATTGGTTAGCATTAATCTTCTCCTTGCTTAATACATGTGTTATGTATTTTCCAAGATGTCTAATTTTCCCTCTGCTGTTCAAAGGAAGCCTATGTACTTCATACACACTTATTCTTTGCACTCAGAGGGTCAGTGAACTAAAAATGATGGTGTCTAAAGGCATCAAAGTCCTCTTAGGAAACCAAGTCAGAGACCTGTGGAATAGATTCATGTCATCAAATTTCTTGTCTGTGCATGTAACAGAACTTGGTATCTCAGTTTACTTGGTCTATCTGTAACATCCACGGCCCACAGACTTCCCTCAAAACAGAAACCCCATTTATTAGTGTGACAAGCAGAATATTTACAAAGCGTATTACAGAATCTAAACACCAATTTTTTTTGGACACAGAACTGGAGGCATAAAGGTCTTCTGTAGCAGAGTCACAGCAAACCACTGGCTGGAGCACTGCCACTTTGCTGTTCTGATTAAACACTTTCCCATCCAACCACTGAAGCCACCCAGCTTATTCTGCTGAAGTCTGTGCAACTGATTTTCTAATATGAGTGGATGAACTAGCTCAATCAATAATCACTTCTCCTTAATGTGAATGGGACTACAGAGACAAATACTATTACACTGGATTAATCCGCAGTTTCCAGTTACTGTCCTAAGTGTTAAAAATGGCTCGCCACAAACAGTGAAATTTCTGTTTTAAGTTCCCTCAACCACATCAGCCATCACAGGATCATAGAAAAGTCAACTGGAAAGAATCTCTGGAGATCATCTTGTCCAGCCTTCCACTGAAAGCAGGATGCTCACCGTAACTGCAGGATGTTGGATCAAACCACCTGTAATTTCATCGTACCTGGTCTCACAAACCTTCAAGAATGAAGACTCTAATTATGCAGCCATGAGCGGATGTAACCAAACAGGTCAAACCAAGTAAGGCTGAATGGAAGGCACCACCCCAAAGGGAGAACCAGATTTCATTGTTCACTCTAGTACTTTGACTTGGAGAATATTCTGCAGAGGCTTTGGAGCGATATATTAAAAGAGGGAATTTGTTGATTGATACTTTTGCAGCAACTTTTGTTAATGAGAAGGAAGTCTTTTTAGGCATACTACTGCACACTAAAATGCAGATACAGACTAAAGCTCAATTTCCCTACATTACAGGGGAATATTTTGCTGGGAAAATAATACAAAGACTACATATTACAGATTACTTGTCCTGTTCTTACTCTCTTTCTTTATAAGATGTTACTGGATACTCAAAAGTGAAAGATACTTGGCTAAAAAGACCTTTGTTCTTTTTTTACCCTCTGAAGTTCATAATTTGGGTTCTTGTTCTAAAACCCAACAGATTAATACCCACCCATTTTGGGAGGGGCTAAATGTTCCAAAATATGAGATCTTAATTCTATGGATCAAGACAGAAAAGAAGGCTTAGACATTTAAGGGGGCTTCATATTCTCTGGCTGTCATCATCTTCAAGCTACGACATTGTTGATTGTTTTGGGTTCTCTTTAAATCTTTGTGTCTCTACTTTGCAACTTCAATAATAACCCTGCTTAACCATGCTTCAAGAATTTATACCTAATATATAGTCAAACCCCTCATATGTCGGGCTAATAGATGTCATTTAGCAAGTATTCAGGTAAAAAAATTAGAATTGCATCATCACACATTTGTTGTATACTCCAACATAATTGATTCTATGATTCTATAGACATTAAAAACAATTGCTAGATCAATTTCCACAGTAGAAAATTATAGAACAAAAAAAGATGCCTAATTTAACAAAATCTTTAGAATGCCAAAACAATCATTATTGCAACTCCAAGATTTTGACAGGCAAATCATACCACTGTAACACTGAATATACCGAGTATTCAAGTGAAATGATGAAGGCGACAAATTCCAGCAGATTCTTTTGCATCATTTCCATCTTTCTGTGCTTTTATTGTTTATACACCCTTTGGTTTCTCTGCCCCTGACTCAGACATGCATCATCTCTATTTCTGGGAAAATATTATAGACATTTTGTCCTTGGGTGTCTGTCACTGGTGGGGGGCAGGGCGAGACTATCTAATGCATGGAATGTAGGTCATGAAAAGCTGAGAGCACTCAAGATGTTTTTGAACCAGAAAACAGGCTTTACTGGAAAGGGAAAATAAGAAATTAAGACAGCTTCATGTGGTTTAATTTTAGATGCTTCACTGAAACACCACAGCTGCTCCGCTGGTAACGTCTTTTCTGGAGTCAACAAGCTGAGTGTTCTTACAAGGGCTTAGTGCTGGTAGGCAAAGATTCAGCAATTAAATAGAATTTCTTGTTTTCTATGCAGAATTGCTGAGGATTCCTCTTTCACCTCCTCCATCTGCACATGCGCAAGCACTGCTAGGTACATGCTAAAGCTTAGACGCTACCTCACCACCTCCAGCCCCTTCCAAGGCAACCAGTAAAGAGCACTTCAAGTTACTGACAAAGGAATTTGGGACAGTTGGAAAGTGCTTCACAAGTTTTTTCCATTCCAGTTCTCTTTTTCTGGGCGGTCCTTACCAGAGCCTTCTCTGGGTTTTGGCTCTTCTCTACCCAAAGCTGTCCAGACTAATATCAGTTATATAACATCTGCCAGACACTCCTCTATCGTTCAGATTGTTCCTTTTCACCACCTTACCCCACATTCCCCATTTTCCTAATAGCATTTCCTCCCCTACCTCCTTGACCAAATTCTCTCCTTGGCTGTCGTTATCTCTGTGGGAATCTCTACATAATATTTAGAATTATGTCCTATCCCTAACTCCTACTTCTGAACTCCAAAGTTAAAGCATAACGCCGCTGTATCCCTGAACACACTCAGATGGGCACCCAACAACAAGTTACATAGGATGATATTCATATCTTAGCCACCAGCACCTATCTTAGGAAGCTCTCATTCCCTAAGGTGTCAGTGGAGAATAATGCTTTTCTTAACTTAGGTTATTCACTAGGCATAGTGAATATCCTTAAACATTCCTAAACATATGACACAAAGGCCTTAGAAGCACTCATGTAGGAACCATAATTTCCTTCAGCGAAAGCAAAACCCTCTCTTTTGTGGTTTTGTATTCCAGCTAAATTTTTAAGGAACTAAAAGGAGTGATGACTTGCAAGGTATAAATACACTGCCGTCGACTCTTATTATTGGTCCTTCTGATGCTCTGATCCCCTCCATCTGTCCTTATCTTGTGTGAAGAGCATCCCTTTGGCTGCCAACTGTGCCTCCAGCTCAGGTTCTAGTCATTGTCTGGGCATGATCCTGAGCCCACATCTCCCAAGTCATGTCCCACATCTGAATGATCCTGAGCCCACATCTCCCAAGTCATGTCCCACATCTGAATGATCTTGAACCCACATCTCCACTCATGCCCTGAAGTTAAGCTTCTAAGTCTAATTTCGAATGGTAGCCAGGTGGTTACTGAGGATTTTGAAGACTACAGGACCTACTGATCTCCAAACCAATGTTTATACAAATGGGAGGCACGGGATGTTTAACGTCTGTCTGCTACACTTCAAGTGCAATTAACCAGAACCACACAATCCTCTATATTTAATAGCTCATTCGAGAATAACAGGGTGATTCCCTTTTCAACACTTGTGGTCCAGAAAACACAAGGTTACAGAACTTCATTCACCTATTGACATCTTACAAGAGAATAAGTTAGAAAGGTCTTTGGGGATTTGGAATTTTCTGATTTCAGAAGCTTAATCTTAAATAAAACAGATTATACATTACAGGAAATAAGAGACACTCACAGTCACAGACAAATGCATATTGCAGGTAATTTCTCAGTAAAAAATGCCTACTAGGAATCTACAAGTTTGTCTGCAAATGTAATACTGTCCACGAGAGGAAGCAATGTCATACATAAAGGATAGAGAAGGATTTCAGCAGTAGCAATGAGAAAAAGAGATACCATTTAGTCATTTGAAAATATGTGATGTTACTCCATCTGATTTTTAACAATAACGGAGAAGAATCAAGAAGAATAAATTTTGAAGTGCCAATTCAGATGTACCAATGTTGTAGTACATCTAATTAGCCCTCATAAAGACTCACAGGGAACTGTTGCAAATGGTAGAACAGATCAGAATGCTATTAAAAAGGAGCAAGCAAACTTTCATGCTAAAGTCCCACCTGAAAATAGCATATTCAAGGCCTAGCCATTTCAGCTTTTCCTGTAACATCTGAAGTATAAGAAAAGAGAATGTACTAAACTGACATTTAGCCCAAAGGAAAAAATTTGGATGGATGCAGTGGTTGAACGTAATGTAACTCCAGCTATGAGTGAGACAGTCAGGAACAGTTTTCCTGGGTAATTAATCCACAGAGAAGAAAAGTTCAGAGGTAAAGCGATCAGGAATGATTGCACCAAACTGGACAGACCAGTTAAATCAGATGTTTCAACTACTGTCATGGCTGTATTTCATGTGTGCTTTATCGTTCAGTTTACGATCAGTAAAGAGTCTATTAAATGAAACTAAGGGCAATACAGAATGCAAGATAAACCTTGATTAAAAACCTCTTTAAATCCAATTCAGCTAAGGCATAACACTTAAAACTATCAGACTATTAACTTCTATCCCAGTTGTTCAGTTAGAGCCTGAACAGCAACCTTTGAAAGTTAACAGACTCCCACAGGAATGCAGAATTTCAAAATACAATGAAGTTGCATGTCTTTTTCCACTCATCAACCTGATATAAAACCAATAGATTAAAGTCAGGTTGCATAGAAGTTTGAAATGTAAAAATCTGGATAAGTTATTAAATGCAGACAATTAGCAGTAGCAAGCACATAGGGAAAATTCTACACTTCGAGCTGTGCTTTTTCTTTTCAGGAACATTTTTGCAGCTCTATTCTTTACACAGACTAAGACTCCTCAAGTTCAGTCTGTCCCCTCTGCAATTCCCTGGTGATATCGTCTGCAAACATGCTAAGTACCAAAGCCCTCAAATATACGCACCAGTACTTCAAACCTTTTGAAAACCAAGCCTCTTTCAGCTTTTCCCTTGACAGGAGCTAGTCTGACAGACACACAGCTGCTCAGACCTGAATAAGGGCTTTTTGAAGCAAAACCCATGACCACACCAAAGATTCAAAATGAGACTGTAGCAGAAACATATTACCAGAAAATTAGGGATAAGTCAGAGCTATAGGTGCACCTATAGTGGTGGTTGTATTTATAGGCAACATTAGTAATTAGCAACATCTTGGTTTAAACAACAGGCCAGCCATCTGCTTGACTTGGCTCACTATCAGGTGGCCTAGTTAAAGAAAATAAGTGCCTGCAAGACTGGAAAGTTCTCAAAGTGATAAGAGGTTTACAATTAAAACCATTTCATGCCAGATTTCATCACATTGAATGGTTGCAATAGATAACTTGCACATCTGCTAATGGTGTATGTCATTCCTTGACTGTTTCAGTTTATAGTACACTCTCCTCTGAAGAAAACAATGACAGATTTTAAAGCTTTATCCCTAGAAACTTTCCCCTTTCCAGTGGCTTAATTTCTGAAGAAAATAGAAATCTGCTTTGCACTGGAGAGAAAGGCAGAGGGGATGTCAGTGTACAGAGTCTGTGACTCTATAACGGTCCATGAAAGGTCTTGCCTGGTCAGTATTGTAGTTGTTCTCCATTTTTACATGTTTTCCTCCATAATAAGGCTGAAAGGCATGGAAAAGATTTCTCCCTGGCTGCTTGCTGACACTATGCTATAGAATGAATACAATCACTAGAGCAGCGAGATTGGCCACAGCTCTCATGCTGATGCTAATGTGATTCCTGGTAAAATTTCCATACCCCCTCTAAGCTGATGCTATAAATAACAATCAGTGCAGCCTTACATGGATAAGTCTTGATAAAGCTTCTGATGGTGCCAAAATATCCTATTTCTCTGCGTGCCAGATGCTTTTAATAAAGTGACTTCCATCTTACTGAACTGTGTTTGCATTACCTTCATCCCCTAAGCTGCTTACAGTGATACTTACAGTTGGGTCAACTTTTTTCCCTGTCTTACCCTTTTGCCTCTGTATAAGACATAGGATCATTATTTCCTGGAGCCATCCACAAAGAAGAAAGGATGTGTATGGGCAACGTCTTCCTGAGAGCGTTTCACATTGATTGAAGACTTTGTTCCATTCAGGGCTCACTTCCATGGCTTTCAGAGAAAGCTCTCTAAAAATGGCCAATCATTGAGGACTGTGATAGTTCCCAAGCACCTGAGGAGCATGCAATTGAAACTGTCTTTGCATACATTCATTAAGACCTATGGACCAAGCCTAGGTCATTCTGCTAAGATAAAGTCACACTTGCTGCTATGACCTTGCTCAGAAATGACAATTAAGTCCTCTTTCTCACAAAAACAGTTTTCATCATTTTCCCTGACAGTGGCTTAGTTAAGCCAATTTACTGGGAGATGAGAGATGTTATTTTGAACTCCCTTAACCAATTAATGGATCAAAGATTGATTCCAGAAATCCTCAGCAAGTGGCAGAGTCACAGGTGGGCTGTATTGAAGCAGTATATTCCTTCCTAAACACGCCTTTGTTGTTTGGTTGGTTTTGTTTTTTTTTTAAAGAAAGAGGAAACCAGCTCAAAGAGCCAGAAAATATCATATCATAGCACCCCTTCAAGAGCAAGCAGGCTGTGGAGCAAAGACTGACATTCTGCATAGATTTTGGTTTAACTACAATACTTACCATAACTGCATTGATAGGATAGATGCAGAGATGCGGCTGTAGGGATGCACATCTTTGGAGTTTGGATGTTTTGCAGCCTTAATGGCACTTGAGGAGATAGACAGATAGATACATTTCAATACTGCAATACTGGACTCAGTACCTAAGCACAGGTAAGATTTGAGATAGATAGCTTCTCAGTTCTTAGTGCTCTTAATGTAACCCAGTCAGGTCAATGCTTTTCCCCTTGGGACAGGAATCACACAGCGCTTGCAGGACAGTAAGAAATTCCGTTTTTCCCATTCTTGCATCCAGTGCAATTAGCTAATGTATTTATTGTAATTCATGAAAGGGATCTGTTGAGAGCTTAAAGGTCAACTGGTCTGAATGGAAATAAATCCATCTCCTGTGTTAAAAGGAAAAAATAAAAGACGTGGAAAACTACAATCAACCCAAAAAAGAACCCAACCTTTTCCATAATGTTTATGTTCCAGTAAGAACAAAAGTGAAGCAATGGCTGTCCCTCCTTGCTCTTAATGAGTAAGCACATTGCTGACTGCAGCACATCTGCTGTATGGGGTGCTGTATGATGGATACTGCCCGTAGCCCACCCTGGGATAAGGTCTTCAACAGAAGATCAAGGAAGCTGAGAGGGAGATAAGGGTTTACATGCAAACCATAGGACTGATCCCAGAACTGCTCAGTCCATGACTACTTACATTCACTGACTTCAATCTCTGTGGCTCCACTGTTGCACTCTGGTCTATGTTAGAAAACTTCACAGATGAAGTCTTTTACTATTGATAAGGGAAAAGTAAGAAAAAAGTGTATTCCCACACTCCCGCTTGTGTGTTAAGCCATATGCCAGGCACGCAAAACATCTCAGTCTAAATTCTCGAAGCTTTTGGGAAATCTATCAAACCACAAACCCAGGCTATGTCAGAGTGAGTGTGTGAGTCAATGCACTTATTTAGGGTTCAGTAGTAGCTGGGCTCTGACTCCAGGCTGTGCACGCACAGAGAGAAATCAATTGTTGCTCTGAAGAGGTTCCAGGCCACAGTAGGGAAGAGAACTCAACTCACTGCAGTACATGCTGCAGTTAGATGTCTAGTTTTCAAAAGAGGGATTTGAAATCATTTATGCCCCAAAAAGGAAAATCCTAATAATAGTCTTATCAAAACTATATCTGCTTTATTTAGAAGTGGAAAGTAAGGTTGTAAAGGCTATTTTCTGAGGTCTGATTACTCTTTACCAAAGGATAGAACTTTATTACATGCTGTTGAGGATGTTGAGGCTATTCTATGTGTCTTCTTAATCTTCCATTATTGGTCATATTGCCTTCTGCACCACCATAAATGGATTTAGAAAACTAACTGGAAAAAGAGCTGATCTAATTGCAGAAGCACAGCCTCAAGAATCAAGGCAACAATAAGATGCTATGGGTTATATTTTCAGTTTTCAGCCAAAGATGTAAGAAGACTCATTCTAAAAAGCATTCTTATAAAAGGACACCATTAATTGGAAGATTATCCCAGGGGAACAAAACATCTGTTGTAAAGAAAGAGTTTCCACAATTTGTAGAGTTAAAAAGATATATCTATTTCTTATTCAAATCCTATTTGAATCATAAGATACTGTTGCAAGAGATGTCACAAGAATAATTTCACTGTGTGCCAAAAAAATGTGCCTCCAGGCTACCAGAGACCAAAGGCAATCTCAGAAGTGAAATTTTTCTATCAGTATACCCAGCTTCACAGCAAACATCATGAAACTGACTTTGGTATTGATTCAAACAACAAAAGTTTATCCTGCCTCAGCATCAGTATTGAAAATACAGTTTTTCTAGTTCCTTAGTTACACATCTGGGGCAGACAGACAAACTCTCACAGTATTAGAGACTAGGACCAGATATTGCTATGGTATCTTCTTCTAATTATACATTGGATCTGGTATTTTGAATAGAAATGCAATGATTTTAATTATTGAGATACCCCTTCATTAGCTTAGGAAAAAAGTAAGAAGATGACACCTAGGCTATTTCTGTGGAAGAATGTGTTCTGTTCAAGTAATTTTTCAAGTCATCACAGCTCCTTGTGCCTTTATTATTTCTCACTTTAACAGCAGCAATGGCTATCCGGTCTAAAATTCTTCATAATCTGTGAAATTTTAGTGCAAAATACTCTTCAATGACAACTTGGACACAACTTTGACTCATCCCATACTTTAATGAATCTCAAGGTCCCAATCTCTTTACTCCAAACAGTCAATATCAGAGCTATGTGTATTTAAAATTCAGGATACACCTTAGCTGTTCTGGAATTCATCCTGATCAGGGCAAAACTCCTCTGATTTGAGGGCGACATTTTTGTAGAGGTTAAACTTACTCTTTTTTATTTAACTAAAAACTACAGACCATTACATAGCTATATTACTTTTAACAACTGTATGCTTTCCCTGAGAAGAGTATCGGAGAGTAACACCTTATTCCTGCCTACTCATGTTTTTATTTATTACCACATTAAGGGCTGAAGAGGACAGTGCAAGACATAAAAAAAGACTAGAATAGGATAATATAGGACACGACAGGACTAGACAGCCCTCCATTTGGTTTGATGTATTTGCAATTTGATTCTTGCAATGTTTCAAAGGGATCCGAACACTTTTAGCTTTGTTTCTTCAGAAGGACTCGGCATAGTAATTTATACAGATCCTAAAGCTAGCTATAGATTTTCCAGCTGGTCACTTGGCTTAAACCCAGGTCCCTCCTTCACATAAAATTATAGCTGTTTCATGACAAATGCAAAAGGACTTTGTTGTTCTTAGTCCAGTTCCTAGGAGCTTGTAGTTGTAATCACAAAGACTAGTACCTTGTCTGTATTTGCAACAAAGAGGGAAGTGATTGACCAGGGTCTGGAGTTACTTTTTGCCTTTTTCATATTGCTTCTCAGTGTCACCACTGAAAATAGAATTCATCAATGTTGATCAGATAATGTGAGTTTGGGGGGGGTTCCACAAAAGGTGTATTTTGAGGCATTTTTCCATGCAATAATGAAGATTTCTTATTTAGCTGCACTTCATGATAAGCTAATGAATAAATCTTGCCTCACTACATCCCCCCTCTTTGATTTACAGTATTGCATACTGGTAATAGAAATGTAGGAACTCTTGTTAAAAAGTTAGAATGCCTCAGATTTTTCTGTTCATAAATCCTCCTTTTCTTAGCCTGACATTTCCCCAAGCTTATCAGCTGCTACTATCTGGAACAGAGCTTGGCAAAAAAACAATGGATGGGAGTGGAAAGACAGGGATCACGAAGCTAGAGGTTATTTAATTTGGCGGCTTCTACTAACTGGTGAAAACCATAACACACAGCTCTAGTACGATCCCTAATGAGTCTTCTGAATACTTTAGCAGCAGAAAGGTTGGATGCTTTCTTGCATCTTGATGAATCAAAGAAAATGGAATAAATCTTGTCTTCTATTTTCCTCCTAAAGACTGGCTTGCTTTGAAGTCTTGCCTGTATTAAAATAGCTGCCTGATGAGTTTATACTGTATAAGGTGCATAAATTACTTGCCTTATATTAAAGTCACCTGCTGTTATGTTATTCTATGCATTAAAATAGAAAATACCAGTCAGTGTACGCATATTCTGCTTTCTAACAGATTTATGAGGAGGCTGACAGGTGACTCGTAGCCACTTCTAGCGCACCTTAAAACCCTCAGCTGGTTTTCATAGCTCTAACACCACAACAGCTCCCAGGTGTTTCAGACCTTCCAGAATCAAACACGTTGTTAAGGTGCAAAGATGTTTATGGGGATTTTTCTTGTTCCTGGTTGCTCAGATGTTGATTACTCTGCAGCTGGCTGATAAAGAAGGCTGTTGTCCAAAAAACCTGACCTCTCCAGACAAATGTCTGCTGTCGTTGTGCAGATAAGATCTGTCAACACAGGCACATTTTTTGCTCAGTAACATATTACTCCACAGCAGAGCCAGTCAGGCCAGCTAGCTACTGACCACGGGCTGACTTCTCCCTGGTTCAAAACAATTTGGGACATGCATCACATTTCAATTACCGGATACAGCTCATAGATGCGAGCAACATCATGGACGTCAGAACTTGCATTTACTTCTTGCTACCTTTTTATTCTTTTATTGTCTTGGATGACAACTAATCAAATTAATAAGCCTATATGTCTAAGCATTAATGTAAATATCTTTTGAGTTGCTTCAAGTTTTTTGTACCATATAATTAACAGAGCAGCAGGTTGCATTTCACTAAGTATTTCTTACTGGAAACAAACTTTATTTGGGATTTCCACTCCTCCTCCCCCCAAATCTATAAAAGTAGGGAGCCCTTTAACTTCTCCCATTTTTGACTCAAGCACTGGACGTTTAACCTCAAAAAGTACAAGAAAGTGGATAAATTGTGGAAAGACTGAATTAATCTTGTTTGACATATTAGCTTTGAGTTTTTCCCACGATAAAAGTATAACATTAGATTGCAAAGGTTAAAACCAAAATGTTTTAAGGGATGCTTTAATTTTATTTTTACCATTCTGTCTTTAAATTGTAAGAATCCTAATATCCTGTGAGCGTTTTCTATTCAGACTTGACTGTATCTGAGACGAAGAAAACATATATAAAAGAAAAAAACCCAGCAAATAAAATCACCACAAAATTGATTCTTTCTGATTAAGGAGGAACATAGAATATGAGTTTGAGCCAAAAAAGCAAAACATGTTGGAAAACGGGTGATGACTTATCAGGATTAAAAAACAAAATAAAATAAAATAGAAATTGAAACTTTCAGCAGAAAGCCAGTCCAAATTAAACATTAGCATGCTTAGAGACATCACCCTGAGTGATTGGGCATGTTGCCTTTACCCTGCTGAGACACTGAATTCAGACATCTATAAAAGCACATATTCATAGTCGTGAACTAAGGTTTTGGTGGAGAGAGTGAACATCAGAGGGGAGGCAATGTCCATTTAGACATCTATCTTCTTGCAGACCACACAGGCTCATAGAGTCTCATGGTATTTTAATCACATAGAGGCAGCCTTTGCAATTTGATAGTATAATCTTACTTGTCTGAGATTTCAGAATGCTTCATGTTAGGCATTGCTACCAGTTACATTTAATGCACACAGGAAAGGAAGCAGAAGAGGAGGTGACCAACTTGTTCAGCATCAACCACAGTCTGGAACAGATCTGAACTGCAAACCCCCTACTTTTCAAATAAGTTGCATAAAACATTTTATCTGTGTTAAAGTCAGAGCTTATTTACCACCTCCTCCCTCTCCCTCTTACTGCCACGTGACTCTCATTCCTGTGGTCTGCACAAAATGCAATCAAATTCATCCTTTTTTTTTTCCCGACATTTATCATTTCCAATTTCAGTTCATTTTATCAGCTGCAAAGTTATTAGTCTGACTTAAAAATCCCATCAAAACCTACCCTTCAATGCTTATTTATATGTTCATCAATTAGAATCCCTTAAAAATGTCAGAGGCCTTCCAGTCTCACTTGGAGCTATTCAAGGAGCATCACCACAGTTCTAAGGTTTATAGAAAGTTCACATGAACTGTTAGACAGTTTAGACAGTTTTGAGAACAGCTACAAGTTATCTGAACCTGATGATAAGTGAAATAAAAGAATAAAAAGAACAAAAAGGGAAAAAGAAAAGCCTAACTCTACACACAGCTAACTTCATCCTCAGCTGCACTTAAACTGGAAAGTATTTCATTATTATCATATTAATTAAATACAAGATTTAGTATTATCTCATTTTACAATACCTCTGTACTAATTACAGAAGAAAATACCTGATTGACGATGTTTTCCCCATTAATGCCAATGTTTTTTAACTCATCAAGGGTAAGGACAGCTCTTTTAAAGTTCCAAGGGTCAGATTTTTAATGCCTGATAGCCACAGAATTCGTATTTCATCCTTGAATTTTCTGGTGAATACTTCCACAATTTTTATATTCTTATATATCTTAATCTTTAGATTGGGTATAAGGAGGAAGTTCTTTCCTGTTAGGGTGGTGAGGCACTGGAATGGGTTGCCCAGGGAGGTTGTGAATGCTCCATCCCTGGCGGTGTTCAAAGTCAGGCTGGACGTAGCCTTGGGTGAGATGGTTTAGTGTGAGGTGTCCCTGCCCATGGCAGGGGGGTTGGAACTGGATGATCTTAAGGTCCTTTCCAACCCTAACTATTCTATGATTCTATTCTATGATTCTAATCTTAATATTCCCTTTTTATATTTGTATAATATACAAATTTTCCTTAATATATTTGTATTCCCTGTTACATTTGTGTAGCCTGCATAATGAATGCAAAATGAATACCTATGAATGCATTGTGTATGTTTTATAGAGCATATAACCTGGAGTTAATTGGGCGTGTGTGCTATGTCATTGTCACTCATAAGATCAGGGCTACTATGAATCAAGGTTCCTACCAATAGCAGATGAAATACATGTTGGACTAGCAAATTGTGATCACCTGCTTGCAGAGATTTGGAGGGTTGTTTTAATATTCACATAATGTGAATTTCAGCATGGAGCAGACTTCCGTGTTTACCAATGTATTAATCATTTGCTTAACTTCAAGCAAATATGCTTTCAAGCAAAATTTTTGAGCAAATATGTTTTCCTTCATAGATTTTTTAACATCAGGCTCTAGGTTTCTATGGTGCCCTTGTACTGGACCCACAGACACTTATTTGTTAAGCAGACCCAGCTCCAGTGACCGGAATTCTGAGGAGTAGATGGATCCTAATTTAATGGATAATTAATCTACCTGTTTTCTCTTTCAGGTTTTCGGTTGCATTGCACTGTCAGTCACTCTCCTGTTTCAAATGAGCCAACATGGTGTTTACCAAGGCTCTTGAGACTTAGCATGGAAAATGAGCAGAGTTATTTTGATTCATTGTTGTAACAGATTGTAAACCTCTCCTCTGTTTTTAGAAACATTTACCATAGCAGCTGAAAAATGATTTTTCAAAATACTATTGCTATAGCCATGGGATTAGGTCTTGGGTTTAGCCCAGAATGCTCTGTATGCTGCTAAACCCCCTTTTCTAATCCTCCTCATCTCTGTGCATACGCACACACAAAGTTAAACAGCACACCGACTGGCTTTTTCTTTACTTTTTTTTAGGGGGAATTTCAATCCAAACCAAGCCTACTCTGTGTACTATATTACAATCAATGTGACTTTCAATTTGTTGATGTTGGCACAGATTGAGGTGGAGAACTATCAGTGAGAATGAGCCGAGGTATTTTTGGTACTAACAGCAGAAGGACTTCTGCTACACATCATTAAGCAGTAAGCTTTAATTTCACGCAGCTCTTTCCTATTCTGTATAAACTTAAAAACTGGACATGAAGCAGATTCTCAAAACAGTGCAGTTTTAGCTTAAGGTGCTTACTACAGAGTGAAACCACATTCTTTTCCCATATTATTAATATATAGATGCCATTAAAAATACAATGAATTGTGCACAATGTAAAAATATGCTTGTGATAGTTGTCTTTTGCTTGCCAGATGTTGGTAAGTTTTCTTTACCCACTACTCACATAGAGTGTGGAATTTGGATGTATCATCTACTTTGTGTACTTTGTAATGTGTGAAATAAAAATGCCACCTCTCACCCTGCCTTCTATCCAGGTTCTCCATGTGCTCTGTGGTGTAAATTGGTTGCCTTCTGGCTGAGCTGCTGCTGTGTTTTTAAGAAGAGAAATGACTATCAAAATGCATGACTGTGGAAGTGTCGAGATGAACTTGTGGGAAACCTTTGCTCCGAGACAGATGTTTACCTTCTAACTTTTTCTGCCCTAAATCAGGACAAAAACCAGCGCTGTGGTGTCAGATACTGCCACATGCATATAAATTTTGTCTTATGGTCAGTCTGCAGGAAATGTAGTACCCACGAGCCACACACACAGCGAGTCATGCAATCTATAAGGTATTCATGGCATACCACCTACATCTTCTGGACCTCAAATGCCCTGGGAATGGGACTGTATAAAGGCACAGACAGTTAAATAAACCTCTGCATGATCCAGCCACTCCTAACCCTAGGAAGAGCTAGCTGATGTTTCAGGCCACGATTGCCTTTCTCTTCTCTTTCTTCTCCCTCAATGCTAATAAAGAAAGCAGGATGGTGCATAGCTAAAATTTCACTCCGACTTTTCATTTCTGCACAGCTCCTTAATACCTCACTGACCTTCTGAAGCCTAAGTATCTCTTTGCATTTATCCCCCAGACTTCATTGACCTGAACAGGATAGCAGCTGTAGCAAGTTTTCACATGTTAGAACAGGAATGTAGGTGGCATTAAACAAGACTCAGATTTTTCTGGAGAAAAGGAAACTCCATATTTTCCGCTGATTCATCATCTGCAGAAGCATGTTCTCAAATCTGGTCAGATGGAGGCGGATAAGGAAGGTCTTTGCTATCAGCAAGTGTGGTGAAATAACTTCTCTCCAGCTGCTGTAATAGCAATTGCTGCAAACTCAGAGCTTTCACAGTTACATATAAAGGCAAATGCATGCCTGACCTGCCCCAGCCAGCAGTTACAGGAATCTACTCAAAGTCTATGGAAGAGTTTTGCTATGTGACAAGCTAACTTTCAGGTATCTTTTACAGAGCCCCTATGCCTTAGTCTTTCACTTCAGAACCTGAGCCTGTGCCACTAGCATTGACAGCATTTAGCAATTGACTCCATTGGGTCGAATTTCCCTACTACTACACAAAATAAATGTTGTGCTATGAAAACACTGTCCATTTAAAAGAATATCTCACAGAAGGCTTTTCTCTTGAGAAAAGACTGATTTTATTTAATTACCTACCACGTTTGGGGGTAAAACAGTTTGAAAAGTATGTTTTGCAGATATTGTTCCAAATTAAAGCAAATTGGTAATGCCTACCAGTGCAGACTGTGTAGATTGCCATTTTTCTTTTCAACATAAGTATTAAACTGCTTCAGCGGTATAACTGGGCTGTAGAAAAGCTTGCTTTATTCTGAAGGGGGGTGGTGATCTACAGAAGTTTGCCAGGCTGCTTTCAGAGGCTTCTCTTCTTCAATTTGCCACGATTTACTCATGTGCCTTTCTGCAGCGGCTGCTACAGATGTGAAGCAAAAAAACCACAAAACCCCCAAGCAGCTCTCTCGACTTTCAGACCATATTCGATTTCTGTTTGTGGTTATTTAGCCGCATACCAACAGGAATAAAGATATTGATCAGCAAGAAATCAGATAACTTCTCCTTACATCTCAGAAGCAGTCAGAAAATTGACTGCAACAAGCCCAGCAAAAACAGAGACCATATGTACAGACCTTTGGGGGAAAAAATGTGAAACGATGGTATGCATTTATCACTGCACCTCTCATCGCTTCTCAGATTCTGCCCACTGATTTCTCCTCTTCATGTAACATCTGACATCCTAAACCACTGAGAACCTGTAAAGGGCTTTTCAGAACTCCCTTAACCTGCCACAACATTTTCTTTGCTTTCCCCTAAATGGGGGATTTCATTGTGAGATTTATGAGCCAGAATGGCAATATTTAATCCCCGGTGAGTAATAGATTTCAGACGTTGAAGTCTTTCTGTAGAGGCAGAGCTGGCAGCTCTATACCCCTAATATAAGCAATAGCTAGTTTTCTAGTGGGATATACAGCTTGCAGGAGGTGACCTGAATAACTTGCAGGGGGAAAGAGTACTGGTGTCTCACCACAAGGGCTACCAACATAAAGAACTTTCAAACTCAGACATTTTAATGTATATATATATATTTTAAAAAAAGGTATTTGAGAGCATTTCTGGTAGTTTAGATGTATTTTCCTATGTTCTTTGCATATGGATTTCTAGATGGGCAAGAGCTTTAGAGGTGAAACGGCTAAAAAGGCAAGTGCAGTTAATGCATTTCAGACTCTGATCAGATGACTTTGGTAGGTGGCTGTGGTAGGCACGTCATGGTATAGTGAGCTTAACACCCGAATGAGGCAGGATCCATCATTTTACTACCTTCGATTGAAAAGTTTAACCCATGTTCTTGTAGATGAACCTACTCAATACCATGAAATATCAGGTATTAACACATTCAGAAAGTTAATTTCCCCCATTGCCCCAGTACTTGATACATTACTTCTGCTGGACATGAGAATAAGTTGAGGGCTTTTTTTCACTCATTCAAAATTAGGATTGAAATTGAGCTAGTAACCGAAGGCAAAACCTTCATTATTCTGAAATCAGCTTGAGATTGTAGGGTTGGACGTCGTCTCACCTAACTTTTGCTTTGTGCAGCACAGACATGTACATCAATTCTGGTCGTCTGAGGCTCTCTTTACAGGAAGGAGGCTTTATTGTAATTATTTTTAGGATACAAGTCTTTCAAACCCCCACTTTTTGAGAAGATGAAAGCTACTATTTCATTCCTTTAATGCTAAGTGACATCTAGCTAGATAACTCAGATGAAACCGGCAGTCTATGTGACACCAACCCTGAGGAGGTTGACACAAGCTCAGGAAGAGGACAGACCAGTTGGCACAACTGCTGTAAGGCTGCACGTCATCTTTACCAACCAAGATATTGGAAAGTCATCTTCAAAACCATTAGCACTATCTCTGTAGCTTCACTGTCTCTTTTGACATTTAGGATCTTACTGAGGAGATAGTTAAAGGCTTCTTGTGTTCTTTTAGTGTGTTGGGCTAGTTGTTAGGGTTTGGGTTTATTTCCCAAGCAGCAAATCATCGTGCCCAGCTATTTATAGTTACGGAGGTAGAAGATCATTTCTTAGTGGAACACAACTTCAGATGGAGGCAATCGAGAAGTCATTGAACTTAGCAGCTGTGCAGCTGCGTCACCAAACCCCTCGTGCTGCCCAATTATTTTCCTTGGCGACTGCTTCCTCTAAGAACTTGTTTTTTCCTGACTATGCCTCAGTTGGCTGCTTGGGAAGGCCTGGCCAGTGTTTGTTGAAGAAAGAAAGAGCACACATTTGCTTCTCTTATTCTCCAGAGATCTCCATGGGGAAAACGCTGTTTAGCATTGACATTCTCACAGTCTCTGGGGGAGCCTTTAGACAGACAAGGAGGGGAAGAGGAAGGGAGGATGGGGGGAGACCTGCTCTGTCTGACCTTTCTTGCTGGAGGACAAAAATCAAAAGAGAAAAAATAAATCTATTTTTCCCCTTTTTTTTTTGTTTGTTACCGTTGCAGCCTGAAGCTGCGCTCCTGTAGCCATGCTCTGAGCTCCCCAAGCATTAATTTGCTCTAGTGAATATACTGCTGTGCATTTTTTATTAGGAATATGAACACTGCCTCTTATGTTTGGCAGAAGACAGAGAATTGGGCCAGCCAGCAAGGTCTTCTAAGCAACTCTGCTTTAATTGATGGTTCTTCTTTCTACCTCAGTTTACAGCCCAGG
This sequence comes from Lathamus discolor, assembly GCF_037157495.1. Lineage (NCBI taxonomy): Eukaryota > Metazoa > Chordata > Aves > Psittaciformes > Psittacidae > Lathamus > Lathamus discolor. Next base: position 154,368,854 of record NC_088884.1, on the reverse strand, counting down.
GCATCACCAGGAAAGTTCTACAGCAAAGCTCCACACAAGCACCAGGAAGGTCTGCATAAAAGACTGAATCTACTACGTGCAGAACACCAAAGTGGCAAAAATAATCTGCTACTGTGGGAAGAGGGATCAGAATAAACACAGACCTGGATATGTTCCCCAGGCACGTCCAGTTAAATGAAGACTACAGAAACCCAAGTAAATAAGGGGAGTAAAATAAAATAAACACGCTACACCCCCATTCCCTTCCCTTTTAAAGTCTTCCTCCTACTTCAAAGCAATCCTCAGACTTTAGTGCTGTATGTGGGTAAGAAAGCATGCCCACACTATCCATACAGACCTCCTCTGGGGGAAGTGCTTAACCTTGCATGTCTTTGAAGAGCAGTGTCTGCCTGGTGGTGCCTAAACACAGGCAGCATCACCTTCTATATCCTACAGTGTGTTGTGGTTAAGTAAACTTTTCGTCAGCCCACTGCCCTTCTATTATGCAGCACTCCAGACTTCAGAGCTTGGGAAGAAAAAAAAAAGAAAAACCCTCTTTCTTCCAGATTTGTGCTAAACCAACAAAGCCTCGAGCAAGAAACAAGCAGTCAAAACAAAATCAAAAGAGCGTGAGACCGCTGTCTGGGGTATATGGTGGTATGGAATAGCTGGTGCAAAACCAGTGAAGAGCAAACAGAGCAGCTGCTGCGGAGGGCAAAACGCAGAAGTGCCAGACAGCCCCTGCAGAAGGAGCCACGTGGAAGAACTTTGCAGAGAATAGCTGGTGCAGTCACAGGAGAGGTACAGAATGGAGGGACTGCTGGTTGGTATGTGCTGCGCAGGGCAGATCGTGCAGAACACAGCACAGCAAGCAGAGGTTATGCAAAAGAACTGCTGTGCACTGATTTTCTGTGTGACCACTGAAGCTCCGCAGTAACACAAATTTCTGCTGCCTTTTCAAGCCTTTTCAGATGCCCACAGGCCACAACTCCTGAAGCTGCAGCAGGTGTGACTGCTGGACCACGAGAGAGCTCTGTGTTGCTTTTGCATATAAGCAAGCCCCAAGACTAATGCACTTCTCTTGTCCTGTCCAACCCTTAACAGAATTAAAGGAACCTGTATAAGGGAAGGAATTCCTTTGTTTTAACTAACTTGCTTGTAAATAGAAAGTGTCTCTTTTTCCAGTAACATCAGATTTTTTTAAACTGATACCGGAGGTACAAGCGTGGTAGAGCACTTGTGTAATAGGGGAGCAGATAGCCACAAATAGATAGCCAAAGGAGCAGCTACAGGGTGCTCGGTGAAGATGACAAGTGTCACAGTGACAGTGACTACAGCCTAAAGGATCTCTCTTCATTACTGGTTCCTTTTTGGGGAGAGCCACTTGTGTTTTAGGATGTTGCCCATTCCAAGCTGCTGGGAGGGTACAGACATAAATATAGGGTGCCATCCCTGCAGAAAGGGGTCTCCAAGTACCTGGCAGCTGTACAGAAATCTGGCCCAGTGTCATGCCCATCTAATTACATAAAACAAACTAACAATAGCCATACCTTCTTTTATTTTAAAACCATATTTCCCAAGAACATAATTATTTTCTGGTTATTCTGTGCTCTTTTCCTTTCTGGCTTTCTACTTCACCCATACATTGTCTTCCTAACAGCCAGAATCTCTGTTTATGAATGGTATTTCATAATGGAGCACCTCCCGTATGAAGTCAGGCTGAGAAAGTTGGGGCTGTTCAGCCTGGAGAAGAGAAGGCTGCGTGGGGACTTCATAGCAGCCTTCCAGTATCTAAAGGGGGGCTATACGGGTGCTGGAGAGGGACTCTTCATCAGGGACTGCAATGACAGGACAAGGGGTAAAGGGTTAAAACTTAAACAGGGGAAGTTTAGATTGGATATAAGAAGGAAGTTCTTTACTGTGAGGGCGGTGAGGCACTGGAATGGTATCCCCAGGGAGGTTGTGAGTGCTCCATCCCTGGCAGTGTTCAAGGCCAGGTTGGACAGAGCCATGGGTGGGATGGTTTAGTGTGAGGTGTCCCTGCCCATGGCAGGGGGTTGGAACTAGATGATCTTGAGGTCCTTTCCAACCCTAACTATTCTATGATCCTATGATTTTATTATGCACGGTGTTAGCTCATTCCCATTTTCTACTAAATGTTGAGCCTGGAAAGTTGTCTTTAACCTGCTCAGCCCCACAACAGGCACCAGTGAGCAGGGCAGGAGAGAGGGAGCTCCCCTGTGGCAGTTAGTTTGCTGGCCAAGGTGTGCAGCACCCACTGCAGCAAACCTTGTTGGGCTGCAGCACAGAAGCACCCTGCAATGCCCATGTCTTTCATATTGTTATTGATCTCTCTCTTTTGTTATTTTACTGACTGTGCCCTGCAGAAATAATGAAGTGGCTTTAGAAATATTCATGGTAACAAAAAAGGGGTCAGAGTAATAAATATCACAGAATCACAGAACTTTTTCGGTTGGAAAGAACCTTGAAGATCATCCAGTTCCAACCCCCTGCTATGGAACATTCCACTAGACCAGGTTGCCCATAGCCCTATCCAACTTTGAATACTTCCAGGGTTGGGGCATCCACAGCTTCTTGGGGTAACATATTCCAGCATCTCACCACCCACATAGTAAACAGCTTCTTCCTAATATCTACCTTCTTTCCAGTTTAAAACTATGCCCACTTGTCCAGTCACTACAAGTTCTTGTAAAAAGTTCCTGTCCAGCTTGTAGGTTCCCTTTAAAAACTAGAAGACTGCTCTAGGGGTTCCCCAGAGCCTTCTCTTCTCCAGGCTGAAGAATCCAAACTCTCAGCCTGTCTTCATAGGAGAGGTGCTGTGGAGCTCGGAGCATCTTTATGGCCTCCTCTGCACTCCAACAGATCCTCATTGCAGTTTGAATATCAACAGCTTTCATCTTGTCGACCCAACCTTGACTTGGAAAAGCTGTAGCTACCAGTTCAGTTTCTTTGAGAGATCAAAATCACACTCCTGTTCCTTCTTTTTTGCTCCCCTGGGAGAGACGCAGCCAGTAACCACTTGTAATAGGTAGGTCAACTGAATATTTTGTTTTAAAGTGACACCTACTGACATCTTATTTTCTCTTTGCCAAGAAACAGAGATAGTAAGGTTGTGTTACAGATTGAATGTTAACTGCTGGGGTCAGTAGATGCTGACTCTATCTGAAGGCAGAGCAATTAACCTCTGCAGCTCTGGCTGACGTCAGGGAGATGAGTAGCAATTAATAAAGTCATATTTCAGCAGCTAAGGGTCACACAAGAGCTGAACTGACACAGATGCTCCTGTGGCCAAAGGAAAGGACAATGCTCTCTGAAAGAATCTCATTTGACCTTTACTCCCTCAGAATGAAATCTGCTCCAGTGCAATGGCACTTGCAGACTGTTTTATGTGCGAGCTCCACAGATTTTCAGAGAAAGCTGAGGAACTGTTGGTAAAATGCAACAGTTCTTGAAGAGTAAGGAGACAGCCTTTCTCCCACACAGCGTCATGATTACAAGGCCAAGGCACTTAGCCAGTGCCAACAGCACAGTATTGTTTCAGTTTAAATATTGCTCTTACAGACTATTCAGTATTGTTGTAATAAGGGTTATTATGCATTTTGTCTCAAAATCATTGCTGTGTTATCTGGAAGCCAAAAAGCTCTGCTTACAATGAGAGAATCTGATCACTCTGTGGGTCTTAACAATTTGTTGTTCAAAAATCTGAAAAAATTAGCAAAAAACTCTTAAAAATATTTTGTATAATATTAATCAATGGCACACTCCTCACAACCTGTACATTTAGTCCTAACTTGGTACACACATATGGATAGGCTTAACTTTAGCGATGACAGTTTCCTGTATGCCACAGCCAGCTATCCTAAGATCAGAACATGCTTATGCTTTTTGCAAGCCTGGGTGCTAAGGTATCTTAACTGAAAGGAGTTGGAATACTCAACAGGTACAACTACCTTCTGTTGGAGGGGTGAAAACGGCTCTTCTTTTACTGACAGCATGGGCATCATGCCATTATTACAGGCAGTAATGTGATGGAAAGAAAGTTTTCACTTTTAGGAGGAATATACCTCATTCACCTTACAACTGAATAGTTGCAGTCACAGCCAGCCAACAAGTAATGAACAGATTGCTTTTTTCCATGTATGGTATGGTACAAACTCAAAGATGCAAGGTTTGTCACAAACATGACAGCTGGTATAGCCAGAAACTCTGCATGTGATGACAATCTGAAAGGAAGGTTCCAGCTGCCCTAAAGACACTCTGATGCAAAAAGGAGTTAATCAAAGACATATGAAGTCTAGAAAGTACAACTTGCTGTAGAAGATGGTCCAGATGAAGGTACTTCTTTCTTTGGGAAGGTAGCAATATGTGCTAATGAAGACAATTGTGCTGTTTAGGCCCTTAGGCTTTAGGGAGATCCGGATTTAGCTTTTAGCAATTACTGTCCCTGGTTTATTACATAGAAGTCTCACATGCTCTAACTGTAAACTAGGCTTAATAGTGCTTCCTTTCTGCTTCTTGTCACATACAGGCAGAATTGAGGACAACAGGATTCCAACTAGATACTCTCTAAATGACATCATAGCATAATCCCTGAATATGAAAAAAACAGTGTAAATAAATTACTTGTGTGAAAGCATTTCTAAACATAGCCTAAATAAAGTCAGAATAATTATGCCATAGGGCTGCAAAGAGTTTTTGTAACATCAGAGTCCAATTTTCCATGTGAAAATTTTCTCCTGGGAGAGTCTATTCAAGTCTGACAGAGGAGGGAGGGAGGGAAGATATATTTGCTTAAAAAGAGGTTTACAACAACACATCATTAGTGTAAACTTTATTCTCCTTACAGTAGAAACATACAAAGTACGAGCCAAAAGTAGTATAACAATTTTACAGCAAAGCTTACCAGTAAGATGCAAAACTAATTTGTATAAAATTCTTAAAAAACACTGTGCACTTTCTCAAACTTAACTTTGTTCAGCACATCGAGTTGATTTATATATAATAAGGCATTAATTCTATAAGAATCATTTACTATATTCCAAAATCGCATGACCTAGGTGTAACACTCTATAGCCTGACACCATTTTTGTTCCTTTCAGATATTTACAGATTTAATCTACTGCATTAACATGTAGCATAGAAGCACTAAGAACAAATACAAGCTTTGCCAATACTAGGTTCACATTGAAAAACTGACATAAAGAAAAAAGCTCAGCTGTGCATCACAATAGCTTGGGCCTGCTGCAGCCATGACTAGTTTAGGATAGTTTCCCCTTTTGGCATTCTTCCTCATTTCCCATTGTATTTTGGTCTTTCAAAAGAGATGGAGAACTGCTTGGAACTTGCAGGAACTGAAAGTGGACCCTATTGCTATCAGCTACCCAAAATTTATTTTCCTCTCCAGAACACAGTTCTTAAATTTCACTTGAGTTAAATCTATAAATGGCACAATTGAATTCATTCTAGCTACTATGTACAGAAATGGCTCAGGCAATTAAGTTAGTCCACCTTGTCATTAGTCAACAGGAAGTATAATTACTGTAGCTGTAAAGGAGGTATCTAGTGTTCCAGAATAAGTGAGTTTAATTATGGTGAGAGCTTCCTCAATTCTATTTACATAACAACTTCAGGCTCAATGTTAAATAGCAAGTCATCATTCCCTCTTCGAACTTCAAGTAGTAGAGGTGATTCATTCATCACAGCCTCTTGCAGGTCGCTGGAAGTCATCAAAGGACGCCCATTGACTTTAACAATTATATCTCCATCTTGGATCCCTCCTCTGCAGAGACAAGAAGGAAAAGGCAGTAAATATACATTCTATGCAGACAAAAACTATTCACCACCTCTTTGGCTGATGTGATTAATTTTAACTTATTTTAGTTTTCGTTGAAGGGAAATTCCACCCTTCTGACTGCAAAAGAATAACTTCTAAATGCAAAATCAGGCTTGTGTTAGTTCATTGAGCATTTTCTTCTAAAACAGCAAAAACAAGTAGTCTAGCTTTCTCCGTCTTCCACAAAACTGCAGCAAGGGAGAAACAGAAAAGACTTTCAGCCATTATTCCCACAATAATTTTTGCAAGTGCTTTTTCACACTTTCTCAGTACAAATCAGTACAAATATTTTGGGTTTTTTTAACCTAAAGCATGATTTTTAATTGTTTAAATAATAATCAAGACTGATACGAGAAAGTACTTGAATATAAACAGAAGTATTACCTACCACTATCTATTTGGAGATTTACTTACAGTGAAGAAAACAATGTGCTTTACATACCTATGAGAAGGTGAGTTTGGAACAACTTCATGTACGTAAATTCCACTTCTGACATCAGGAAAATCAGCATTATTGTGTTTCAGTTCTTCCACCAAGCTAAGAGAAGAACAAATTTATATAGCATTTGATTCCACTACAAAACCAGCAGCATTCAAAAATATTTATTCACCATTTTTTTGTGACCAAAACTAAATGACTTAACAGTTGTTTGCCCTTGTTCTTTCGATGAGAATGCAAAAACACTACTTGCCTGTGCTAAGCATGCTATATTTAATGGTCTCATACATCTTCAAGAATCTGACTTTAACTATTTGCAGCAGCAGCACAGAGCCACTCTAGAAGAGCACAGGATAGCAGCACTCGCTGTCCTAGGTACTGTGCAGGGTCAAAAGACATTCCTGCCCCAAAGAATTAGTGCTGGTGATGGGGCAGAACTTTGCTGACTATTTCACTTCTTTTATTTCACAAGTCATTCTTAATTTGTCTTTATCTAGAACAATATAGTTGTTTATAACTTCAGTCGTCAAATAGATCAGAACTATCTGTGGGAGTTTTTCGAGGAAACTTCAGCTTCCTCAAGTTTTCTTGAGGAACTGTTTGTGAATCCTTTCCTAAAGAAAGAAGACAGGAACCAGCTGCAAAATAAAGACTCTACAAACACCCCCTCTTTACTGAGGAGATGACATCATTTTAAGTCTGTGCTCAGTGTGGGTTAAAACCCATTTCTAGAAAAAAAGGGCTTTAAACTAATGATGGATGACTTGGCTGTCCACCATGAAAACCTGGGGTCCCCCAGACAGAAACCAAGCCCAAATGACTGTGCATAGCTTCACTTCACTTGCTTTTGTACTGAGGAAGCTAACAATTAAATCACTAAAGTAATACATCAAGGAAAATAGTCTTTTTCCTGAAAACAGGCCTAGAGATATCTTACACTGATTGTTTAGATATTGCAAAAGCAGTCAATTCTCACATAATGTTCACTTCACAATTATGCACAGAAACATTCTGAGTTTCTTCCAGCGGTGGCTAGGTGGTGTTAATGCCACTACCCAGATCCATTCCAGCTGAGGATCTCACCCTTCGGGGGGGATTGCAAGAGTGTAACTCAATAAACAAAGATGGCTTTGCTACAAGCCTGGCTGGAAATTGCATTGTTTAATTTTGTAGTCTACTGCCACACTGGAAATGTGCCTATTGCTGGGAAAGAACATAGATGTAATAATGTAAGATGTTATTCCAGAATATATTTGGGTAACAGAAAGACACAAAGCAGTGCATGACAGAAAAGACATTAAAGAACTAGAGGAAGGTGTCCACATTCTGGCTTCATTAAAACAGAGGTACGAAGCTTTAGTTCTACACTTTAGCAACTACTCTCTTTTCAGTTAATGGTTAGGCATTAAATCTCACATTATACAGCCTCCACTGGCACTGATAAAACTACCACCAGCTAACCTGTCATTGGCACTCACAGTCACCTGAAAGCAGCAGCTTGTTTAAATGTCACCTAAAACCTAATATGACTCCAGACGTGCTCATCAACCAAAATCCTCCTTCCTAATATGATTATCAGTATTCAGGAGTCAGAACACGTATTTCACCACTCATTAAAATGTTTGCAGACTTCACAGAAGCTAATGCACACTTCTGGATTCACTGGAGATTTGTAATGAAAACTGAATGAAGTTCTGAACAACTACTGACCATATCTTGTGTGCATGATTATACAGACTACTTTCTATAATACTTACGCAGGTGTTATTGTCAGCATTCTGATGCCAATGAAACGTTTCTTCCCATCTGAAAGCAACAGAGGATATTTATGAAACTTAGGCAAACACTGACAAAAATAACTACTTTGATGACCAAAAATACCTGTCAATTAAAACAGGATGTATCAGCTCTTAACAAAATTAAACAGAAATCATACACATCTACACTGAGGTAATTTTTTATTCTGGTTAGCCTTGATGTACAGAACAACAATCCCTCTCCCTGCAAGTAAGAGAGAAGCTCATTAACACTCTATGAGGTGTCGTTCAGGAAATTCAGGAAAATTTCTGCAATCTAGTATCACATGACTACACTAAATGAAAAATTCTTAATGAATTAGCATTTCATCTGGAAATGGTCAAGACAATTTAATCATTTGTTGTTCTCATTAAAATGTAGAAATGGGATTTAAAGAAATTAATATTTCCACTCTTCAGAGAAACGGTAACCAAAAGACTCACACTGATTCTGATGTAAATGGCTTGTTATTTCTACCCCAAAGAATGAAAAAGCAAGTTTTGAAAACAGAAATACCAAATGACCCCAAGTAAACCCAAACATAGACCTTAGCCAAAATGATCAGAGGGCTGGAGCACTTCAATGGAGAAAGGCTGAGAGAGTTGGGATTGTTCAGCCTGGAGAAGAGAAGGCTCCAGAGAGACCTTATTGCAGACTCTCAGTACTTAAAGGGGACCCTCAGCAAAGGTGGGGACAAGCTTTTAGTAGGGCTATTGCAATAGGAGAAGGGGTAATGGCTTTAAAGAGGGGAGATTCAGACTAGATTTAAGAAAAAAAGTTTTTACAATGTGCGTGACAAAACAGTGGCACAGGTTGCCCAGAGAGGTGGTAGACGCCACAACCCTGGAAACATTCAAGGTCAGATTGAAAGTATAGTGGAAGATGTCCCTGCTCATTGCAGAGGGGATGGATTAGACGACCTTTAAAAGATCCCTTCCAACACAAACTGCTCTATGATTAGCCGGAGCTACAGAATTTTAAATGGTGAAAGTCACTCCTTTAGGGACAGCACCACATGTCTGTAGCAGCTTTTAGTGGTCATGCACAGACATGCACTGCACAGCTGTCTTTTGAAAGATGCAGTCTGATGACTTCCTGAAGTGAGTTCTTCAGTAGTTAGCTATATCCGGTTTGAAACATTATTTCCCCTTACTTGTTCCAGTGTAACTATTTCACAATTTCTTAGAGCTTCTCCATGCTCTCATGTAAGGAAAAAGTTTGAAAAGAAGATGTACACGGTCTCCTCTGACTTGTTTTTTCCAAGAAAAATAGTCCCAAGTAAAGGAATTAGTCCTGAATCTTATGTATGTTCACTATTCCCATCAGCATCAGTGAAAATGTGGATGACTAAACATTGGATTTACTACACTATGAACAATCTGACAACTGTAACTGTCAGCCCTGCTTTTCCCTGTAATGCTCTGGCTCTCCTCTATTTCAATGTGAAACTAATGAGATCAGAATCAGCTACAGTAAGAGTGTCATGAAGAAGTCCATTTGCCCAAATTGAAGCCTCAGAAGCTTTGGCGTGGCACTCACAGTGCTTCTCTACATGGCATAAATGGAAGTTTTCACTTTTTAAAAATACCCAAACATGATTCTCCAACCTGAAAATACACCCCCTCCCCCCCACCCCGCCCCGGCAACGTAGACAATTAAAATTGTGAAGCTGTCTTCAAGAGACACAGAGATGACAGACTGGTGACAGTTCACTGTTTGCATTAAACAGTTTGCTGCTGGTCATCGCCTGTGTGATGCACAAATACACAGAAGCACAAAGCATGCCCTGGGGGCTGAGTTACAAATCTTTACATGAAAGAAAAATGAAAATGAAAGAAAGGACAAAAGAAGCTCAGCTGGAAGAAACAAAACAGCAAGGAGGAGACTGGGCAAGAATGAAAAACCACAGAAATGCCACTGGTTAAGAGGGAATTATTTCCCCAGTGGCCAATGATTCATATAAAAATAAGGCTTTTGGGGAAAAAAAATCTGGTAACCACAAACTTATTCACAACTAAAGGTCTCATTCTACCTTCATCTTGGGGCAGGTTAGGGTATTATTTCAATCCTGTTCACACATTAAAATTCCAAATAGTCTTCGGGCCTCTCTCCACAGTAAGTTTGCCACACTGGAAATAGTGGTTCTTATTGTAAAAGTGGTAGGCTATTTATAAAGTCAAACTAATAATTATGAGTTGTGGATAATTTTAGCAGCAGGGTCTAGATTCCCTTCCTTCCCACCCTCTAGCCATTTCATACATCAGAATACAGGCAAAAAAAACCTTCAGGCCCCTTGTTTAGCAAAAGTCCATTTTATTCTATTTAACATGAGTCGAACATCTTGCACAAACCCCAAATTTTTCATCAGCAATGATTAGAGAGAAATACAGTTGGCCAGTTTATTAGAACTATCAGCAGAGTTCTTGCTGATAGTTCTAATGAACCAGTTGTAGTCTTTTATCACCCCCTAAGGATAGGCCTTTTGAAGCTGGGGTAAAGTCACATTGGCAGAACAGTATGTGGCACCTGAAACTACCACTGTCACGTTACGTGCGCTCTGTGAATAAAAGAAGTCTCAAAGCCTGTCATTCTGGCAATTTGTGCAATCACAATGCAAAAGAAAAAATTATTAGGAGAACTGGAATAAAGTGAGGTTATAAATCTAAGAAGCACGTCACCAGGGTGAAGTCCCAGTAGTAAAGGTTAATGTGTTGGAACAACCAGGTTGAACAAATAAAAAACCATTTTGGCTTAAAGCTAGAGCACAGCGCACCAGAGAGATACTCAAATCACATTTCATTTGTAAACCATGCCAAATTAAACACTGATTCCAGTGGTACAAAGACAAGCAAACCAGCCTCAACCACTAGTTTAAACTTGAATCTGTTTTGTGTTAATAGAAAGTCACAAGCAGCTGACCTTGAGTCTCTAGAAGCAGTTCACTATTTAAAGGGATTTCTGTTCCACACCAAGGAAAGCGTATGCATTAGTGTTAAACTTTTCTCTTTTTTACTGAAACTTGTAACAGTAGAGATGCTAACCAGAAAGATAAACACAGGCTGAAGGCAAAGTGTTTATGACTTATAAAATGTGGCAAAAAGAATTAAGTCCAAATTAAGGGGTCAGGTACTCAGACTCTTATGGGCATGAAGAACTGGCACATAAGTATCCCCATCACAGCTGATTTCGGTGGGGCCATGATATCACCAAGGTCTCCAAGTGAAGAAGCGAACCCTGCACTTTTTATTCAAGCAGCAGGCAAAACTCCTACTTCTCCGCTCACTCCTTTTGTACTTAGATCATATTGCAAATTACATGAGCAGCCCTGAAAGCATTTAAGAAAGATATTCCACTGCCAACTGAAACCATGAAAACAGCTCAAGTATACAATGCTGTATTATGTGCAATGTATCTTCCATATAAACTGCATAGCTGAATTTAATCAGCAGTCTGAATCTATACCCAGCAAGCCTCCTAAGAAGCCCTCATGACTATTGGCATTAATTATCAGTAATAATCACATAAATACATAGGTAAGCATATAGTTTCAACACAATTAATAAAGCATTCTGCGGATGCAAGTGTGGATTCATATAAATTACTTGCTGGATGTGGCCAAGGCAGAACTCCCCCATTTCTCCCTGCCCATCTGAAACGGTTTATCCACTTTTCTGTTAGCATTATGTCAGAGACCAGGCTGAACTCTTAGGCTTGATTTTAATATTTTGCCAAATCACTGATGTACTGTCTTTCATTCTAGAGGATCCATATTTGAACACTTTCTAGTTTCACTTTTATGCTCAACTCTAAACTAGGAATAGATGGCAGAGCAAAGACTGAAACTGAGGAATTCCTATGGGATACTAAAAAAGGCACAGAAGTAAAAAAAAAAAAAAAAAAAAAAATCAGTCAAGGCTTAAGTGAATAGATGACTTTCGGAGGTAATGACAGTACACATGGATTGTAAAACTTGAGATATAGATGGAAATGCTTAACTTGATGCATCAGTTCAGGAATTCCTAACTCTAAAAGGAGGTTAACATCATTACTGATAAATCCAAAATTAGCAAAGGCTTTCAAGCCATTCAGCAGAAAAATATGTCTATGCAGAGTGTGGTATATCTTTGGTCAAAACTATATTAGGTATGATTATGTATTACCCAGGCATTAGGTAATATAGAATGTTATTTAATGATAATCAGCGGAAATTCTTTACTCAAACAACATCCTCTAATTTTTTTCCTCTTCTCTGCTCCTGTACTGCGGCAGATCATATATTTGGAGTTACATATAATGGATGGGACTTCTGCATGAAACGGATGGTTATCCGATCAAGGTTATCCGATCAACTGAGATTTAAAAGACCAACATCAAGCTTGTTAAACAATGTTGACAGTATCTCCTATATGCCAGAGTATCTGGAAAGAGCCATTTCCTAAGGGAATTTTATCATCTTCACGCAATATGACACTTGGAGCAAAATGGTAATACCCTTGAACTTATTTCCATGACCTAATTGTACCATAAGGGTGGATCCCACTGAAATTACTGGATCATAATTGGAGCAAAAGAAAACACAAAAAAAACATCCCAAGATGCTTACATAAAATCTTTATGTCAAGAAATAATGCCTATACACCAAAACTGAGGACTATTACTAAAGGCTTAAAAAATGCAAACTAAGTCTCAAATATGGTGAAAATATCTCCTAGAAACTCTCCTTGTCTTTGCATCAAGGGCTTTTTCCATCAACACCTCCTCCAGCCCCAATCAACAAGTGAAAAACTATCTAATTTGGGAAATTCGGCAAAACACAGATGAGGGGACCCCTCAGAATTGTGAGGGTCTCAAATATAGAAGCGGATGTGCAACTTTAAAACCTCAGACTAAGGGAAGTTTCTAAAATAACAGTATCTGAGAGAACACTGAGAGGACAATAGTGCTGGCATCAGCAACTGGATGAACTCAGGAGAAGACAAGATTAATATCAGACAGATTTAAGAGAAGCAGCAGCCAGCAGCCATGATAAAAGACGGGTAGGGTGTGGACAGATAAATTGGCAAGCAAAAGAAAAAGAAAGGTTTGATCTGGCTGAAGCATTACTAGATCAGCTTTGGCTGTGCTGCATCTAGAATGACACCCAGTAGAGTGTGACAGATGCAAGGCAAGCATATAAAAAAGTCCAGAGTACTGCAGTTGTCAGTTTATTTAGATTTATATGCTCTTTGGTACAGATGCCTTTCTTTTTTTTAGCCTCTCCCCCATCCTCCCAGTGCATTTCTTCAGGAATCAGTACACAGCTCTTCTTCCACTGAGGTCTGAGAGTCTGTCACAATATCCAGTTATATAGTATTGACATAGATGACCATGGCAAAATAAAGATCATCCACTGATGATGTGCACACACACTACACTCCATCTGTAGAAAACTATTTTAAAATTTCTTACTTTATTCTCTACAGTACACCTTAATCTCCTTTTCTCTTGGACAATATGTGAAAGAGGAGGATAAGACTCCTTGAGCAGGTCACCATGTGTTTTCAAGATCATTTGAGACTGTAATGACTCATCTGTGTCCTCACTATCCTCAGAAGTCCTTTTTCCCACATCTGTACAGATACTGTCTACTTCCTGGGGGTTTGAATAATAAAATGTCTTCTGTGAAGTTGTTTTCTATTTCCAAGTCTATGGTGTTCTATACTGTAAAGTAACGCTGCTCCTTTCAGTAATAGGATCCCAGAGCTGTGTCTTTCAGCACTTTAATGATAGATCAGGACAACAATTGCAAGATGTCACTGTTTCTTGCAGACCTTACCTTTACTTTGTTTGTCATGCGACTCTGTGAGAAACTGAGTGATACGGTCTGAAGGAATAGCAAAAGAAATCCCAGCTGTGACCTTCAAGGTGTTAATCCCAATCACTTCACCATCCTGTTGAGAGACAGTAATCTATTAATTCAGTCCCAAGTGACAGGGCTCATCTCACTGCCTAGCATTTCATGTTAAAAGCTGGAGTAAGAAATTGTAGTGTTGTTATCACTCAAAAAATAAACATTAGTTGTAAGGGAGGATCTGGGCTCTGATTCACAATCCCTTTCACATTTCACTGTGCTAGCCAGAGAGATTACAGTACAGTTTGTTCATCCAAGGTCCATCCCACCACTCGGCAAGAGACTCCCTGCACTGAGCAGGCAGTGGAGCCACTGTAACCACTACAGCCATAATTCTCTGACCTGCAAAATCACTCCTGGTTTAAAAGCATTCTATTTTAAAATTAGTTCTGCAGATTAACCAGTGTTTGCTGTGCATCCCAGGTTCCATAGGGAGAACAAGTATGACTGTTCATACCAGATCCCGTTTTTTTTTTTTTACTGCTGTGTAAAATTTCCTCTGCTCTACAGGAAAGTGTTTTCCGATGGTATATGAACCTAATCTGCATAGTTTGTATTGGCTTCAGGGTATCTGCCTACCATTAGCTTGAATAAATAAAAGCTGGTATGACCTGTGAATCTTTTCAATATTCTCCCACTTACTTCAAACTAGCTCTTGACACAAAACAGAAGAACCAAGTCACCTAGACTTACCAGATTAACCAGAGGTCCTCCAGAGTTGCCGTACTGTAAAAATGATAAGGGAACAATAAATTCGTGGTTCATTGCAGGAAATGCAATTTTAATTTCAAGCAGCATTTTTTTTATATGAGTAAATTAAAAGATGTAAAATGTAAAAAGCAGGTTGTTTCCTAGGCAGCACAGAAGAACACAATATTGACCACAGAATACACATAGGTCTTACACTACCCATTCACACCTCTTATGATATAAGATTTTTTTTTCTTTTCAGAGACAGGCCTTAAGTTAGGAGCAGCAACTTACCACTCCAAATAGTCAGACCCTAAGTTTAAGGAGAAACATTAACAGTTAAAACAAGCATTTCTATTCTTCTAAAGGCCATCAGAATAAGCCACAGTTCTTAAGTAGTTTGATTGATCCCTTTGGTTTGTAATGTAAAGTCTCTCATTCTCCATTGGAAAAGAACACAGTGCTTTACATATCTAATCACGGCATATTGCTATGAGGTAGATACTATGTAAGGATTGATTTAGTAACCATAGGCATGCAGCCCTCTCTAGGGAGGGCATATAGCAGCTCTGAGCAGCTCAAATTTACTTAATACCTAATGGCCTTCAACAGACACATACAACAGGACCATAGGAAATCACAGAATCACAGAATCACAGAATCCCAAGGGTTGGAAGGGACCTCAAAAGATCATCTAGTCCAACCCCCCTGCAAGAGCAGGGTAACCTACAGTACATCACACAGGAACTTGTCCAGGCGGGCCTTGAATATCTCCAGTGTAGGAGACTCCACAACCCCCCTGGGCAACCTGTTCCAGTGCTCTGTCACTCTTACAGTAAAGAAGTTCTTCCTGATGTTAACGTGGAACTTCCTATGTTCCAGTTTACACCCATTGCCCCTTGTCCTATCACTGGATATCACTGAAAAAAGCCTAGCTCCATCATCCTGACACCTACCCTTCACATATTTGTAAACATTAATGAGGTCACCCCTCAGTCTCCTCTTTTGCAAGCTAAAGAGACCCAGCTCCCTCAGCCTCTCCTCATAAGGGAGATGTTCCACTCCCTTAATCATCTTTGTGGCTCTGCGCTGGACTCCTTCAAGCAATTCCCTGTCCTTCTTGAACAGAGGGGCCCAGAACTGGACGCAATATTCCAGATGCGGCCTCACCAAGGCTGAGTAGAGGGGGAGGAGAACCTCTCTTGACTTACTAACCACTCCCTTTCTAATGCACCCTAAGATGCCATTTGCCTTCTTGGCCACAAGAGCACATTGCTGGCTCATGGTCATCCTCCTATCCACCAGGACCCCCAGGTCCCTTTCCCCTTCACTACTTTCCAGCAGGTCAACCCCCAACCTGTACTGGTACATGGGGTTGTTCTTCCCCAGATGCAAGACTCTACACTTGCCCTTGTTAAATTTCATCAAGTTTCTCCCCGCCCAACTCTCCAGCCTGTCCAGGTCTCGCTGAATGGCAGCACAGTCCTCTGGTGTGTCAGCCACTCCTCCCAGTTTTGTGTCATCAGCAAACTTGCTGAGGGTGCACTCAGTTCCCTCATCCAGGTCATTGATGAAAATATTAAACAGCACCGGTCCCAGCACCGACCCCTGAGGAACTCCACTAGTCACAGACCTCCAGCTAGATTCTGCGCCATTGACCACAACTCTCTGCCTTCTTCCTTTCAACCAGTTCTCGATCCACCTCACTACTTGATCGTCAAGCCCACACTTCCTCAGCTTATCTATGAGGATGCTGTGGGAGACAGTATCAAATGCCTTACTGAAATCAAGAAAAACCACATCTACCGCTCTACCATCATCCCTCCACCTAGTCACTTCCTCATAGAAGGCTATAAGGTTGGTCATACATGACTTCCCCCTCATAAAACCATGTTGGCTGTTCTTAATGACCCCCTCATCCTTGATATGCCTAGTGATGGAGTCAAGAATAAGTTGTTCCATCATCTTTCCAGGGAGGGAGGTAAGGCTGACCGGTCTATAATTACCCGGGAACTGGAGAAGTTGCTTGTCTCAAGTTTGTTTCTGAGTTTTCAAGTAGGTGTACTGAACAGCCAAGAGCAGCAACTTAGCACTCAAAAGAAACAAAAGCTAGTGATGCATGACAGCAGCATGAGCCATATAAACTGTTTATACTTAGATAGCACTGGGCAAACCTTATAAAATCTCAGAAGAATAAAGCAGACATTAAACTTTTTAAAACAGCTTCAAAGTTTGAGTTTAAACAGAGATCAGTTTCTTAAATTGTACCTTTTCAGTGATCAAGGCTAGACACTTGATTTTTACGTCTGACTGACACAGAGGAACCAAGCTAAAGATTTTTCAGCCTTCCTTAACATATTATCTTTCCTTCACTTGTCCTCTGCTTGCAGGATGTCATAATGAAAGAACTTTTGTCATGTGCAATGTATCTCCATTTAGGAGCTATGGCCCTCTTTTCTCCTGCCCTATGTTGCTGCTGTCCCAGCACTTCTCAGAAGGCAGCTGCATACACATTCCTGCAGGAAAGTCCTGGCTGAGCCACAGGAATGCTCTGAATAGACCAGCTCTGAAACTCCTCCCATTCTCAGGAGAAAACTAGTGCATTAGCGAAGCACAAAGCATCTCTATGCCAGGGACTATCTTCATATCTTGTGGTCTCAGATGGCAAAGCAATTCAAACGTATTGTCATTTACCTTACCTCCTCAGCTGTCACTATTTGCACACACTCTGCTATTGTTGTCAAAACTTGCTCATTAGCTTTTGAGGGCAGTGAATGCCTAAGTATATACAAGCAAGGAGTCTGATCTTGAGGAATGTGTATAGGCGTGAGGTCAAGAATTCCATGTTCTAATTCTGTCTCTGTCACTAATTCAGTGTGTGCTCCTAAGTAACTCAATTTGAGAAAGTTTTCCTATTCTCCTTATACAACTGGAGAGAGAAATTTCAATTAAATACCTGAAGGGGTTCAGCTCCTGGATCATATAGAAGCTTTTTGGAGAAGCTCACTTTCATGTCATATCTTAGCACCCTCTTTCTCCACATAACTTCTCAACAAGTCTGTGCCAATAAACATTCATGAAGCACTTCACATGTGTAAAACACTAAGTGTTATGACTTGCTACATCAAATTTGACATAGAGGTCCAGCAAATAAATCCTGAGAATATTTTCTTTTCAATGTGTAACAGATTTAAGCCATAAAATTTCAGATCATTTTCTGCCTCAGATATGCACGCAGTGCTGTTTTTAGAATCAGTACAAGTTATATGCATACCCAAGGACTTTACTTAAGCTCTCTGGATCACTCCAAGTTGCTCTGAAGAGACATTATTGTTATGTATTTCTATATATAATGCAATGCTAGGACCCTCAAGTCCAAACTGTATCTCAAACTTTATGTTATTTTACATATAGATTCTTGGAGTATGTGATGTGCAAAGGGAAAACAAGAACAACAGAAACACAGCCCTCTCCTGAAGTTCTCTACCTGGGTCTCATGTTATTAAATTGAAGTAGATACTATCAGACAACTCCATCTGATTCTAATGCATGGAGATGAAAGAAACTTTGGCTCTATTCTACAGCTTGCTTCGCCAGATCAGCTGAACAAGCAGAGAGAAATGTGTTGATTTACAGCTGGTCTATAAACCATGTATTACTGCAGGAGATCTAGAGAATGAGAAGGGTCTGTTATGTGTAACATCTTCACAGACAACCTCAAAGAGGGTAGTTTTATTTATCAGACATTTCACAACACTAATGCCTGAATACAATTTACAGACACTGCATAGTCTTTTATAAACAGAGGACCCTATTACTGATTTTAAATGAAGATGCTTTTATTTAGTGGATTCATCTCTCAGAGCGCACACTTCCCTGATGAAGGTGGGGGCTTCAACGTCCCAGAACTGTGAAAATCAGTTCCTTACATACCTAGTACTTACATTGATAATAGCATCTGTCTGAATATAATCCATGTCTGAGTCCCGCAGACCAAGTTCTTTGCCATCTCTCTGAGCAGTGCTGACAATACCTGTTGTCACAGTGTTCTGTAAGGCAAATGGACTTCCAATAGCCACTACAAATTCTCCTGGCCTCAGATCAGCAGAGTGTCCCAGTAACAATACTGGTAGTTTTTTCTTAAATAAAAACAGAAAAAAAGAAATAAGTATTAGTTTATACATGAAAATAATCTGATTGGAAAAATCAAAAACTAGCAAAAAGTTAGACACATCCATTACATTGATAAAGGACACACTCACTATCATATACCCAGCACTTATGCCAGGTAAAATTAGTATACTGTCTTCAGAAACAAACTGCTAGCAACAGTACCTTGCAATTTCATCCAGAAATAAAAAGCCTGCAAGATTCTGAAACAGATTTCCCTGCTTTCCAGCAGATTGTTCCCTCTTCCTCCTAGAAACATACGAACTAGCTGACCACATTCTCTACACTACATATCACCTTGCAGGTCAAGTACTGGCACAAAGCTAGAAGGATTAGTCAGAATAGCCTGGATTGTCAGGTAATGATAGCAGAATCTGAGCACATATTAACTGAGCTGCATTTTTTGACCTTAACTTTTAGCAGTTCCTAGCACAGAAGACAGTCATTTCATTCCAAGATATGAAACATTTCAAGGCTTGTATTTATCAGTATATTGTCTTCCCCAGATATATTTCCAAAGAACCCCTAAACAGATACTCCAGCCAATCACTCTGTACTAAATGAAACCAAAATAGGGTTCCCAAATTCATTCATTCATCTGTTTATGCCACTCACCTTAGGGTGAATCTTTATTGTTGCAATGTCAGATTTCTTGTCAATATCTCTGATAGTTGCTTCATAAGTATCTCCATTCTGCAGCTGCACTTTCAATTGCTGTCTCCCTGATACAGCATTGGTGCTTGACACCACGTGTGCATTGGTCACAATTAAACCAGAATCGGACATAATAAATCCAGATCCACTGGAAAGCGGGACATTTCGCCCAAAGAGAGGGTGCCTGTACAAAAAGCAAGTAATTATAACTCATAAGGGAAGCATAATTTAACAGCAGATAACATTAGGTACCATTTACTACCTTTCACCTGAGAAATAACAAAGCATTTGATGACAGAGGCCTCTTTGCTGAAAACTGTGATTGCTTTTAGTCAGCCAGGGAGAGAAGAAACAAGGTTTTCAGAAAACTGGCAGTCTTTTTCTTTGTTTTCCCATTCTGCCTTCATGTATTTCCTTGCAAAGAGACTAGGTGACAAAAAAGGAAGGAGGAGCCCATCTGATCCCACCGGCTGCTGCTTCTATATGGGAAGAAAATAATGACAGGAAATAGTAGGGCTGACAAATGGATCAATATTCTAACAGGAAAAAAGGAAGAAGGAAACTTGCAGCTGGACAAAGGATTAAAGGAAGAGGTGATGTCTCCCGGAATCATGAAGCCGAAGCATAGACTGGCAGGAAGATCATGTCTGGAAGGACTGGGAATGTGAGAGAAAAGAAATGAAGCACACTAACAATGGGTAAAACTTGGTGGGAAACATCATCTGATGCAATAGAGATAGTTAAAACTTTATAAACTGTTTAAAACATGATGACTTTTCTGTGAACAACTGCTGCAATGACCTTAGATTTGTTAAGAGGAACAGAAAGTGCCTGGGCAGTAGATGATGAGAAAAGGTCCACAAATTCTTCTTTCTTCTGAAATATGGTCCTTATTAGGAAATTGTTTGAAAGTTCTGGACTATACAGCAGTAAAGAATTGGAGCCAATCCCAGGCAGAAGGCAGTACCACAATTAGCACCCAGCAGGCTGCTGAACAAACATTACTTATAGGGAAAGAAAAACAATCTTAACTACATTTGCAATGATCTTAAACATCTTCAACTATAGCATTCTCTCAAAAAAAACAGTCACTATGTGCATAAAGCTCTGTTTCAGAAAACCTGATTATTTCCATTTTGCATGTTAAAAAAAGCCTGCAAAAATTCTCCAAATTCTTAAGCCTACATAAAATTAGAGTACTCTAAGCATAAAAGTATTCAGGTAATGGAGTACAAATAATATTTGACATAATTTCTTCTGACAGCAGGTTGGTTTGAGCACTCAGTGTTAAACCTGCCTCCCAGGTTGTTTTGAGTACTCCATGTTAAACATGCTGACTCAGCTCCAGCTTCAGCGCACTTTATATTGGTATGTTTTGGACAGCAAATTTACTACATTTTTTTTTCCTATCAGAAATCATTTTTGTGTTTAGACAGGTTACACCAGGTCAACATAACACCTTTTAATGTTCTGCTGCCAAAATAAAATCACCTCTTATTGAAAGTAGAATAAGCATCAAGGACCTATGTTTTCCCACCCTACTTTCAGGATTTGTTTTCTTTAAACTGAGATAATAAACATAATCCAAGAAGCAGCACATTTAGTGAAGGCTGATCTTCAAAGATAATATGGGCTTATTTTAGGGCATACAGTATGTATTGGAAATACTGTAAGCCAAATAAAATAGATCTATTAAAAAGGAACAAACCACACAAAACTCATGGTTCTCTGGAAAAATGAGTCTGCTGTAATGTTTCAGAGTATTTTGTGAACTTCAAGAATTCAAAATGAAAGCTACTACTTGTAGACCTTTGTTAGGCAATGTAAGTAAAACACAAAGAATTGAAAAGTGTTACCTGAGGAAAAGTTCAATGTGCACAACTGCAGGTGCAATCTTTTCCACCACATCTGCTATGAAGTTGAATTTGTATCTTGGGCTGCTGGACTGTAGGTGACCTATACTAGCAGAAAGAATTGGATATGTTAATAAGACAATTCCGTTTTTTACCGAGTAGGTGAGACAAATATGCGTTGAATTGGTCTGTTTCTCCTACTGGGACAGTTTCCAAACAGGTACTGGAAAAGGAATCAAAGTAACTAAGTTTGTTCAAAATTTATTCAGAATTTTGCTTAATCCTGATAAAATTAAACATCAGCATCACTTGGCTATAAGTTCTTTGACCTCCTTGGAAGTCTAAAAGCCTTGTCTGAAGTATTTTTCTCAGGACAACTACTAATTATTATCTAAACCGCATAAGGTCATAGGATAAGCAAGGTTGGAATGGACCTCAGGAGATCTCTAGTCCAACCTCCTGCTCAAAGCTGGGTCTGCTACAAAGGCAGAGCAGGAAACTCAAAGGGTCTGTCTAGCTGGGACTTGCGAAACTCCACGGATGGAGACTCCAGAAACCCTCTGGGCAACCTGTCCCACTGTTTCACTGTCCTCCATAAAGTAAAAGCTTTTCTTCTATCTAGCCTGATCCTCTCTTGTTGAAACTCATGTTTCAGCTAATGCCCATGGTGTCTTCTCCACTACACATCGCTGTAAGGAGCCTGGCTCCATCCTCCTGATAACTTCCTCACAAGCACAGGAAGGCTGCTGTTAGGTCCTCCTGAAACTTTCTTTTCTCCAGGATGAACAAGCCCAGTTCCCTCAACTTTTTCTCATTGAAGATAAGTTCATCCCTCCCCCCACCCCCCCACCCCCCCCCGTGACCTTCTGAACTCACTTCAGGTTTTCAGTGCCTTTGTTGTATTGAGGGTTCCAAAACTGGATGGAGTATTCTAGATGTGGTCTAACAAGTGCCATGTAATACAGCCACAGCATTTGGAACTGCATTTAGAGCCCAAGTTTGTACATTTTTTAAAGTATGTACATTAGAAACCTTCTGTAAATGAAAACCTAAAAAGCTTTAAAAATTCCTATTTAAGCTGTCCCAGGCAGCTAGGCATAGCAATAAATTACTAAATATTAAGTATTCTGATGAAAGCCAGTGCAGTTTCACAGCATTTATGAATACTGAATATAATTCTGTGGAATGAAGATCCTACAGAAAGGAAAAAAGCCCACAGCATCTTGGCTTCTAATGTCACAACATCCTGGATTCTAACATCACAGTATCTCAAAGTAATAGTACTGCTTGTGCTAGAATATCATACTTTCTGCAATCCCTAATACACGATGACATATCACCGCATATGTTAAACATATGTTAGGGGACATATCACCACACTCAAACAGCAATCTTTCACATTCACAGCTTGATGCTTTAAAATTAACTATGGGATCTAGGGAAGGGAGTAAACAAGTTGGAATCAGATACAGCAATAACATTTTTGGCTTTTTTCAAAACTGGTGCAACAGCACACTTTAGCACAGGATATACAATTTTTTTTCTGCCATTTCATCAGGAGGCAGAACCTCTAAGTTCTAATTTCTAAATAATATCAGCTTGTCAGAAGTGAATCTTTGTGCTATCATGATCTGCCCTAAATTCAACTCATGCTAAAGGATGAATTTACTTCACAGTAGGCCTTGCACACTAAGTCAACACCTGCTCTTAAGGGCTCCAGATTTGCCTATTACTAGATCACATAACATAGTAATGAGTCATCATTTGCCCTTTACCTAAGATTTTAAAGGGAAAGTAGGTAGGAGTCATCACACAAAAAGTAAAGATACACAGAAGAAGAGAAGTTTAAGAGAGTTGTCATGAATTTTAGTATTCTGTGTAGTTCTCAATTCAAAGATCTTTTTCACTGATCTTTATCTACAGGTGTTTTACTGACCATTAAACCTTGTAACTAGTAAATTAATAGGGACAAATATAGATTAGAGCATAATGGTGTCTAACCTATTTACAAAAAATATGTCTCTGACGTAATCTTTGAGTGAATTTGTAAGATAGTGGTTGACAGAGAACTAGTTGTTATAGCTCCTGTAGTCTCTCATAAAGGTTTCACAATATAGTGTTAGAGGACCTGCAAAGTCAGAAAGCTATTACATTACCACAGTATCCGAAACACCTGAAGCAAAGACAGGAATGGACCCGGCACTTGTACCAAGGAAGAAACTATTGAAGAAACCAGATCAAGATAGTTAGGCATTTTTCCATAGAAGTCCATGAGCTCTTCTTCCTGTTACTGGACATGGGATTTACTTCATGGGATTTACATGCTTACATTAGCAAGCTAAATTTATATGATACCATATAAACAGAAGGAACAACTTGGCAGGACCAGATTTCGTCTATTATTTTTATATACACTCTCACACTCTAAAAAAATCTAACCAATTGATTATGCTCATTTCAGTACTTGGTTTAAAAGACACACCACAAACAGGCACCACAGAGGGCAGTCAGAAATATGCATAGTATACTGTTATTTATTTTCCTTACTGGCCCACTGAAGATTTATTTCACCTTCAGGTCTCAAGCAGCTTGCCTGACACTGCGGGATATCCTTTGAAGTCTACTAACATGACTTGGAATACTTGCATACACAGTGGTGCTCACTGACGGTATGTAACATTATCATCACATTTATCTTAGCAGATATGATCATGGATCTATGTGTACATTGGCTAGACCCTCAGCTGATGGACTAGCATAGAACTGGGTGGGGAAAGCATGGTGAATGCAGGCTTTCAGCTGGTGGAAATCAGCATAGCCCTGTGTGAGTCAGGGCAATTAAATCCCTTTGCATCTGCTGAGGGCTGAACTGTTCTGTCCATGCCACAGCATTGCACATGGCCAAAAGAGGAGAACACCTGCCAACAAACTCACCAGTCCTGACTAGCCACCATGGAAACATCATGGGTGGCAGTGGCTTTCTAGGTAAGATTTGGAGTAGGCAGAGAGAAAAATGTCTGGGAGATGTAGTGGATGAATGTAAACATGGAAAGAGCTTATGAAAATAAAATGCAGCAATATAGAAAGGAGACTGTATAACCAAAGCAAAGCTTGTCTTCCTTCCATGCCATACTGAAGGCATTTCTTAGTGCAAGCCGAAGTCCAGAACCTCCTTGTAGGGGTCAGAAGACACAAATACTCAAACCTGAAGGTGAATTCAAATCTGCACTATATAGTAAAAGGAAATCTCAAGCAAAGGAGGATCAAGAATAACAGACATGCACTTTGTAAGAAGGGTGTAGCTGAAGATACACTGGTCTGATTAGAGATGAGCTGGTTTTATTATTGTCTGGTGGGGACTAAATACTGATGAACACTGACTTACAAAGTTAAGATGCCTTCATAGAAACTGACCTCTCTTGAATCATTTTCTGCATGCTGGGAGTGAAGAGAACCTTTAAACATATTATATAACATGCCATTAACTCAAACTATGGACTTGATGTAATGGCAAACTAACATTTACTATCTTACACAGAATCATAGAACAGTTAGGGTTAGAAAAGACCTTAAGATTCTCTAGTTCCAATCCCCTGCCATGGACAGAGATGCCTCACACTAGACCATGCTGCCCAAGGCCCTGTCCAGCCTGGCCTTGTACACAGTCAGGCATGTAACATTTACCACTTCTCTGGGCAACCTGTTCCAGCACCTCACGACCCTCACAGTAAATAACTTCTTCCTCATAGCTTGAACTTCCCCTGTTTAAGTTTGAGCCCATTATCCCTTGTCCTATTCCTATAGTCCCTGATGAAGAGTCCCTCTCCAGCATCCTTGTAGGCCCCCTTCTATACTGTAAGGCTGCTGTGAATTCTCCATGAAGCTCCTATTCTCCAGGCTGAACAGCTCTGTTTAAGGGAACTGAAAAGTTGCTTCTAATAATAACATTTTAGTGCATATTTATTAATCTTGTTTTCATCAGAAGTTCCCAATATGCTTTAAAAGGAAGAAACTGCAGCCTGAAAAACTGAAGAAGGAAGGGGCATCCAACACTGGTAAGTTGTACAAGATCACCCTGAAAACAAGTGTTGCAATTGTAGTAAAAATCAGCGCTTTTTGTCAGACCTTCAATCTATGCTTTAATTTGCTTTAGTTGGTACACACTATCTGCTGCTACTATTGTTACCAAAACATAAAATTGAACGTGTGCCTTTCTCCGACACTCTTGCTGTCTTGCAGATTCACATAGCTCTCAGACCTCTGCTGGAGTGTGAATGTAAAAGCTCTGTTTACAGCAGCTTTGTGCATTTTGACCTACTGACCATCTGAGATTTGCCATGTATTTTTTCAAAGGTCTCTCAATAACATGCATTACTTTCCATGTTATTACTGCATGTTCAAAATCATCTCACACTAACCAAAGCTGATTTATCTTCGCAAAAAGCCATAATTTAATCCAACTAACTATCTGTTGTATAAACAAGGGATCAAAGGTTTTGCAACCAGGTTGTACTTGAAATAAAAACAAATTTATACAGCATGAGTCTTTACACAATTTCTTAATCGAAAGAACTAGATTCTCCCAATTTGCTCCATAGCCACAAATCAACCAGATTTTCAGCAGCTCTGAACTCTTATCCTATCATTTCAATTAAATGATTAGATCTTCAGCAGCTCTCCAGCTCCTCTCACAGAACACTCAAAATCCAAACTTGAATGTAAGTGCATAAACTGGAGTTAAAGATGCTCAGCCTGTTTCATAAAATAAGATCTTACATTTCCAATTCTATGGGCTCCAACTACATCAGACTTACATGGCTAAAGCTAAGCGCCTATCAGGTAGGAGCATCTTTATTATCAATTTAAGACTCCTTCTGAATACTAGTGTTACCTACAGGCTATGAGTTCATTTAACAGCATTTGGTTTACTTTCTTGCAGAGACAATAGACTCACCCCAATCTCATTAACACTACTGTAAATCAGAAACAACCCCAACAGACTTGCAGAATTAACCTAGTATGAAGACAACTGGAAAAAAAAAAAAAAAAAAACAAAAGAAAAATCAGTAGAAACAACTGTCATAATCCCACTGAAGACAATAAAGCTAGACCAATTTATATTTGCAAAAGACTGAATGTTTCTGACTATTTGCCAACCTACTCCCTGGAGAATTAAATCAAATCACATTCAATGCCTTCTTAAAGACAATACATCATATTAAAATACACAATTTTATATTAATTAAGAATTTGTGTGCCTGGGAAACTCATTGTTTTAAGGCTGATCCCCCATTCCCCTTTTAACCCAAGCCTCAGAAAAGATCTGTGTGTTCAGCAAAATTATTATGTCTAGGGGAGGACTGCAACCTGGCAGATCTGATCACCAGGGATAATCACTGTCCCTACTGTGCTTTCATGGAAAGAAATGAAAGACAAATAAAAGATTATAATATCTCTGCTTAAAAAACAGAAATATCTGTTGGAAACATAGGTTCATGGGCAGCTTTTCTGATGAATTCAGCATTAAGATCAAGTTGCATAGCTGTGCACTGACCATAAAGCCTTGGTGAGTTTAGTGCCACATTATGGTTCAGGCAACTTGTTTATACAATGGATATCTATCCTGCACAGATTAAAACAATTTGGTGAACCGACACTGAAGTGGTTTTCTTGTGCAGTGCAGCAACCACAATGGCCAGAGACAGATTAACACAAGCCTTCCAGACACCTCACCACCTCACTGACTTCAGATGCTTCTTAATTCCTCCTTCCCAAGTGATTCTCATAAGGATATGCAACAAGAACATCTTTCCTGTTAGTGATCCTGTACAACACAGTGAAGAACTATGAATTATACACCAAACACTGTACAACATTCATCCTCACCTGCAGGAGCTCAAAACAAATTCAGACATGAAGAAAACAATCAGTAAAGGAATGTGACTGGAGTTTGTACATTTAGTCAATACCTTGCAGTGCATTTCCCTGAATACAGCTGGAGGCAGCTGTAAAGCTTTGATGACAATAATACAGTATAAGACTTCAGCATCTCTTGCTGGCTCAATTTCTTAGAAATATAAGTAATAATATCCTGAGTCTTTCCTCTGTATCTTCAAGGTTAGGTACAAGAACACGCCAAACACCCCACACAGAAATGTGTGCAAAGACTCTACTTATGCATTAACTATACTTCAAACACTTATTTTAGAGAACTGAACTTTTAGGCTCATCTCTTGCAAGTATTTGACTGACAAGGGTGAAGCTTTACAGCATGACCACTTTCTGCGAGTGTCTTCAGTTAAACAGTGAGGAGGGGACACATCCTCAGGCAGAACCCTGCAAAGGATTAAAACCAATGTACTTCTTTCCTGGGACTTCTCTCCTCAAAGGTTTTCTAATCCATCTTTTAATTTTCCTTGTTGCACTGACAAACAGCACCCTTAATTTCAAAAGAGAAAGGTTTTCCACATCCACATCCTTGGTGAGAAAATACAAATCTTTCAAGATCTGAACTGTCTTCACAGAAACCTTTAGCAAAACACTGCAGAGAATTATTAACTGTACTAAGAAAAGTTGTACTTAGAGATCATAAACAGCCCTTTGTGCAAGAAACAGTCTGACATAAATTGGCTATAGACTGCAGGTGACCATGTGAATCTGTTGAGTGAGGACACTTTAACAGATCTGTGTGTGCCACTGCTATATTTGCTGCAGTGAGAAACAGAGCTCCAAAAGAACTGGTCTTTGATGACAGAAATGTTTATTCTGTTAGATACACACTAGCTTTTAATAGCTTGTCCTTCTCACAGTAGCTGACAGAAGGTAGGAAAAGGCCAGCTGCTTCAAAAAATTACCGTATATTAAGGTATTTAGTGTTGAAGGGGAAAAAAATAGTATTTGTAGCATACAGTTTGAATGTGCCCAAGAGTTCTGCAGGCTGTTCTATTAGAATCTCAGAGGTCCACGGGTTTCTCAGGTGCATAAAGCTAACTATATGAGTAACAGCTTTCAAGGCATATGCATACTGAGGGACATCGATGCCAGAGTTCCTGTATATCCATGCAATACACACCCCCTTTAACACAGTGTACCTAGAACTTTCATCTTGGAATGGTGTTTTTCAAGCTAATCCAGAACTTACACAAGGAAAACAATATTTTAAATTCAGTCAGTTTTGGAATTATCACTCAGTCATTCTGGGCACCTTCTGGGCACCTCTCTCCTCCTTTCCTTCCTTCCTGCATTCTTTATTAGTCTTTTTTTCATGCATCTCCATCCACCAGTCTTCTGTCACTAGGAAAACACAGCTGAATTTTCTCAGCCTATTTTATCACACTTAGCATCAAGCTAAGCAACCGGAAATGGACAGGACCAGATATTTCAAAAGCCGCTCCTCAGTGTCATTGCATGTTCTTGAAATGGCTTAAGTCACACTATGTAAGGCTACTGTTATCCGAGATTGTTTAATACAGGAATGGTTAAGTAAAACTGGATTTACTTTGTAACTAGTTTAGCCCTTCAAACTCTCGAGTCATCTGAGGCCAGATTCCTTTCAAGAACAGGGAAGAGAGAAACTTGACAGTAATTTTAAACTGTCGACTTTGTTCTAACCCTCTCATTAGAGTCATTGCATGTTATTGTTTAAAAAAAAAAAAAGCAAAAAAAAAAAAAAAAAACAAAACCATAATTGAGTCTATTCCTGGCTCAACCACCAACTCAGCCTGACCTTGGGCAAGATGCTTGGTTTCTCTGAGCTTCAGCTTGTGCAGCTGTAGAACTGAATAAAAAAATTTAAACATAACAAAGAACCAGAAGCTGAGGTTTTCTGGGACGCAAAATAAAGCCAAAATAAAGCGAACACTAAAATAGTTGCTTGAAAAAAAAAGTAACCTCTACATCAGAGCTCCGAATTCCTAAGCCTATTAACAGCATATTCAGGAGGATTCCTTAAATAAAATGTCATATATACCAAACCCCAAGCACTCAGTAAGCCCTTAGATGCAGGCTAGCTCACTCATTTTGGTTAAACATTCAGATTATTTCACGTGGATCAGTTCCAACCAAGTATTACAAGTATTAAAGCTCATGGCTGCTGATGTGAAAAGGAACACGCAAAGAGCAATTTATAGCTACAAAATACTGGAGAGACTGATCATTGCAGGCCCAGGCCAGCATCTGGAGCAATCCCTGGCTTTGAGAAGATGCTCCTAAAGGAACTCTAGGAATACCATTTGACCTCCTCCGCCTCTGTACCACAGCTTACCTTCTCTCAAGACTGTGATACATGAAGGGTACCCTAATTCACAGGAAGGCTACAACTCTACCCCTCCCAATAATTTTGGGAAGTTTGCTATCTATGAATGAACAGAATGGTTATGGGTTCACCTGACATAATGGAAACATTAATGCATGATTTATAACTCCATCAGGCATATGACTTTTCTTTCCAGGAACACTGTGAGAAAGGTAGCAGAAGGAAACCTTTAAATACCAATAAGTGTGTGAAAAGATATCAGCAGCATTAACACTTCCATAAAGTGAACCACTTTAATACTAAAGAATAAATAAAAACTTACCAACTTAAGTAATTACTAAACTTTCTGAATCTAAACCATCAAGCCTGAATTTGCCATAGCATATCACAATACCTGGGCACAGACCTTAGTACTTTACTGTAAAGAGAAGGCCATTTGATCTGCTGAGTATCAACATTTTAAACCCTAAAGGAGGTTTACGGGCTTTTATTCACACTTTATTCTCTACAAGACCACAAAACTTCTTGCGAAAAGAAAACAAAACAGGCAAAAGACTATGGTTTAGGTGTTTTAGATACTACTTGGTGCGTTTTCTGCCCTGTTTGGCTTTAAGAGGCACTTTCTGAGTAGAGATACCTAGCAGGTGAATACAACTAACTTCCCATATACCACCAAAGAAGGCATGGCAGCACAAGTGTTCCCAAGTCCCTGCTTTGCTTTGTGTGGGCCATAGTGTGATGGATCTGCAGTTCAGCCTGCATGGACAATGCCACAAAATGCTCAGCAGTGAGTGCCAACATCATGAAATGAACATGGTGCTGGCAGTAATGTACTGTACTGTACTGCACTGCACTGTACTGCTGCCCTGCCAGCACATCCCTGCCTTGAGAAGAGGTGATGGCCAAAGATGTCACTGCTGTCCTGCAGCCTAATGCCCTCCACTGAGCTCCCATTCATGCTGTCAAGCTCATTCACCTCCTGCTCCTGGAAGTGCTGCTGCAGCAGCGGCATGCAGAATGCCAAGGTGTCCACAGCCATGTTACTGAGCGGAAACTCTCCCAAACTTCTATCCCGCACTGAGGATCATCAAGGAAGGTATCTGCCATTCAGAAAGGACCCGACTACCCCTTCCCCACACCACAGCAATGCTAACAGCCGGGCAAGATGCCTTGACCCTGGGCCCACCCAGTCTTCACAGATCACTGAAAACCGGGATTTCTCTCAGCCTGAACCCAGCTGTCCACCCTCCGCCCCACGGGCAGGCCCCACCATGCTCCTACCGAATTCACAGGCTCCCTTCTGGACCTGGGCGACAGCGGGCAGGCCGTGCTGCAGCGCCTTGCGGCTCACCGCCTTCAGCTGGCAGATGTTGTCGTAGGTCCGGCCGTCACTGCCGCACACCTGGGCGCTGAGCCTGCACTGGCAGACGCCCTTGGCGAAGCGCTTGCCCATGGGGTAGCGGCAGTCAAGGCTGTCCCCGCAGGGCGGGTCCTCCTTGCGGCCGCACGAGTCCCCCTCGCCCGCGGCGCAGATGAGGCAGCAGCTGCAGCGGTCGGGGACGTACCCGCTGGGGCAGCTGGGGCTGGGGCACTTGGAGACATCGCAGCGGGTCGGGCACTTGGCTCGGGCGGCCGAGAGCTCCGCAGCGCCCGGGCTGCCGCTGAGGGAGAGCAGGAGCAACGGGCTCAGCAGAGACACCCGCATCCTCGGCGGGCTGCTAGCGGGGAGAGCGGCGGAGAAAGGGGTGCGAGGCCGCCCGGCCCGAGGGGAGTAGGAGGGGAAGGTGCAATCGCGGTGCAGCGAGGGAAGGTAAAGCCGGGCTTTATGCACACGCAGGCGGGGAGGTGTCTTCTGCCCCGAGCAGAGCTCCTGCAGGCGGAGCGGGAAAGAGCAGAGATGAAGGAAGGAGGCTTCAGTATAAAGCCGCAGAGCCGAGGCCAGCTCAGTCCGAGGCGCTGCTCCCCGGGACTAGCTCGCAGGGCTCAGGCGCCGAGCCATGCCCGAGCTGCCGCGCAAGTGAGCGCCGACCCCAGGCGGCCGCGGGAAGCTCTGAGGAGGGCCCCGCGCCGAGCGACGGGGTTTTATGCGGGACGTGCCCGGGGCCGCGCCGCCGCCGCCTCTAGCAGCAGCCACAGAAGCTCCGCTCCGACAACGACGGCCAGGCCCCACCCCGGCCGGGGAGGGACGGCTCCCCGCGGGCGGGCCGCCGGGCCGGGGAGGGCCTGGCTCAGGGGAGCCCTCCGTCTGGACGGGGCGGGCAGGCTAACTACGGCGGGCAGAGCGGGGCGGGCCCTGGCAGGCGCTCCCCTCAGCTAGGTGGCAGCGGGCAGATGGTGGCCGTGTGGAGGTGAATCACAGTCCCGAGGGAAGAAGGGCTCGGGTTGAGCCCTGGTGCGACGATCCATGAGCACCAGCAGCCCAGACGTGGGCTAAAAAAGGACAAACATGTAAGTGTAAGGGACACTTTAAGTGACGAGGGCAGCTGTGACCCGTGTGAGTGTGAGGGGCAGAAAGCTGGCAGCCATTTTGTCTTCCCTCATGATTGTCTTGAATGTTGTCGGCGTTAATAAAGATTTTTGTCACCACTGCCACCAGAGGGTAATGGAGGTCGAGCACCTGTGGTAGTATTAAACACAACAGCATCTGGCCATGAATCCCTTTTTGCAGGGATTCATGAAGCAGAGATACATGAAACTGAGCTTCTTGTAGCCACTTTTCACACATGGCATCATGAAAAGTAATACCAAACACTTTCCAACTGTCAAAACTGATCCACTTGTCTCCCTGCCATCACTTTCTTCAACAAAAGATGTGGTAGTTTTTGAGAAAAAGAAAGTATTGCCAAAGCCTTTATTATTTAGGTTTTGTGGGTTTTTTTAATCTATTACTTATCACAAAGTACTCAGTAATGCTGTCAAGTGGAACAATGTCTCTAGCAAGCTCTGTTAACTAGTAACCCATGCAGTCTTCATAACACGCAGAGTAAACCTTGTCTGTGCATCCCATCTTTAGCAACTAAACACATTTGGTCTGAGGTACCAACCAGTCATAACTTCCAAATTAATTAATTTAGCCATGGCTTGAGCTGTTTTGGAGAAAAGTTGACTTTAGGAGAAAGACCTTTGACATAGCTCATTTGGAGACTGTGCCAAACTTGGCAAGTCTTACTTGCTGCGTGTGACACGTCCAGCCTTGACTTCTCCCTGCAGTTCCCTCTTCTTCCATGCAAGGAATAAAGTTAATGCAGTCAAACAAAATGCTGCGTCAAGCTGATGGGATCCCGTGAACCAGGTTTAAGTAGGTGCGAACTAGCTGCATCTGGCTGTGGGGTTGTAAGAAGGGAGAAATAAGAAATGCTGTCTTCATTAAGGATCTATTGGATGCAGGAGGCATCATCCAGAATCCCGTTACAGTTAGTGATTTGTTGTTCCCTCTGTTACAGGGCCAGAGTTGGTACAAGACTGGCTTCTCCAAACAGCTGCAGTTTAATTTATAGCAAAAAAACCCCCGAGAGTATGGAATAGCTAAAGACACACGTGTTCTGTGGCGAGGAAACTGTAAAATTTTGCTATAGAACACATCTTGCCACTTTTTGAAAAGGTAAGATTTACTAAATAGCTTTATAGAGCAATATCTAAAAGATGAAAAATGTGTTTTGGTATAAACTTGCCCTTTAAGGAAACAGGAGACTAATAAAAATTAAAAGGTCTAAAACATGGATCAGAAAGAAACAAGCTCCCTGTGTTGGTAACATGGATATTTTCATTATTTATGATGACAATTACAGGGAAAAGGTTGGGGGAAATGTTTCAAGTTACAAATAGCAGTCTGTGAGTTACTGCTGTTAGACTACAGAATTTTTCATTGTTATATTGGTATCCATCTTAGCTCTTTCTGTATTCACACTTGGAGACATCAAGCGGGATATAGGAAAACAGGATGAATATGGACAGATACATACAGCAACCTTAACTGCAGAGTTTGTAGTTTAGGTTTGGTTTGTTAACTTTGTAGTTAAGACTGATGAGTTTAAGGAGTTTCACAGAATCTTTCCTAATTGGCTTATCAGTCTGCATCTCGTTAATTTAGGATAACAAACAATCTGAAAGTATTTTCTGCTGACTGTTGTCTAGTAGCCAAAATAAAACAGATGACTTAATTTCTCTCAGATACGCCTGTGTATAGGACTGGGGTTTACTTATATTCTGATGGGTACTGATCAGTTTCCTGTTTATTGTAAGAGATAAAACAAGAATTGTAAGGGATACCACAGTCTTTGCAACTTTTCTTTTATTTCTTTCAAAATCCGTTACTAAAGAAAAAAATAAGAGTGATGCAGAGAGTAAGGCTAGGAAAAATACGAAAGTCACACCAAATATCAGGTAATTGGGAATAGGGGGTAAGAAGTTTCATGGCTCAGTGCTACTTGTTGAACATCTTTCACTGTAATTTGAATTAATTCAAAATTCAAATGTGGCACTAAAAGCTATTTAAATGATCACTCATTCAGTAATAGTTCTCCATCACTTGGAAAAATGACCGTTCATGGGTTCTGAATCACCTCCGTCTGGTGGAAATGATGCTTAGTGCATAGCTGGAAGGGAGGTGCCTCAAGGCAAATCCAAAGCAAAGGAAATGTTACTGGTGACTCAGTGGGTATCTGTCTTCTCTCTTGAGGAACAAACTGCGGTTTTACACAAGTCCTGAAGGACATTGAAGCATGTAGTTGCTGTGCCCTTAGGAGAGTATCAGGAGTTAGCTCCAAAACTCATCTACTGCGTTCTAAGCCCTCTTCTCCCCTTTCCCACAACAGAAAAAAAAGTCCGTGTTGGCTTCTTATGAGGTTAATTGTCCCATTGTACCTGCTTGTTTGCATCTCCTAGCGTACATGCAGGGTAGGTTTATGGTCCCTGGTTATTCCTTCTTCTGGCTGGCTGCATATGTGGTGTTGGAACCGTGGACGCTGGTCTGTACTGTGCTTTGTAGTCCACATAGCCATCACAGAGGAGTAGGGTTGCACATGACGCTACATATTGAAATGGTGGCTTAGTGCTACACTGGGGATGTATATGATGCTGGTAAAAGAAATGTCATTTTAATATTACCTAAATGTAAATTTATGACCCTGAAACCATTAAAACACATACTTAATCACTTGAATCTAAGAATATTTTCCACTCTGTCGTGTCCCACTTGAAACTGGGTAATTAGGTATTAGTGATTTAAATCTCTGTGGTCTCGATTTAAATCACAAAGTATTCTAATTCACACACTGTCCTAAATTCTATTAGTCTAATTTATCTCTGTGTATTCATAAGTCTTATAAGGTTCTTTGGAATAAATTTCTATGTAATGCAAATTTCTTACTATTGTTTCTTTAATATGATTAAAGTTCAGAAACTTTCACTTCTGGTATAACCTCACAACACAAACTGTGTAAGTTAAAGACCACTCTGACCTTGCCATTGAGGTCTCTAAATTAGGAGCACATGCTTAATATTCATCCTCAGTTCTTCGTAGGAGTATTTTGAAAAGAAATCCAAAGCACACTTTAAACTGGAGTAATAAATACTGTTTATTTACCCGATTGCCTGTATCTCATTTCCTGAACTAAACAGCTAAAGTCTGTTTGTGCTCTTGACACTGCAAGTCTCGAAAGCTGATCCAAGAGAACATCTGTCAGTTTGTTTTCAAGACTGGACACTGTAGAAGAAAAGAAGAGGTGGGGGAGAAATAACAATTTCACAAACACATCAGTTCAAACAAAGTGAGAACTTCCTCAGCTGCCTTCATAAGCCAGGCAAGCTGTGCTTTAGGAATATGCTTTTAAGGACATTTTCTTCCTTTTTCCCCCGTCCCTAGCAGTAGTTGAAAGCAGGGATCATTTTTCTTCTCTGTGTTCTGCTCAAACTGATGCCAATAAATACTTTTTGGAAGTATTAGGGAGTCCAGAAAATGTATTCAGGAAATACTTTCAAAGTATATTGAAAGCAAAATGAGAAAAAAAATTCAAGAGCTTGTTATCCTCTAACATGATACACAGCTACTCTGAACTCACTGGTGCAAGAGAAAAAGGTGGACTTTTGGCACAGAGGCAGGATGATTTGAAGGAAATGCCACAGCCTGCTCCGTTCTTCACTCTGCTTTTAGCCAAAAGAACAGTTTGTGTTGGTATGCTTCAGGGGAGGAAATTCAGACCATCAGTAACAGAACTGGTCATATACTTTAAATTCTGTCACAGTCTTAACAGGCCTTTTTCTAGCTGCAGAAGGGAGAATTCTATCTCAAACTTTAAATGTAAGGTCTGCAGCGAAAAGGTAAGTGTATATTCAAGCAGGTGTTTGGGAGCAGCAGCCCCTCTCCGACATCCTCTTTTTATTAGAAAATACTGACTCGTAAAAATGAAAGGTATCCAGAGGAACAAAGCATGACAACCTATGTGTTTGGAAGAGCTGTTAAATGTGTGAGGGCGTGTAAAAGGGTAGATTCGGCCAAAATGTGTGTTTGAAGAAGGAAGAATGGAGAATGAAAGAGGGAAAGAAAAACCCCTTTGTTTATCCCCTCCACAAGATCCAAGAACCAGAGCTTTGTTTTGTTTTTCTGAGCTATGGAAGACTCAGATTCAGTTCTCTGATCTTTCTAGTCAAGAGCAGGGACTTGACTTTGATGTTTTGGTGCTGTATGTAGATACTCTGTCTACTCTGGAAGATTCAGTTTTCTGATAGTGTTAGAAGCCTTAGTTTTATGAGAAGCAAAAAGACAAATACCAAACCCATCTTCATATGCAGATCTTCTGCTTTGCAGCCCACTCTTCTATGGGGGCTTCTGGAACATCCCATTAATAGGACATAGACTGTGTAAAAGGCCATTTGGCAAGAGCTACTGGGGCTGAAGCTGCAGAATGGAAACAGCTAGCTGCTGAGAGGCAGTAGGTAGACTAGGCGGACCTAAGGCTAAGTCACTGCTGAGCAGGATAACCAAGTTTGTAGTTCTCTAAAAATACTACTGTACTGTTCCTTACCTCCTGTTAGCTTTTCAAAGAAATATACAACACCAACTGCTGTCAATTCAGTATGTGTGGGGCTATCTGACAGAAAGAGAAATTTATTTCAATTCAGACCACGCTTTTGTGGGTTCAGACATGTTGCCAGACCCACCGTGTGTCTGCTTAAGCTCATAGATTTCTCTGTGTGATTTGAATTTGTGGAACAAACAGTCATATGGAAATGATAGTGAGTCATAGAAACTCCTTATCCTTCTAATACATGGCTAAGTGAATAGGAGAAAAACACAAATGTAAATGGGATTTTGCTTTTCTCTGCTCTGTGCTCTGCTTTGATGTTGCATAACTGCCTAGAATCTAAAATAACTTCATCCCAGTTGATGTGTCCCTCTGACTATACATACCCTGCAAGATGCCGGCACGTGCGAAAGAAATACAGTGTGTTAAAGAAAGAGGGAAAAAATTGACAGGTATGAGTTAAAGGGAAAGAGTCACTTTTAGATGTTTTCTACTTGGCTGGGCACAATACATGTCACTTTAGAATGCTGTTAATGAACTGTCAGAAGCAGTACAGAAGTGCAGTTCACAGTAGAGTGAAAATAAAGTTGGCTTACAAGCCTCCAGAAGAACATAAAGTAATGCTTAACAGATATTATGACTAAGAATGTACTATGTTTCACAAACCTTAATTTCATCTATAGTAGAATAATAGGGATTGTAGACTTTTTGTGGATTGTAGTATATAAGCATATACTGCCATTACTAATATTTTTTATACCATCTTTGATAATATTTTTCTAACCAAATAGTGAAGTGTTTCATTCAGACACTCAAGTCTGAGTGAAACTTCATGATGTATAACTTCTTGGAATTCTGCTGTCCAAAAAGTTGTGAGTTCTTCCTAGTCTAACTGAAATTATGTCAGGCATTTCCATAGGAACATATCTCAAGTTCAGCACTGTTCTTATAACTGCAGCTGGCTGTGAGACGAATAGAAAAAATTGAAATTAAAAATTATTCTTTTTAAAATGGAGAACTATTTCCAGTAAATAAGATGAGATTCAATAAGGACAAGTGCAGAGTACAACACTTCAGCACAAGTAACAGACAATCCAGTAATGAAACAGGGACTCACTGGTTCAATACAGTATCACATACAAGCTTTCAAGCTTTTATGAAAGACCAGCAGCCTATGCATTGGGTTTGAAAAAAACACACCAAACCCACCCAAACCTCTCCTCCTTGTTGAAATCATAGAATCATAGAATAGTTAGGGTTGGAAAGGACCTTAAGATCATCTAGTTCCAATCCCCCTGCCATGGGCAGGGACATCTCACACTAAACTGTACCACCCAGGGCTTTATCCAGCCTGGCCTTGAACACTGCCAGGGATGGAGCATTCACAACCTCCCTGGGCATCCCATTCCAGTGCCTCACCACCCTAACAGGAAAGAACTTCTTCCTTATATCCAATCGTGTTTAAGTTTTAACCCATTACCCCTTGTCCTGTCACTACAGTCCCTGATGCAGAGTCCCTCCCCTATACATAGGACATTTCTATATCATACTAACCAAACCAAAACAAAAAAACTATCAAAAAGCCACCCCACATATTTCCTCTTTCCTCATTGCTGGTAGGGTCTCAGTTGGAATTCTGTGCCTGCATTTGCATTTGCCGCTTCAAAATAGATGCGAATCAGTTGGAGAGAATCCACAAGAGTGCAAAAGCATTAGATGTTTAGAAATTTGCCTTAAAGCTAAGCTTTAAAGATCTGAGATTGTTTAGTCTAAAACAAAAGAAGACAGAAAAAGGACATGATAAGAGCATTCAAGTATGTAAAAGGTTGCTGAAGGAAGAAGGTAACAAACTGGCCTGGGGTAGATCAAGAAGAAAAAGACTCAAAATGATGCTAGGGAACGTTACAACTGATACTACAAAGACCTTTTTTAATACAAAGGGGCTGATATTTTTAAATACACAGATAACAAAGCACTGGGACTGAATTTTGTGGAGAGGGTGTGGAAGCTTTGTTTTTTTAAGGCCTTCTTTATAAGGAAGCTTACATAGTTACTGTTCAGAAATTGGAAAGAACTGATCCTGCCTTGGGTAGGTAGGATCTTGAACTCTGTCCCTACTTTTTTTCTGATTTTGCGACTGTAATGCAGACAGTCTGCCTGATTAAAGGGTATGCAGTCAGGTAGCAGAAGTCCTAACATTAATTTAGGAAGCTCACTCAGAATTTCAAGAGAAAAGAAAGAGGTAGATTAGAATTAGAGATGAAGAAGGATTTTACTAAGACTATTGAAGACTAGTAGTTTCAGTATTGTGATAAAACCACAAGGCAAAACCCAAATAGGAATACAGTGAGATTGAAAGTGAGAATGTTTGTACAGCTAGCGTTTGAGGTCGAGGGATGATCAGAGGATAAAGTGCTGAGGGTGGGGAAATCAAAGAGAAATATAACAGATGGAGGGTGGGGGTAAAGAAACATTTCCTCCAGATGGCATGTATTATCTCCTGGAAAGATTGGCAAGATTAGAGAATCTTACCAAGAGGAGAATGTACTGCAAGTAGAGATATACCAAGTGTATTTTATTAAATTCTATTCAGCAAGTAAGAAATGGCTTCATGTAAATTACTCTCTTACATGTTGAAATTTCATGTATCAATCCAATTTGCTCCCTTTGTGCTGCCATTATTGGTATCACTAAGTATTCAATATATTCAATATATAACTATGGATATTCTCTGAAATGATCAGACAAGATCAACCTCCTGTCTTTCATCTCTTCCCTATTTTTTCTTGTTGATACCATCCCCATTTCTGTGACTGTTTTTTTCCTTACTGGCAGAGTAACAAAGTTCAGAGGCCTGCAGATTTTATGAATCTTTTTATGGTGGCTTGGCATTGTAGAAGGGTGGTGTGGATGTCACTGGACATCAGCCAATCTTTCTGTGAGACGGTCTGTATAGTGGGTGCCAAGAGAGATGAGGATTGCAAGGCTGAGACAGAATTGTAGAATTAAATACAGAAACAAACATAGAATGAATTCTACGAATCAGTATAATAAGTTTAAATTCATGAAGAAAGCTTTATTCTACTTAATCCATGAAAGGACAACTTGTTCAATTTTAGTTGGAAAAGGTTAGGGGATTGGCCATAAAAATGGTTCCTGTCTTGGGTACACAATACTTTTTGCATCAAACTTGTCTAATTAAATAACCAGTGCAAAGGAAGACTGCTGAAGAAAGGTGGGTTTAGGAGTCTTGCCAATCTCAAGTTTTCATGCTCCTGAGCTGAGTATTAAAATTGATACTCTATATTTTGTTTCTTTGTATTGTCTTCTTTTCATAAGCCTGGGAGCACTGTGTTTGAGATTCCTTCCATGAAATGAGAGCTAGAAAATTGTTTTAGTATGGAATGGAGATTCTCAAGTTACTGCAGTAGTTAATGTTTTAAGAAAAACACCACGTTTTCCATATTTGCCATAAAGAATTAGAAGCTTTGGGTTAAGTTAGAGGCCTAGAACTTGAAGGTAATACTGAGAAATTAAAGAAAAAGACAAGCACAATGCGGAAGACTGTAACACTGTCTCAGATTTCTCTGTGAAAGCGGAATGATGGCGGAAGAGGGGAGCTAGTAGAACTTAAGAGCCTAGGGCAGAAAGGTTGATAGGATAAGTGAAACCATAGAGAGCAGTGAATCAAGTGTGGAGAAGATAAGAACCTAAGTGTGGTCTTTCCGGGTCAGTCCGAAGGGCTAGTGTCCTCTCAGTTATGGTGACTTAAAACAGATCTTTGAAGAATAACAGGGCACTTCTGAACTGACTTTTCTCATGCTAGAAAGTGCTGCTGGTTCGGAAGCGGCAGTTTTCTCATCCTGCTATCACTACTGTGTTTTAAATGGGAGCTCTTTGCCTGACACTGTGACTCAGACTTAAAAGGGCTAGCCTGAAAAGATGGTCTTTGGGCCTTCTCACCCAAGCTGTAGGCATTTCCATCAGCTTAGCCCTGTGAAATAAGTGGTTAAAGCAAGTTACAAAGACAGGTGTTACTGTTAGACCAAGCTGTTTGCCATAGGGTTTTATTTGCTTACCCTGGCACGTTTTATGTGATGTCAGCACACAAAGAATGTTTCTGCAGATAAAGCAAATGGCAAATGATTTCATGAGCCTGTTTCTGACAGATGTGTGCAGTGTGAAGAAACACTAGCACAAACTACAGCACTCGTCAAGATCGTGTTGTTCCAGCTCGTTAATCACATTTCTCTGGTTTGTCTCCACGGATGACTATCTGTGAAAACTCAGTAGTGGTCATGACAAGGCTCTCTGTCTGCCATCCCATCTACATAGAGATGCCTGTTGAAATTCTGTGTATCATTATCAAAGCCACACTGAAAGACAGATGGGTGCTGTACCTCTTTCACGTCTGCTTCACACTCCTCTTCCTTTCAGGGCCAAGAACTGCCTTTTATATGAAATATCCCACAGTTTGAAAAAGATTGTTTTAATCAGTACTGTCACCAAATTCTTGTTATCAATGTGCTTTAACCAAATAGATTAAAACTGTCATGGGTTTTTTTGGTGATGACTGAATAAAAGAAGAACAAAAAATAGGTGATGTAAGTTAGAGGAATTTGCATAATGAAATTACTGAATCATACTACTACAGTGAAATCAGAGCATAAAATGTATTTGGAAATGTACAGATCTTCAGGGCATTTTTTTTCTTTTTTTTTTTTTTTTATGTGAGGGAGGAAAAAGAAGCTTGCCTTCACTCCAAAGAACCCAAGGGAATGTGTATTTACTGCTATCCCCAGGACTTCTGTGTGCTCCTGGCCCAGTCTTTGGAAAATTTTACTAGTCAAGGAGTCATGCATGCCTGTTTTCACATCCTTTACTTGTCATGAAGCAGCTGCATTTCAGAGTTGTTAGGAAAGAGCAGTGACTACATATGGAAGAGAGCAAGATGAATACAACAGTATTTGCAGTTGAGATCAAATGTGAAAAGAAACTTAAATACCATGGTGTTCTTGGTTGCAAGAGAAAACAAGGATACAGAAATTCAGTGTACAGACTCATGAAGCGTGTCCACAGACAAACCTTTCAATTTTGGACTTTTTTGGCAAGATGAGTTAGAAGGACAGGTTCTTTATGTATATGCCAGTTTCTTGGTATTCAATAGCAACAGCAGCAAAGCTGTCAGGTCCCAACTGCCATACTCTTCTCTCTGTTGAGCTGCCATTCAGTCAGGTCAAAGAGTCTCAGACCTTTGTGTTCCGGTCCCTGTCTCCCCAGCCATTCCGAATAATTTGGAAGGAAGAATGCACTGACAGAAGAATGCCAGGAGGAAGCAGAGGACACCTGACCCAAACTAGCCAAAGAGGTATTCCACACTGCAGCACATCATGCCCAGTACAGAAACTGGGGGCAGTTACCTGGAAGGACTAGATCATTGCTCGGGTTGGACTGGGTATCGGTTGGCGGGTGGTGAGCGGTTGTATTCTCTTCACTTGTTATTTCCTTTATCATTATTGGTGGTAGCAGTAGTGGTTTGTGTTATACCTCAGTTACTGGACTGTTCTTATCTCAGTCTGTGGGAGTTTTGAGATTCTCCTCCCCATCCATCCGAGAGCAGGGGGAGGAAGTGGGGGGAGTGAGTGAGCAGCTGTGTGGTTCTGGGTTGCTGGCTGGGCTTAAACCACGACATCCACAAATCTTCTGTTAGTAGGATTAGGGAAAGTGTCAGTTTTCAGAGGTGGGAGAGGAGGTGCTTGGCATTACACGGTGCCACAAAGACATGGGCAACTGGGAGGAGATGGAATTTGTCACAACCAGGTAGATGAGAATTTTAGAAGCAGGCTGAGTATGACGTTGCTGGTTGGAAGTCACTGTGGTGAAATTCAGGACTGAAGTTGCTTCTGCCACTTAGGTGTATCAGTGTCATCTTTGCACATTTGCCTAA
This sequence comes from Lathamus discolor, assembly GCF_037157495.1. Taxonomy (NCBI): domain Eukaryota; kingdom Metazoa; phylum Chordata; class Aves; order Psittaciformes; family Psittacidae; genus Lathamus; species Lathamus discolor. Next base: position 154,326,305 of record NC_088884.1, on the reverse strand, counting down.
TTCTTTTCTTCAGAAGGTATGCTGAAGGAGAAGGAGATTTGTTCATGTTTTATAGAGCAATATACTGATTGGAGAGCTCACCTTGGAAGGAAGAAGCAGAATCATGGACCACTTTCACTCAGGGAATTTCAACCTGCATCTCCTTTTTAAATTTTTAGAGAAGCAATTGTCTTTGATAGCTCCCGTCATTTTCTCTGACCATAAAAATGCAAGAGTCTATGTGAAAGATGGTTCCTCCAGTCTCATGTTTAGGATATTCAGCTGAGTAGGATAATTCCAGTAAAGTCCTGTAAATACTTGTGCTTTTGCTGCATATGCATATGTCAGATAGCTTAGGAACAAGCTGTGACTTTCAGTGCAAATTCACACTGATATCTCAGATACTTAGTACAAGTATCCCAAAATTTTAGTTTGCTAAACTAATCAGTCAAGTCTGTCTGTCATATCCAGTCCTCAGGGTACAACCAGCCTACTGAATTGTGATGATACTTGTCCCTACATCTCGTGCTCAAGATACTTTCAAAAGTTTTGCTGGTTCATGAATAAACCAACCTGTTCTGCCTTTTATTCTTCTATTATGCATTCCACATCTTACAATGTTTCACAAAAACTTTTCTATGAAAGCATTTATCATGCTGAAATGTTTTTATCAACAACCAGCAACTCATCTGGTATCAATATTTAGTGAGTAAATATGATTTAGCAACACTAAAATGGTTTTTTCCTCATTTTTGTAATGCTTTCTTCTTGAAATGCACTGAGTGCCAAAAATATGTTTTTCTATTGTAACTGATGCTCTCTTATACAGGCTTTTTAATCGTAGTGGTCTAAAACCATCTGCTTGTGGACAGAATCACTTGGGATTAAGTTGCTTTTGGATTTCCACTTCAGTCTTTGGAGTTCCAATAACTCCCACTCACCTGATGGTGTCAAAACCAAACCAGAACCAAAGCCCATCTGCTTCTTCCTGGTGAATTTCCCAATGCACCGCTTACACCAGATCTAGAAAGGAACTGATTCTAGGGCCAAGTTCTATGCAGCTTGTAGTTGGTAGAACTCTTTTGGATTCAGAAGACACTAGGAGAGATCCTGGCACCCAGTTCAGAGTGAGGAATGCAAAACTAGATCCAAAGGGTTCTGGATTTGTTTTTTACTAATACTGTATAATTGGCCAGGACAGCAAGGGTAATGTCTTTCCTATTGTGAAATGTTCCATGAGATCTTTAATTGGGCCACAAGTCACCAAGAGTCAGGTTTATCTTCCTCAGCGATAGTCTCTTTGACACACATTGGACGCTAGTTTGATACTAACTTGAAGGGAAGACTGCCATCTTCTGAATACTACCATGGTTCCAAGGCTGCACCTGGCAGTTCTTTGAGATCACCACAGCTTCCATTCAGATTGTAGCCACTCTAGGCCTGTATTGCTTTGCAAGACCTGAAGAGATCATAATCTAAGTTTGTGTAGCAGCTGACTTGAAGGAAGTGCCTTAAAATTTTAGAAACCTTTAAATGAACAGCTGGTAACTAGGTTCTAAACAGGCTAAAATTCCCAGAGTTGTTACAGGTTCCATGGTACAAATGCAGCTTTCAAAACACAACTAGAAAGATGAACTTGAGTTAGCTAGTGAAAAGGCAAAATGTGTAGGGAACTTAAATGCCTTAATAAACTAACTGTCTCTTCAGTCTGACAGTTCCCCCTTAGATATCCAAATCTATAGTTAGACTGAAACAGCTCTCCTCAATTTGGGGAAGATAAAGAAAACTCTATGCGTTGGAGAGCCATTATAGTTCTCTGAGGAGAGAAAATCCTTATGTATCAATCTGGAGGCACTGGAAGAGAAGCGAAAACTCCAGCACAGTGTCAGTAATCAACCACAAAAGAAAGGCTCTTTAGCTATTTTTATTGTTACAGACTGAGTTATAGAAGAGCAGAATGTTTAGTTTATTTGATGAATTTTTTCAGTGGAGTTTAAGATGTAATTCATTTGGTCAAATGTGGGTGTCTGCTTTCAGATTGAACAATAATTCTCTGTATTTTACTGATACATGCAAACTCGATTGATATTAAGATTAGCCTGGACACCCAAGTTACATATAGACATGTACATTGAAACTTCTTAGGACTACTAAGATCTGCTGCTATTTGGGCTGCTCCAGAGTATTCCATCTGTTCTGTGAAAGGGTACTGACACTGCTAGAAGGGCATAGCTTTCGCATATGCCCTGTTGTTCCTGGCAGCCCTGTGCAGATGCCTCTAATACATGGTGGTAAATATCACAGTCTGCACTGATACTTAGTTGAATTCAGTTGTTGAAGTTAGGTGAGAGGAATCACATACGTTGTGTCTTGTTTCGTTTGAGAGCTTAGAGAGGACCTAGTTCATCTTTCACAGAACACACTGGCAGTCTTTCCATGGGTTTGGATGGGAATCAGCTCAGCTATGTGTAATAAAGGTAACAGCTTGTGAGACTGAATAGTGTTGCATATTGACACTGTCCAGACTTCATTATTTCCCTTTAAATAAAAGTGAAACTAGTCAGAATCAAAGCTTACTCTCATCTAGTGGCTGTTTGGTATCTCAGTCCTGTAGATAGATACCGACATCCCAAATAAAACCAATGAAGTTGATACTAGATATATATGCAAGACTCAGATTTTATACTACTACACATAAAGTTTGATTCAGCTTGCTAGCTCCAGTAACCCAAACAGCAGAGGGCTGAGGCATGGCAGTTACCCCAACAGTTATAGTTGAGACATATTATGTAGTGGAAAGATGTTGTGATGAGTCCTGATGAACCTTTTCAGGAATTTCTGTCAGGGACTTTTCTGTCAGCATCCACACTGCTTACAGGATACAAAGATATTTGAGAGGGGCTGGAGCGTTCTGAAAACATGCTGAATGTTCCAATAAATCCACTCCCTCACTTGACAGCAGTGGAGGCCTTACCTCTGATTCCAGTATGAACAGGAGTGGGACTCAAAAGCACATTTCAGCTGCCAGAACACTCGGAGCGGAAGCTTTTACAACCAAAAAAAAATGCATTTGTGAGCTGAAGTGCAATACATGTCGTTTGCCTGTTAAAACTTTCTTACACGTATACATTTGTGCTTCTTGCCATGCATACAATTGTAGTGTCCTAACCAATCTGGGTATATGGTCTAGTTTGAGGCACCCCTGCCCGTGGCAGGAGGGTTGGAACTAGATGATCTTGAAGTCATTTCCAACCCAAACGATTATATGATTCTATCTAACTGCCAGTTTCCTGATAAAGCCCATTGCAATCCACACTGTTGGTATCTTTCTGCCAAATCCTCTTGACAAGTTTGTTTCACTAGGCATGTTCATGTGCACACTGCGAACAATGAACAGCAGTAGTCCTAAATTCTTGCAAAGACTAAAAAAGAATATGCTTTTAAAAGGAGACTGATATCTCTTTCCTGTTGTTTTAACACAGGCTTCTCTTTGATAGAAGAGTAGTAGAACATGTAGGTATTATGAATTATCCCTAGCAAACTTGTGTTTCATCTTTTAGCTGCAGTTTTACATTCGAAAATAACATCTCTCCTTCCCTCTTATTCAATAAAACCTTTTAGAAGAGATTAGATGCAAAAATTTTCTAAAAGCCTAGTATAATGAAACAGCTGAAAGTAAAGCTTGAAATAAGGCAACTGAAAAAGAAATGTATTCCCCACCATGACCATAACTCATAGCTCTGTTTTGTGAGAACTCTAACAAGCTAATCCATCTGGTTTTGGTTTTCAGTCACAGATGAACTAAGAGCCTCTCATTTAAGTTACTGCATGGAACCACTATGAGCTTCAAGAGGCATTAGTCATTTTATTTGCATTCAAAGGGCTGTGTTTTTTTTAACGTAAGGAATATCTCTTCCCTTAAGAAAGGAACATATCCTGCATAGCAAGGATTACCAGAGAAGCAGGAAAATCTGTGTTAGCTAAAAAATTGATTACATAGACTCATTTGGGTTGGGCAATGATCCTCCTGTGTCATCAGTTCCATTCCTCTGCACCAGTACCAAACTGATGATACCAATTGGGTTGTGGGATGGAAGAAATTATAATTTCAGACAGAACCTAAAATTATTTCAGTGTATGTGTGTGAAACTAAGAACCTTGAACTGCTCTGATCGCTGTCTTTTAGAAAACATTAGCAACATTTGCGTTACTTTTGCCAGTATTCTCAATATCCTAGTTCGATATTCAAATTATATTTTTATAAATATTTATAAGTAAATATTTATAAATATATTTTAATTATAAATATGTGTTGCTTCTCACTCTTTCTTTCAAGAATGTTGCTAAAAGCCCTTTAGCAGGTAGTTGTGAGTAGATTACTTGAGATGTAGCAACCATGCTTTTGCCACAGAGCAAAGAAGGTAATGTAGGACTTTCAGTATGTCTGCTTCATTAAGACCCACAGCAGTTAATGTACCTCGCTTATGAAAACAGTTTTAATTGTGGAGATACGCACCCATTCAAGGAAAGCCACACCATAAGGAAGCAGCTTTATTCACAACAGGCTTCCTCCTCCAAGGACTGTTTCAACTCAAGTCTGTACTAGTTTTTCCACTTGGCATTGGGTCAGGCCTCTTCACTGATGAGTTTGAAACCCTGATAGATATGAGAATATTTATTCTATGCAATAATAATTCCAAAAATTACCATGTTACAGTGGAGCATAATGAAGAATTTTGCTGTAGTAGGAATTCTGGTCTTTCATTTTGGTTTTGACCTAGAAATTATCTGACATGCTATAGACAGATAAATTGTTACCATTTTTTGATCATATACATAGTTCAGCTGTTTTTTTTGTATGCTGTTTTTTCATATTAGACTCGTTATCCTTTAGTCCAGTGCTATCATTATAGATTTCACAGGGAGGCAGAGATCATCTTAAAAAATAAATAAATAATTAAGTTACACTATCCTAAACTTGCTACCAGTGTATTCTTCATTTTTAAATGTCTTTTTTCTCAGATACTAATAAAGCAGTGCTCAGGTAGGCTCAGGAGAGTCTCACTTTTTGTTCAGTGCATGTCTGAGTCAAAAGGTATCTTGTTTTCTTGTAGATAAAAACCCAATCAGATACGTATACATATAATCATAGAATCATAGAATGGTTTGGGTTGGAAAGAGCCTTAAGATCATCCAGTTCCAACCCCCCTGCCATGGGCAGGGACACCTCATACTAGACCATGTCACCCAAGGCTCTGTCCAACCCAGCCTTGAGCACTGCCAGGGATGGGGCGTTTACCACTTCTTTGGGCAGCCAGGTCCAGTGACTCACCACCCTCATAGTAAGAACTTCTTCCTTATATCTAACCTGAACTTCCCCTGTTAAAGTTTAAACCCACCACCCCTTTTCCTGTCACTAGAGTCCCTGATGAAGAGCTCCTCTCCAGCACCTTTGTAGGCCCCTTCAGATATTGGCAGGTTTTTTCCCCGATTCTTATACTTTAAGACATTCCCTTTCCCAAGGAACCATAGGAGGTAACAGCTCTGTTCACATTAAGCATTTTTAGGACATCACTGTCTTAAGTTCTCAGGGAAAGAGACTGTATGTGTTTGCCTTCGCAAAGAGCTTGTGAAGAAGCTGCCTTAGGCATAACTTCTGTCAAAGATGTCCAGACTTGAACGGAAGGACTGAAAGAAGCTCTGAATTTCTGTAGCCATAAACTTCTGTGAAATAGTGATTTCTACAGTGTATGCTGTGCTACTTATAATGGTCATTTGACAGCTTTTTTGAGGTTTCTTGTTTTGTTTTGAGTGATGTGTTCCTTGCTCATTCTGCTTTCACTGGTGGCTCTGTGACTTTCTTAGAAGCTCCAGTATTGTGTGGATTTTTCTGTTGCTCACATTTATCATTAGCTGTTGCTTCTAATTCTCAATAGTTGTGTTACCTTTTCTATTAGATTATAACTATTATGGGAAGGCAATTATGGTTTTCATTCTACAGAGGTAACTTTGTGGGCACATCCAAGAGTACATAGACATCTGTATCAAAGGAATTTCATTCCATAGCTCTTAGGGGCAATTTTTGGTTCTCTTTGCAGGCTTTAGGGATCTCTGTTCTTTGTGGTATCTGCTCTGTTACCATCTGGGTATTCCTGGTAAAGGTCCCAGAAGCTGTTTATGTGAGAGGTTAGAAGCTCATTTACATAAGCTGTTATTCTTACAACCAGCTGCATAGTTCTCTCCTACAGAAAATGGGGCTTGTTTTCTTTTAGGCTTCATGATGTAGGTCAGCATTTTCCATGGACAAATATAATCAGCACTGGTATAATTTCATAACTCAAAATGTCTCATAAGTCCACAGAAATCTTCCATTGTAAAAAGATCAAATTGTCCTCAGAAATCTGGTTTTATGAAACCCACAGACAAAATATATAAAAATATATAAAAGGAGATGACTTTAATATATAAATGTAAATATATTTATATATTATGTGGTAATAGCCATTTTGCCTGAGGGTGCACTTGGAATTGTTAGATTTTCAGGTTACAACTCAATAAAAAAAGGACATTGGCAGTGAAAATAGAAGGGCAAAGAAAGGAATTTACCAGCCTTCACTCCTCTGTCCTCAGTAAGTCACCATTTCCATAGAAAGGCAAAAATTCTGCATATTTCTAAAATGAAATACACTGAATATTTTATTTTTCCAATATTTTATACACTTTCTCACCGAAAGGAGAATAATATTTTTAATAAAAAAAAAATCCAGAAATGTATTGCTTGCATTAGTAGACTAGCTATTCTTAATAACAGAACGACCACATTCTGCCTTATGCCACATAAGGGCAAGTATGATGGTTGCAAACCATAGCCTCAGTGTTGTCTTTTTTGTTCGTTAGTCTCAGGCACAAATACAGACATCCATTACAACTAAAGGATCTCAGTAAGAGTAATTAGGACATAATAATCAAGATCAAAGGCTTCTGACAGGCATATTCTATAAATAACAGCAAACAGACTGAAACCTGAATGCAGTAATTAAAAAAAATCTATTGCCAGCTTATGTCTAGCCTATGTGTAAGACAGCAGTCAGCCACCCAGCCTATAAAATCAGTATTTTTTTGTTCACATAAGCAAGTCTCAGTTCTTGCAGACTTGCTTCTGAGCTTTGCCATTACCTCACTGAGGATTTGTGCTCACGGGTGTGTTTGTAGAGCAGTGGAAATTTTTTTTCAACAAGTATGAGAATAAAGCCTGCGTGGTTTTCAATTTTGAAAATATTTTCCTTGGCAATGAAAGTGATAAACTCAGTGCCTAAAAATGGTGAACTTTCTAGGGTATGTTTCTTCATTTATACCTGAAATAGGACACCAAACTCAATGACAATAAATCTCTCAGCTGGCAAAAGTAGTACAGTAGCATGAACTCTGCCAATTAAACACAAGAAAGCTCTCTTTTGTCTAGATTTTTGAAGGTATGTAGCGATACAGATAATCTGTTGCATGTTATTGAGTTGATACTGTGGAATTGTTGGTTATAGCTTTGTAAACTTCACAGTGTTGCTAGAGTAATACTGTACTCACTGAAAAAGCAGTTATCTTTTAGTCTTTAGGGTGTTTGCCTGAGTTGACATCAAGTTCAAACCACAGTGCCCAAAGCTGAAAGGCCATTGTAGGTCAATAAACAAAGTCAATCAGATGTGTAATGGAAGTTTACAACACTGGCATCATTGTGCTTTTCATACAACCGAGAGCCAGAAAAGGTAGGCGCCTGGTAGTTGCCCTGCTGTTTTACTGGTGTGACTTCCAAAAGGAAACTTTTTTTCCAATAAGAACCTGCTTTCAGAACTGCAAAGCTCACATAAGATTATCTGGGACCTTAGGATGAGTACTAAGATATTCAGTAGTGATGCCCATCAGTTTATGGTAAATCACAAAGCCAGAGAGACTGTGATTTCAGTCTTATTGGCCCATTAGGAACACATAGATAGAACATTCTCCATTTTCTGTTACCTCTACCCCAAAATTAACAGTGCCCAATGGTTAGGGAGGGCAAACTCTTTCAGTTATTTCTTTTAAAAGACTGATTTATTAAGCAAGTTTGAAACTGCTTTCTGTATTGAGATGTCAACCAAAATAAACAAACGAATGTCTTGTTAGCAGACCCTGATAGAGCTTAGAAATTAGGTTTGAGCTACTCATGATGTGGGAACTATGGTTATACCACAGGAAGAACATCTGGTCAAGAGAATCCAGTAGCCAAATGTGTGTCTGTGGACTTCAGAATGCTTTGACAGTGATGAGTGTGAGTTTGGAGGACTGGAGCTATGGTATCAGATGCCTAATATCCGACCTATTCATTCATCAGTCTAGCCCACAGAATAGTGCTTTGAAGTATTCATTGAAGATGAGGGATGGAAAAGAGACATAAGGCAGCAGAAACATAAGAAAAATTACTGGAGCAGATTGTGTCATGTTTGATTCACTATTGAATTTTATTCTTCCTGATAAATATTGTAAAATTGTGGAAGTAGCTGCATTTTTTCAGTTAAAATTAGGGAGCCTTACATTCATCTGAAATAAAACCGTGCCTATAAAACACTTCTGCTTGTAAAAAATGTTTTAGTAGTGGAAACGGATTGCTGAACAGACATTGGATGTTACATTTCTGTTCTAAATTATGGGTTTAAAGTCCATGACATTAGTGACAGCTGTTCATTAGCCTACACTCCTTTCTCAATCTCATTTCCTAGTGGACAGGCACCACTACCAGAATCGTCAGTCTTGGTAAGTAATTGTTTCTTCATCAGCCTGAAGACAAAACTATCCTCCCATAAACTGAGAAAGCCTTTTAGCATCAGCATTGCCACTGTATTTCATGCTGTGCCTGTGCAGATAAGGAAATTATGTCTGTCTCTTTTACTGTCATATCTGCTTTCATTCACAAGCACTAAGCTTGTCTGAGCACAAGAATAATACCAATGAAAAGCTAAATCTTCCAAAAAGATTTTTTTATTGTTTAGCTTGGGTATACCAAAGCCTATTCAGTCACTGTAGGATATGGGGATTCCTTACTAAGCATCAATCCAGTGTTTTGGTATAAGCACCATTCAGCATCTCTTCTGAACTCTTCAGCCTGATTAAATCCCGTGTATGCTTACAGCTTTGGCACTGGTCACATACACATCAGCACTGACAGTACCAAAGAAACAGCTGTAACCTTACAAAATTGAAAGAAAACAGGTTTCCCCTATCTCGCTGTAGTGATACAAGCATGGTTTGTTCATACAGAGCACAATCAAATGAAATAATGCCTTTTAGTGGTCGAACAGCTAGACATGAAAGAATCTGAATCACCATATCCCACTAGGCCCTGGGACATTTACAGACAGAGGTCTTTTGATCCCTCCATAGCTTAAGCTGTTCTATTTTGTCAAGTTAAATCTTGAAAGCATGAAAATGCAAGGAATCATACGGATCTCCAGGGATCCAGTGCAGCCCTGGTGTCCTGAGGCCGAAATACCTACAACCAGGATAAAAAAAAATATTTAAAAAAAGTTGTTATCTAACTTGTTATTAAAAGCTGCAATGAAGGAGACTTCCCTTAGGTAACAGATTCTGGTACTTCATTACTCTACTAGTGTGAAAATACACAGTATAAACCTTATTTCCCTTTCCCCTGCAGATCAGAAGAGCTATCTTTTTTAAGTCTTTTGCATTGTGAAGACTGTCATGTCTGCCCTCAGTCTGTTCTAGACTAAACATTGTTCCTTCAGCCCTTCCTCGAAGTTCATATTTCCTGAACTTATCAGTCTTATTGTTCCGCTTTGTACTTTCATTTGTCAACATCTTTCTTGTGTTGTGCCTAAACTGGATACAGATCTTCATCCAGGATCATTCTGGAGAATAAATTTGTGTGTTGTCTGTAACACCTCTGATGATTTGAAGTTTGCCATTTTTACACTACAGCAAAATGTTTATTCACGTCTGACTTGTCACCTATTACAATTCCTCATCCTCTTCTGTTAACCAGCCAGCTATTCCCGATTGCACATTTATTTTCCATAACCCAGGTCTTTAACACAAGTTTCCTTTCTAAACAAGATTTGAATTCTTACCTTACCCTCAGTAGTGCATTTAGCCCTTTTCAGTTTGTTACCATTAGTTAATTATAGACATTCAGATTTCCTCAGAACATGTAAACAAGCCCAGAAGCATCTCTCTAAAGGTTGCTATTTGAAGTCCTTTCCATTTTGGTAGTATGGAGTCCCAAAACCTTACTTTCAAATTTTTAGTAAATTGCATGCCTTCATCACATTCTTGTAAAAGAGGATGTATGATGTGACACTATTTTAAATAGTTTGTTATTTATTGCTTCAGCTTTATCCACTGTCTCATTAAAGTACTTACCCTGGCAAACTCTGACATGTGAGTTCTAAGACACTTCATCATCATCTTGGTATTTCCTATTGCCAGTGTCATGCCAGTGGCATATATTGTGCCTTGTTTTTATTAAATCCCACTTCTGAGGTCCTGCGGGTTCCAAACAAAGGTGGGTACCTAAGTGACCACTACAGATTTTACAAAGCCTAAGGACAATAGCAGTCCAGGAATTACAATGTTGTTTTCAAATCCAAACCGCAGAGACTTCATGCTTTTCTAGAGGACTCTATAATAATAAAAAAGTCCATCCAAGAGTAGGCTCTAGGGATTGAAACAAGTTTGAATGTTCTTTGGAAAAGGGTGTGTGAAATAAATCTGTAACTAGATCTTTTATTTGAATAAGTTCAGTTGTAAGTACATAAAGCTATTTCTAAGTGATGATTTAAACCTCTGTAATAGTGAAATAGTTTATTCGCATGGTGAGTACTTGCAAAGGCTTTTATTAGTTTGTTTTTGTTCATGAAAGATGAAGTTAAAGAATGAACATGATTTTAATGTACGGTAGAGTATGCACCAAATGAAAAGCAATACTTGACTCCACCCAGCAAAGAAGAGCCACCTCCCCTTAAAAGACTGAGCATTTGAAAGAAAGAAAAATAGCTTCAGGTTATTTTCAGACGTTTTCTAAAGCTGGATGAACTTAATCCATTTTGTTTCCCATCATTTACTCAGAAGTATTACCTCCAGATATTGATGATTTTAAACATGGATATTCCACCACACCACACCCTATAATATGGGATACAGCAACTGAAAATGATAGTAAAAATTCAGATGTTGCCCATATCTGAGACATTGATACCTGGCTGACTAAACCTGTAGTCCTGGGGAACTCGCGGGTTGTAACTTTGTTACCTTCTTCTATGAGACATAACAATTATCTTTGTTTTCACCTATCATCTATAGTGTCCCAGTCCTCCTACTGTACAAAAAAAGTTTTACAGTCACTTTAACAACAAAATATAAAAAATAGGGCTAAAATCTTTACACAAATTTTATGTTCATAAAAATACAACATGAAGAATTTCTGAGCCAGAGTAGAGGAATAAAGCTACCTAAGACCTTGGGAATAGACATAACCAAATCTTGCTTCTGCAATCTTCCATCTTTTTGTAATTTTATTATTATTATTATTTTGTACTTTTTCATTTTGTAATTTTTTTGATACATGTAGTTCTTACCAGGAACTTCATATAGGAACGTAGCTAATGAATGCTTGCATCTTGTTGGCATACACATTCTCAGTTACCAATTTGAGCCTCTTTGCTTAAACTGTATTATTGGTAGTACAGGAAGAGGCTTAAGAACTTTAGTTGCTATGGCATAACTAATCAATACCATGAGAAAAAAATACACTACTTTTGAAGATGCAATGAAAATATTAAAGGTTCATTGCTCTCCTCTGCTTGTCCAATGCACAGATTTATTTTTTTCTGTAGTCTGAAAAGAACTATTTGCATATTTTTTTTCTAGAGATTATGCTTGATTTTTTATTGAATAGAAATAAAGTCATCAAAAGTAGTTGTATTAACACGGTATTAGATAAAAAGGGGGAAGGGAAAGGAAGAGGATCTCTAAGTGTCATGAGACTGTTTTCATTATGTTTGAATTTTCCAAACTACTTTGACCACAGTGGAAAAACACTTGAATATCCCACCCACATTGTTACATTAATACAACACCAGATGCATATTGTTACATGCTCACAAGACTACTTTAGACCAGCTGAGTGACATTGAAAATTTATGTGCTTGCTTAATCTGAACCTTTATATTAAGCTGTTTCAGCTTTTAAGTTAAAATTTCCTAAATTACACCAAAATATGTGAAAGTATGCCTTAATACCACTTTTGAGAAATAAATATAGTCCACAATTTCCCATATATTTTACCTTAATTCAGGGGAAATGAAGGCTCAATTTTACAATTTCCTGTCTTCCTACTATATAAAATTAAACACAGGATAAAATTATCCCCCCATTGATAGTCTCTGATATAGTCTAACTGTGCAAGGCTGATGACAGAAAGATGACAAGAAAAGTAAAGAAGAAGCCAAGCAGAAATTGTTAAAAACTACTCTCCAGTAAAATCAGCCAAGTATTAGCTTCATGAAAATGCAAACAAAGCAGACAGGATCTTGGCTTACAGATTGTGGAATTGGAGAAGACTCTAATTACAGAAATACAAATCAGCCACTGAAGGATTATAGATTTTTTTTCAGAATTTCAGAAGGTTTTTTTGGGGACTACGAAACTGATGGATGGGGCAGAGCAGTTGACATCGTTTACCTGGACTTGTGCAAAGCGTTCCAACACTGTTGAGCCTTGGGCAACATGGCCTAGTGTGAGGAATCCCTGCCCCTGGCAAAGGGGTTGGAACTAGATGATCTTAAGGTCCTTTCCAACCCAAACCATTCGGTGATTTTGTGATAATATAGAAAGTTCCATAAGATATCAAACTATAAGGAAAGTGAGAGATTGGTTTTAGGCCGTGTGCTTGTGACCACCTTGCAGAATCAGACATCTCTGATGGGTCTTACAAACCAAATCCAGTAAAACATGTCCTAATCTGCAGCTCTCATTCCAGTAGAAACTAATATTGTGTAGAGCAGTCAAGGTGAGGGTAAGTTCACTGAGAGAACAACCAGGAAGAAGGATGTGTAGGAATATGTCAAAATTTCTACTTCCTATGGAGATGTGCTCCTCACAGTTTAGTGCAAACACAGTGCTGAGAAAGTTTCTCCAGTTTGTCTATGCCCACGTAGTCCACTCCTCCAGACTCTCACACAGGAAAACCAAGCTGCCCACCAGAGATGCTCAGCAGCTATCAAGTGGAGGAAGAGTCAGTCTCTCAGCACACAGTCTCTGTTTCCAGTACTCCGTTCAACTTGAGCCATTATGCAGGATCTCAGCACTTATCTTTAATCTACCGTGGCCAGGAAACATAATGTTAACTATAGACGTTTAGCCAAATCTCAAATTCTTAATTTGACCCAAATCTGGGGCTTTATTTTAATGGAGCTTAACTGATCTATGTGAATTGTGGTTTATTGTCTAAATCAGAATTCCATGACTCTGCAACTGAGTAAAATAAAACTTTTAACTTGTGAACATGGAGGTCCAAATGCAGCAATATAAATATTTCTAAATGCTCAGTCTAAGTTTATACTAGATTTAACTTGCTGTAAACCATACCCAGCATACTTAATGCAGGATTAGTTTATCCAAAGTAATTTAAAATGAAAGAAAGTGAGTTCAGAAAAGATCAACAAATACATTTGGGTAATCCAGGTATAGATTTTAAAGCAAAGTTCAAAAGCACTAAGCAAGCAGCTTGCAAAGTTGTAGATATCTGCACATTGCAAAAACCAAAACCATAAAGAAATATATTCAGGGCACTACTTTAAGTTTTACCTCTTACCAATTAAAAAGTATGTGTTTTGAGCTGTTTAACAAAAAGCAACAGAGAATTCTGAATCTTCTAGTATATGATTGCTGTGAGTATGGAGACTGGACATGATGCAGCAGGAGCAGCATCAGAAGTAGCTCCCTTCCTCATTTTGAGTGGAGGATAAGCTTTGTTCACACTTCTCAAAGCTCTTATCTTACTTTCTGTTGGAAGTCTCATAGGTTTATTTGCTTCACCCTTGTAAGAGTGTGAAGTATATGCATGGTAGAGCTGTCTCACCCCCACAAGATGCTAGTGGCTCAAGTTTACTCAGTAGGCATAGAATTTTGGTAGCATGTGTCAAAACATTGTTCCTACACAAGTTATAATTTTTAAAAGCTTATGACAGGAATGCTTTTTTTCTTTAGGAGAAAATCCATTCTTAAAGCAACCCTGCTTTGCTGGTAAATCAGTGCTTCTGGCCACTAAAGCGCTATAGAGAACAGGTAACCAGACTTCATTTGATTTAAAATAAACATTGACCAATTAAGTGCACTTTTCTCTAGGCTCATTCTTAGAAATAGGATTGACTTTTTTCCAACAGTAACTGGTATGTGGCAGACACCCAGCATCCAGCAAGGGTGATGAAAAGCCTGGCAGACCTAAACCAAAGTAAAAATGGTGTCTAAGAAAGGAAAGCAATAGAGCGAACATAATTGGCAAAAGGTGCAATAAGGACAACTTTTCTCTGATTTAATAAGAAAGGGTTGTCATCCATTAAATGACCCAGAAAACCACAGACACAAATTGATCAAATAGTAGGCAGAAAAAAGAAATAGATAATCTAACAAAGTGATTCTACCTAAAAAATCCACTTATCTGTAAAAAAAGAAAAAAATATGTCAGAAACAAAGATATTAATTAAACTTTGTTACTAAAGGACAGATTTTTAGGCTAAGATACTTGCTGACACACACCTCAATTTTCTTGAAGCTTCTTGTAGTTACGAGTCTTCCAAGATCTTAAGAAACCTGTAGTTATCATTAAGTAACATAAAATGGGAAACTTGAAGAATGGCTGCTATCTCATATAATAAAGAGAATATTACAGTCATACCATTGTCATTACTTCTTGGTGAACAACACATTTACTCAGCTGTATGTTTCCATGTAAGACTAGTGTTATTTCTGGTATGCAGGAAGAACAGGAAAAAAGAACTTTTATACAGTGTATAGCTGACAGACCTACAGCAGAGCATAAAAGAAAAACACTTCAGATTACTTGGTAAGCAATTCACAAGTGTTTTCTCTTGAGCTCAATTCATTGGTACAAGAATGCATTAACTTTAGCTAAGTCTTTATACCATGTAAGTCTTGACCAATATGAGACAAAGCTTCAGGATTTAAAGAAAATTGCAGTTCATATCACTTTAATCTATGAAAGATAAGTACAGAATTGTGCCAAAACTAAAAAGTTCTATAGCAATACTAATAATTAGTGCATTAATAGTTTCTAGGGAATAGATTCATAGATAGAGTGGATGTATTTATTTTAGTAGCCTGTTTCTTTATAATTTGGATGCTTCTGCATAGTTAGTACTAATATCAAATTTGAAAACGAGACAAAACATCTTGACCGCATTTTACAATGATGCTAAGTAATTAAATTCTGAATTGAGAATAAAATTGCCTCAATAGGTTGTTCAAGGCTGAAGATACTCTTTGAAAGGAAAATAGACTGAATGTAATTCATTTACATTTTGATTTCATGCAAATATGGATATTTTTCTGCATTGCCACTGAACAGTGTAGCTGTATTTGGAAATTTTTACATGTTATTAAATGGATGTGAATTGCTAAAGAGAAATTATAGAAAAATGCAGAAACTAACTTGGAGGCTCAATATATCACTAGAGCTAATCTCCCAATTCTCCTAAAAACATCCCACCCGATTATTCATGACCAAAGGCCAAAATGTACAAGAACTCCAGAAAAGGAGACAGTATTTTGGTTCAAGGTCACTTTCAGCCCTGTCTTAGGTGTCTGCTTATATGTCCTAATACCTGTATGCTCTTCCATTCTGATATTACAAAAAGTGCCTAGTTACACTGGTACTGTGTTAAATCTCCTTCTCAAGGGAGAGAAAGAAACAGGTGTCTTGTTTCTCAAACGTACAACTATGGCATATCTCAGAAAAGGCAGGCACACAGAAATGCATCTGCACTTTAAGCAAAATGTGAGCAGGTGGATAACGGTCCATAATTCTTAATAAAGTCTTTCCTCAGTTTGGGAATGGATTGGTTCCCAAGAAGTTTCTTTGTCCCCCAGTTAATAACCTAAGTGACAGAACACAAAGATCTAACACCAGCCACGAGTGTTACATATACTTCAGAAAACATTCAGCAAGAATCAGTGTTATTTTTAGAAAAGCTAAAACACTTTGTTTATTATATTCATTCCAACTTCCAAAAAATTTAATGTTTTCTGTGCGATGGTAAAATTCCCTTCTGTTGACTTGGCAAAGAAAGGGTACTTCAGGCAGATTTTGTACATCTGCTGCATCAGGAAAAACACCTGCTAAAAAATGTCAAGAGTTTTCCAGCACGTAACTCCATAAAGTAATTCAGCATCTAAATAACATGTAAGTTTTACAATATTGTAGTCTTGTTTGGTTTGCTTTTCACGCAAGGATACAATCCATTTAGTACGTTGGTGCACTGCAATGGCAGCTTAACCCTGCCACTCAGTGATTAAAGTGCCAGATAGAGCTAAATATTCTGGGAAATTATACATTATTTTCTCTGTCTTCATTATCTGAGATGGCAAAATGAAGGCAGAAAGGCATTAGATTTAGAGGAACATCTCCTTAGCACTTCACAGACAAACACCAGGCAGGCAATTTACATAAGTGGGAAAACAGCTACTAACTGATAATGTCCTTTGTACATTTTCAGAAGATTGCTTTGTTCCATGGGTTAAGTATTTTGAATGTCACTGCCTAGAATAGTAAAGCACCAGGCTTACACAAAGCAATTCATACGGCATTTCTCCTCACAAAACAAGCAGCTGTCAAAAATTAGCCATTTTTTAACTAACACCAACAGCTTTCCGCATATTTACTAGGTTTATTCTCTACCACAGTATCCTTTATTTGCACTTCAGTTTTCCTATTGTCAAATAAAGCTGTGTGCCACCTCAGTGCAGCCAACTTTCTTCAGGTTGTCTGTGGACAAGTCAGTTATCAGAACCTTAAGCATTTCCAAGTAGTTTAAAATTACTATCCTCAACTCTTTTTACTCCCTACAAGTGCCCTGTTGCTTTCTTGGAGCATGTTTCCTTTGTGACAGAGCACACAGATGATTCTCTGTGCTCTATGTTTCACATTTCCTGGAAAACAAAAGCTAGGCTTTTAGGCTTTAGTTCATAATTTTTAAAGGTTTTTATTTTTTTCAGTGAGTTTTGGGTTTGTTTTCTTTTAAGAGATATTAGATTTTAGTTGGAAAGGAAGGGTAAGGGAGGTTTCTGAACGCCTTTCTTAACCTTCTGGACTGAAGGCCATTGATGCAAAGCTAGAGAGTGCCACCGCGTGGCTAGAGGCTCTCTTGGCCGGCAACAGCTATAGCTTATTCCTGCAAAAAATTGTTAAAATTGAATGGATTAGGCCCTGAAAAAACAACAACATAACGCAGGCTTACCTTCTCTGATGAAGCTGCAAAAATAGGGACATGAGAAAGCAGTGGAGATCTTACTGTAGTAAAAAGGAGTCTAATGGGCACGCAATGACCAGGAATCCTATGTGCCAGTTTTTACTCAAGAAGACAGTATTCTATGCAGGGATGCTTAATGCAAGCCTTTCAGAGCATGGATAATGGAGCCCAGCCTTCCTTTTTTCCAAAGTGAATTCCTTTGCCAAGAGAAGACAGGGCTGTGCTCCCTTTTATAGACAAGCAGAAAGCATGCAGAGTTCGGCATGTCTTTTCACATAACCAGGAGAGAGGGAGAGGACAGGCTCCTTGCCTACTGAGTAGGATACTCTGTATTTTCTTCTTCAGAAATGTTAGCTTCTACAGGCTGAGGAATGCATGGGGGCTGGGGTCACTCCTTTCTAGTAATTAAGTATTCCATACCAAAACAGCATCACTACCCTTTGTTTCTTTATAATCCCATTTTAAAAAAATGAAGCGGTGACACTAATGTACATCATCCCTAGAAGAGAAACCACCACAAATCTGGCTCTGTATCTGACAGGGTTCTAGATATGTAGCTGCTCACAGGTACCAGTTCATGCATGCCTGGAAGCAGAACCTTGTTATTTCAAATCAAGCAGAGGTACCTACAGTGTGCAAGTGCCTGTAGAGCTGTTAATGGCTCAGCAGGGCTTTTTTGGCTCATTAAGAGTATCAAACTTTGCTGCTGCCTAGCTATATAATTAGTTCTGGGTAGAAGCCCTCTAAATCTACATCTGTGTCCTATGTCCTTCCCTCCTCCTTCCCCCGTCCCATTATTAAATACCTCATCCTTGAGAGTCCTTTCTTCTCTTCCTTTTCTAACAGACTCTGCAGAGATATGCCTTTTATACCCTATCTAGGAGGCATCTAGACTCCTTGCTGTTTTGCCTTTTCACTTCATTAAGCTAGAAGAATGTTGCACCAGTTATCCTTTACATAATAGCTATGGGAAAACAGAGTTTTATACCTCAAATAATCAGACTTCCATTTATAGAGACTTGCATAAGAAAGTACAGCAGGTAAGATTCATGTTACCCACCTATAGACTTCTACACTGTAGAGAGTTGACAATTCTCTGATGCTAAAGAGAGTAGGGCTATCTAACAGCTGTCCTCTGAAGGAAAGATTAATCCTACCACTCTTGATCAAAGCAATCTACTTCACAGTGAAATCCTTTAGCCCACATTCAGTTCCATCCAGAATTTGTAAATTCAAACTTTGCTGTCCAGGTGCATTGCATTTATCATCACAGAATTGTAAAATGATGTTATGCTTCCTGGAGAAAAATACGTATTTAAAGGTCTAGCAGGTTTTGAAGCAGTTTTCAAAAACCTAAAATGCCATTTACATAGTTGATAGAAATTCAGTTCTTTGAAAACCTGTGCTTATGACTCACTTTAACTGCACTGAATAGAAAAACATACGATTCCTGTGTCATCAGAGCAAGGAAGGAATTCAGGTATTGCCTTTTCAAAAGTCATATACATTTTTGTATGCCATTCAATTGGCTTGAAGGGAATGGACAAGAAATTCAGTATGCTATGCACTGCTCAAGCACAAATTAACATTAAAGGATAAATTAATAATAAAGGATTGGAGTGCTATGAAAGAAAAAACACTGTGGAATCAAGGCAACAAGATGAAGTAGCAACACAAAATTGAAGATAGGTCTTATCAGCAGAACAGAATTCTAGATTAGGAACTGCAGCTTTCCTTCCCAGAATACAAAGAGACTGCCTGTGATAACAGCAATCAGAGCCAGAGAGAAGTTATAAATTTATCTCTAGTCTAAAAGCCAAATGAAATGGAAAATAGACTGCCAAGTACTGAAAAGAAAGTTAATGAACTGAGAGCAACATCCACAATTTTCCTACATCTGCAGAGATTGTACAGGACTTCTGCTGTGTTTTCAGTCAAGGCAAGGAAGAGGATATGGGGCAATCTGTTCCCCATGCTTAGTAGGACAATATGACACTGAGTATTCAATGCAAGTTCCTAAGACACTGAAACAGTAAAACTTTGAACCTTAATGCTTAGTTCCAGTCCAATTGTGAGTGTCCAAAAAATTTGTGTGCAGAATTGCTTTGAGCAGTACATGATGCACTTCTACAATGAAGACAAAGGTCTGATTTACTAACATAAAACCTTTTTATTTATTAAAACCAAAGTGCTGAGATATATTTAATAATGCTGCATAGTTACGAGGCAAGGCACTATCATATTCATTATTTTTAGCCATCTAATCCTCACCATGAAACTGAAAACAGAGGAGCAGGTAAGCTCTTTATAGTGACAAAACAAACAAAAATGCTTACTAAGCAGGAAGCCTTCTCAAAATAGCAAATACAAATTGTTTAAGCTCAAAAGCATAGTTCTGAAGCACCACTTCACTTTTTGCACCTCTTAGCTAAGTGCAAGACTGTAAAGAGTTACCTTGTCTACCTAAGAAGTCAAAGCTTCTCTTCAAGGTAATTGGCAGGTAACAGTTATCATCAAAGTGGCATCTGTTATATAGACTACTGCTTCCTTCGTTGAGGAAGAAGATGCACTTCCCCTCTCCCTGAAGAGTATCCCAAATGTCAGTCTATCTCAATTAGATATTTATTAGATATTTATTAGATATCACATTACCCTTGATATCCACAAAACTGTAACTGATATATTACTTGAGACTTCAGAGTTCTGGTTATGACTCCAGTTAGTTATGACAACATGTGCAAAAGTATTTTCAGGAATTAGAAGGTAAATCTTAAGTGGTGCCTGTAAGTACTGCAGTAGATGAATTTGACAGGAAGTGAAGGGTGATGTCAGGGAAACTGGTCCAAACCAATTCTCAAATACCCCACCTAACATGCTTATGCATATGTATTTATTTGATGTCATTAAAATAGAGCTAGGCCATGCAAAGAAAGCCATAATTCAAATGGAGTGTTTTTTCTCTGTAACACTTTATTTAATACTTGTCATTGCATCTACGCATTGATAATTTTTTGGTATGCAGCTGGGCAGGAACATAGCAAAGAAAAGCTTTTTTAAATAAGACCACTGAATTTTGGTTTTAGTTCATAGGCTGATCCTCAAACAAGTCCAAGATGACATATCTTGAAGACAATAAAATGTAGTTTATTGTCATATAAACTGGTAATTTAGTCTGCGATGTTGAACTCTGGTTTATAGAGCTTGCATAATGAGACACTGAATACATTCTACATCCTCTTAACAAAGCCAGTCCAATATTTCTCTAGGTACTTCTGTAGTTGTTAGACTGCATTTACAAAGATGCTTATGAGTTCTTATAACACCGATCAGGAGCTAGATTTATTCTCCTAACATTCAGCTCCGTTGCAAAGGTTCTTGCCTTTTGATAGAAGAAGAGAGACTTTTCCCGATCCACAAGGAAGTTATGGTAGATTATTGCAAGTCTTGTGTAAATCTTCAGTTGAGCTTTCTTATTGCCTAGGTCCATGGCAGCAGCAAGTGCCAAATGGTAATAGCCTGCTGCATCAAAAGGGTCCTGAGATGAGACACAAAGATATTACCTTCTATAGCACAACCAGTGTAAGAGGACATCCCAAGTTCATTTTACTAGGTATCAAACAAGAATAACAGATTCCAAAACTTCAGTAGGTTTTCCCACTTTATTACTTACATTCTAAATGCATAGAAATGGATTGTGGTAAAACCTGGTGTTATGAAACATGACTCAAAGTAAATGTTTTCTGCAGCAGTTTTTAGTATTTCTTACCTTAAGTTCATAGAATATAATGTCTCCTAAGACCAAGTACACCTTCATGTAATATAGTGTTTCCTCCTCAAACTCCAGAGGAGAGGAACAGAGGGACAAGGCCTTTAAATAGAAGTGTTCAGCTAGTTCACAGTGACCCAAATGATGATGGATGGCAGCCAGCCGATGGTAAGCTATTCGCTCATTTAGCTGATTTCCTAATAAGATAATGTGTAAGTCAGGATAAAACCAAAGAGACAAAATAGTCAAATCGTCTCAAATCAGAATACATCTATGCTATTTTTTGTTTTATTTCTATATGGTATTTGCTGAACTTTTATTCAATAGAAGTAATTTTGCTGAAGAGATACATGGCCAAACCTCACCCTTTAAGAGGAAACCTACATAATCCCCAGATTTCCTGCTGTGGGATTTAAAAGTGTCTGATATTTTCTCAAGAAATCACTATATTAATCTCATGCTTAGATATATACAACCTATGCATAAATACAAAAGTAATGAAAGCAAGTTAATGGGATTAAAGATTCCCTTGCGCCTCCTAGTGCATACATTACATGAAAAATTACGGCAAAAGATGATTCTCAGACTGATCAACCTGTCTGTGCTTGCATGGAACAGTGTGTTCTTAATCAACTGAACAGCTCTCAGAGTTTAAAAATAGTAACTTTTGAAACTAGCTCTAGACACTCAAAAACCTCTTGAAGATTACATTATTCATCAGTGTTACAGTTTAGCTGTTAGAAGCAACATACAGATTGGACCTAGAATCTCAGATTTAGTTCTGTGCTCTACCAAATATTTTCCATAGAACTTGGAGTTCAAAGAGGTAGCAGGAACATTGTTCATTCTTGAATAGAGGCAAAATTAGCAATGACAGTATTATGAAATCCTGGCAAGAAATCAGACTGAATTTAGAGGAAGAAAACCTTTTAAAGTTCTGTTGTATTTTAGATATACCAGTCACAGTCATCTATAATTTAAATTGGTCTTACCTAAATTTACACTGAGCACGAGAGATGCTTTGGCATATTCCAGACTTTCATCATAAGCCTTCAGATTCACCAACAACTCCACCAGTTTATTGTATAATCTGAGTTCGGTGGTTTTGTTGCCAGTCTGAACAGCAAGTGGAAGAGCCCTGTCCTGAAACATGTAACAGCAGCTTAGGTACAGCTGAAGCAAAAGATGTGCACTAACAGACTTCCATTTATGTCAAGCAACTTCTGGTTTCATTTTGATCTTTGCTTATAACATATCCTACACTCAGAAAAGGAGTTGAAGTAGGTGGTATCTATTAACACCATGGCAAAGTGCTCAGCTGCAGTAGGTTAGGAACTGTTTGCTGAGAGGATCAGCTTTGATTTGCTTTTAGTTCAGCACTGGGAGAACATCAGCTGTGACAGGAGGGTACATAACAGTCAATGCAGTAGAAAAACTGCGCAAACCTTATAGAAAGTCACTGCTTTCTCCTTGTCCCAAGTACCATTGAAAAATATGTCTCCAGCAGCTTCAAACAGTTCCATTCCCAAATTTGGATCTCCTGTGTAAAGAGCAGCATCCTGAGCAACCTGAAAACAGGGGATGGAG
Organism: Lathamus discolor; assembly: GCF_037157495.1. Lineage (NCBI taxonomy): Eukaryota > Metazoa > Chordata > Aves > Psittaciformes > Psittacidae > Lathamus > Lathamus discolor. The sequence continues at coordinate 154,303,442 of NC_088884.1, read as the reverse complement.
AAGATAAGGAAATAAGTCTTGGTTACTTCATGGTTAAATCATAAATACTAGCAATTGAAAAAGATGTTGTTAAGGCCTCTCTTCTCATTGTCAGATAGGAAAGGCTGTATTTGGTGAGACAGTCCTCTGTCTTTTTCAGTACCCTGTTTTTGAGCAGGCCAGTGGCAGCTGCTGAAGAAGGAAAATAAGAACCTGGGCATGTATAGTTTTATGGTCCCTTTTTCAGGCAATATTATCCTGCTACCTTAGTCAGCATTTGACACTAAAATAGTGTATTTGACAGCTGCCACATGTTAAGTTTGAATTAGATGCAATTAGAATTTATTTCTATGATAAATTCTAAGTTAGGTATTGCTAACAGTGCAGATTTAAAAGCCTGTGACATAAATTCTGTAAATAAATGTAGCTCCACTATTCTGTTCTGAAATAAATATATGCCATGTTAGCAGAAAGGATTTCATGAAAGGCTGCATGCATCTGCCTCAAAGCAAGAATATCAGGATAGTCAGCTATAGGATAATGAGAAATAAAATAAAAATGAGAAATAATCTAATACTAACGAGAATGGGGACTTTTACGTGCAGCAAGATTAAAAATCTTGCTTTGGTTTTGTTATCTTTGTTTTCAAATTGCATTCAATTAATACAAGTCCAGGTCTACTTAAGTACAAAGGCGACCCTTTTCCAGCTATTCTGGCTTCAGGCACCTAAGGACTGTATTGCATCATATTGTGGAAGTTGTGTTTTACAAGGAAATTAAGATGTGATGGCCTGGACAAAGTACTGACCCAGTAAGTCAACATTTTAGAGGGCCGATTCCTGCTTTGAGACTTTCCTCATGGACAGGCATTGATTCTCTGCTCTAAATACCAGGTACCACATATGCACTTTATAGAATACACATGCCTGTCCCTGGCCCACTCATCCTTTGAGGAAATAAAGCAGATGGAGAAAAATCATCCCACATGATGCTTTGGATTTTGTAGTACCAAGTGACTGCCTTGACGGCTATCAGCTGAAGTTATTTATTAAAAGAAATGACAGGCCTATAACACAGTCCTTTCTTGTAAACACATGTATTCAGTTTTCCTGGTAGCTATTAAAAATATGTAACTTAATTGAGAGGAAAAAACCCCATGAAGTGGCCCCATGCATTGGGTCTCAGTCCATTTAAAACATGAACTTGTTTCCTATGTTTCCCTGCTTTGTAGATCTATTTTTCAAAACATCTTAGCAGGTGTCTGATTATTTTATTTAAGCATCATGTTTTGGTACTACTCGTACACCAGCCAAGACTCAGATATCACTATCTCAGGTTCTGTGTACATCCTGCACTACAAGGCAGATGGGAGAGAAATATTTTTAACTCCTTTAGAACAGCAAGAACCTATTTCTCCAAATACTTCAGTGAATGGCAAGGAGCTACACAGACAACAGGCAGATCCAGGTGGCAGTTCCACTCTGAGGAAGGCTCTAGATCATCCAGTTTCAGCAGCTGCAAGGGTTAGATCCCACTTTCCAGGTCATTTTTAAGCCCGTGTTGGCACAGCAGTAGCAGCTGCAGCAAGTCCCAGTTGGGGGCGGGGGATGGGGGGGGGGGGAAGGGAGAGGTGTGCAAGCCACATGCCTCTATTCTTACAGTGCCAAAGGCAGCAGCAGCTCCAGCTGGCTCTATGCCGTGCTGTGCATAGCCACAGAAGGAAAGCTTTAGGTGTTTTGGAAATGCTTCCTGAAGAAGCTACTCTCTTTTCCTGAGGGCCTTTCCCACAAGCTGACATGCTACGATCATTATTATTTATTACCCACCACCATGTAGCATGCATGGTTTGATTGCTGTGGTACTACAGAGCTGGTAAAGATGATGCAATACACAGAATTGACAACAAAGCAGGCACTAAGAAAGGTTGCTGCCCAAAAAAATTTTTCCAGAGTGAAGCAACAGGTCAAAACAGAGCACCAACAGAAAATGCTGAGAATTTCAGCTGCTGAGCATTACATAGATGTCATTACTATGTCATGTTGAGAACATCAGTTAGCAAAATCTCTGGGATCTTTATATTGAATTACTCTTACCATACCACTTTCACCACTCTGACAACATGTGCTTGCCTCTAAGTGTTGACAACATACCTGAATATAAAGATCCACAAGCTCATTCTGCCTCAGAACATAATATATCTTTCCTGCCCGTAGCCAAGCATATGCCTCTTTCTCTTTTTTCTGCAGATCTATAAATATTCCAAGGCTTCTTTTTGTATATTCCAGAGCTGACCTGTAAGCCCTAAAAGAGGGAGAACTGCTAATTACTGAAGAGTTCTTTGAATTAGCAAATGGTTTTGTTCATAGTGAGAAAAGCTTTATGTTAAAGACAAGCTGTTTCCCCTATTCAATGCAAAATTATAATGTCTTATCTATAATATTACGCTAGTAACTAGCAATCTCAGTCTCTTTCCATTTTTTGTTCAATTTATGTTTCCTACTAGATTGTTATCGCATTATGTTATTTCAGGATGGCTTCATCTGGAGGCTTCCTTTCCCTACCTCAGGCTAGTGACAGGTGGGAAAAATCCTTCTTCATCTTTAGCTCTTCTATAATTTAAGGCTTTTTCCTAAAAACTTCAGAATGGAATTGGAGCTGTAAATATTTTTTACTAAAAATATCTAGGCTCTGACTTAAGCACAGTTCAGACTAATCAGCAATTGCAGAAAAGCTTGGACCAGTTTTAGAAGCACCTAAATTATCAGATCACTGGACAGTGCAATTTTCAAGAGTAAGGACACTGTGCCCTCAGAAAAGTAGTCATACTCCTTGTTAGGAAGGCTTATCCAATTAATTGAGCTTATGGTGGTTTATACCAGACCTAGAAATCCCAGAATTATTACATCCTTCTGTCTTGTGTTAGACTCCCATCACCTTTACATGATGCATTTTCTTCCAAGCAAAATATACTAAAATATAACATGAACTGCACAGTTTCAGTGAACCCTTACAGAGTGCATCTTTAGAATAGCATACTTAGATCTCCAAAGAGGTCAGAAACAGATCTGGAAGTAATACACTCCCTTGTATTTCATACTATCAAGATTTCAGTTCTGTCTCAACAAGGTATCTCATCTGAGGGGAGTGAGGGGGAAGTTTTTACCACTTTCTGATTCTTACAGAAATTGACCTGTCACTCCCTTTACACTCAAGAGAAAGTGAAGATCAACTGAACAAACCTGACATTCCAGTCTTTGCTAACAACCTACTAAGACGAGGAAAGGTAAGGTACTTGAACTGGTCCGACTCAGCCCAATTACTGAATGCTACTTCTATCTCCAATTCAGAGTTCTTGCTTTTACAGCACACAGAAGCATATACCAGCCCATTACCCAGCACAGCAGCTGGAATGGGTCAGGCTGTTTCCTGGCATGACCACAGTAGTTTACAATGAAGGTGGTGACACCAGAGACATCACTGTATTCATTACTTCATCATAGACACATATCCTGGTTACTCAGACCTGTTAACTCAAAGAATACTGTGAAACTATGGGCTACTGCAACCTTATCTACTAACGTTACACAGCCAACATCTGGGAGCCAGGCTTCTGGGATATATAAATTCCATGTACTACATGCACACAAAGCAGCAGCTTCTCCCGCTAGCAAAAGCCTTCTACAAATTCCAGGTAGCTTGAAATCTTAACCAACTTCTTTGTCTTCAGCCTCTCCAAAAGATGTTCACCAACTATATCATTAAACGGCAGTTAAAGCAAAATAAATTAGGCGATATACTAGGGAAGTTAGCAGCTTGGACTGCAGCCACTTAAAGCTAAAATAAGTATCTATTCTTTCCACAGCTGAGGATATTTTTCCCATTCTGAGGCATGCTTGAAAAATACCTGAATCTAGAGTGACTCCCTAAAGCGAGATACAGTAAGGAAAAATATCAAAGCTGTCTTAAACACTCAAAAAACATCTAGAGAAACCAGTAAGTTTCCCCAGCACCTGTTAGTTACTATAAATAGACTTGTGTAGTCCATTTTCCATTAAGCAAAACAAACAAAAAAGGTATTCTGAAAAGAAGAGCAGTATAGAGATTTTTGGAGACTGACACAATGCAGTTTTACATATAGGCTTTGTACTGCTTGAAGTTTTGGAAAAAAACATTTCCTCAAAGAGAAACGCACAATGTGATGTCTGACCTGCTTGGAATATGTTATTTGGTTTCTAGTAGAAAAAAAGTTTTGTAAAAATCTATCGCTGTGAACAAGTCACCTGCCAGCAATAATCCTAGAGCTATAGCAGCCGTCAAGAGCTGCATGATATACAATACCTTTTAAAAGTATTTGCATAGATTTTAGAAATTATTTGATTTGCAAAGTGGCGCTAATCCCTACTGAATATCTTGCCTCCTCTGAGAGATCATAGCTACTTAAGAAAACCCAATAAAACAAAAAACAACCCAACCACAATAAAAGTTTCTGCTACCACTGGACCCCGCAATTCCAATAGGGCATATTGTCAAAGCAGAGAGAAAAATAGTCACATTCAGCTATTGCACAAACTGAGATCTTTTAGCATGACAGAAAAGTTACAACCAGAATAAAAGCAAAGTCATTCAGCACATCTTACCTTTCTGTTCCTAAAGACAAATAGAGCTGGCTAATAGTTTCCAAAATTTGTCCCTCCAGAACTTTGTTGGACATCTTTCTAGCTAAAGATAGTTGATATTCATTGTAGATGACACACTGAGCCTCATTGGGAACAACTGTACTGTAGAACTGACACAGCAGTTTAATTGCTTGTAGTTGACCTAGGAGATTAGAAATACTAACATTAATCTCTATTTTAAAATTAATGTTAAATTAGTTTTAACATAATTTAAACTTATCTTTTCACAAATCACATCACAGTCAATGAATAACAATATAAAAGTCATAACAAGAAGATTCCACTGCCAGTTTCTTCTTCTTTCCCAAAGATAACAAAGACTAGAAGTTACTTCAAACTTGATCTCAAAAATAATGAAACACTCAATTGTATAAGCTGCCTTGGTCACAATACCGAGAGTAAATAAATAAAGCATGGGTCTTCTAAATACAATTATTTCATGCAAAAGTAATCCAGATTACCAGTTGTTTTCCTATCTTGAAACTCAAGTCTGGCGCTGTTTGCACTACCAACAGTAGAACCACTGTAAATATTATTGAACATAGAAATCCCTAGACTTTTTACTGATTAAGTTATTTAGATTTTCCTTAACATTTTATTTTCTCTGTAATTTCTGACAAACCAAAGTACCACCAGAAAAGAAGCCAACATTTATTTCTCCATCATTATGGGACAGAGTAATGATTTAAATAATTTTGATAGCTGTCACATAACTGGACATAAAAATGTTGCTTAAGGAACAACTAAAACATACCCATATAACAAACACTCCCAAAGGTGGTACATTTCATACCTGAAAGACAAAAAATATACTTACTTTCCAGATGGCTTGTCTCCATTGCAACTAGAAATGCCCATTCATAGTAAAACCTGCCTTTTTCTCTTTGAGTTCCACCAACATAGTAACATCCCAGCTGAAGGAGGACTTGAATAAACTCTTGGCTGTAGTCCATACTTGGAAGTTTGGAGAACAATTTCACTGCCCTGATATAATAATGTTCTGCCAGCTTGCTGGCTGCTGTTTGCAGACAGAGTGTCCCAAAATTAGCCAGCACTATAGCTTGGTTATGGATCATATCAGTCTCTTCTGAAAAATGTAGTGCTTTGTAGTAACTCTCAGCAGCTTCTTTTGTATTGTTTGTTCTTTTCAAAGCAATAGCAAGCATATTATAAGCACTGCCTAGTTGTTGAGGATTGCTCCATGAACAATCCACAACAGCATTTAGAATGGCTAAAGCCACATCATATTGCCTGTAAAGAATGTATAGCCAAGCAAGTGAATCCAAGTAGTTAATAATTTCCTCTGGCTTAGCAGAAACATCAGAGTCCAGTGCTTTCATCATGCAAACAATGGCATTTCCATACAGTTTGTGATGGCTGTACAGTTTTGCTAAGCTAAGATAGATAGTGCTGCATAGTCCTTGCTGCTCACCGGTAAACACAGAGGAAAGTGCTTGTATGAGGTAAGGCGCCACTTGGGATGGGAGTATTGGTCTGTATTTCCTAAGGCCATAGAGCTTGGAAGCATTTTTGATGACTAAATCAATCATTTTCAAGGAATCCATTAAAGTACCAGAGCTCTGGGTAGAGGCAACCTTTATGCAACTTAATACAATGTGTGGCAAACACTTTTCATTGTAGAACTCTGCTAGTTTGATATAACAGTTGTTTGCTAGGTTGTTTTGTAAACTCAAGTCATTAAGCAACACTTGAAACCTTTCCAAGAATGGTAGTGCCTCTTCATGTAGTTTGTGTACACTGTAGTGTTTTGCCAGGAGAAAGCAAGCCCTTGCCTCTGCATGTTTGTTCTGGCTCAGAATTGTCCTCTTCAGAGCATACTTTAGAATATCTGACTCCAGGTCAGTACTGCAAATGTAGTTGGGAATTCCCATGAGGAGAGCTGTAGCCTTGTCAAAAACCTGAGCACATTTCTCTTTGTTCTTTTGTGTCAAGTAGATAACTGTTAGATTTGTATAAAGAACAGTTACAAAGTACAAATCACTAAACCCTCCAGCTATTGCTCTCAAGGCTTCCTCAAAATACACCCGTGCTTGTGAAAACTTCAGCTTTTTAACACTTAGCCTGCCTAAGAGAAAGCATAGCCTTGCTAGTGCCCATGGCATACCTGCTTTCTTTGCTGCTTCCCGTGCTAATCTAAGAAAACTAACCAGCTCTTCTTCTTCAGAAAACCCATAGAACATGCTGTTGATGAATGGATAAGAAAAATCATACAGGTGTTTGAACTTTCTCTCATACTCTTTCCTATTTAAAAAGAGTAACAAAGACTCAAAGATGTCAGATGCTTGAGCATCATGTTCATGTATGTGGAAGCAAGGTGCTTCAGGGGGAGGAAAGACTGCCTTATTCAGAGAGCTAGCAGAATTGTTTCCTTCAGTAGCTGGCTCTTCTGCACAAGTGGCCTCCAAATTCTTGAAGTTCTTCAGGAATTCTTCTATCTTGCCATTCTTGCTAGTAAATCCTGTGCTAGAATGTGAACATGGAGTTTCTGAAATTCAAAGATAAATTACAGATCACAACTTCATATGTGCATACACACATGTTCTTTCATACACCAACAAAATATTTAATCAGTAGAAGATGCTGTTAGGAAAACCTTATGTAAACCTACTGCACTTTCTTAACAGTATGACTAGGAGATAAGCCAAAACTGGGGAAAGGGAGAGATCAAGAAGGATCAGGGAGAAACAAGTGTGGGAGACTGGAGTGAGGATGCACAGGACTTGCTACATGAAAGCAGTTGCTGATCAGTACACTTGCCTAGCCAGACCCTGTGCCTGATCCAACACTGATCCAATATAAGTCCAGTGTTAATTTGAACTGTTTTGTGTCTCAGTGTATATTCTCTGTACTTCGTGTGTGTGTGTGTGTATGAGCAAGAGATCTGCAAATGAATTCCAATTCTGACTAGCTTCAAGCAGGAGGAGAAAACCAGAATGTGGAAAGACCGCAGGTCTGAACTGGTAGTGGCTGCTGGATGGACTTCTGGTTTAAGGGAACTGTGAATTTGAGCATGCATGTAAATTCAGCAAAGTATGCTGATGTCCTGATAGAAAGCTGGGGGGGGGGGGGGGGCGGTGTGGGAGAGAAGAACAAGTTGTTGACCTAAACTCTCCTAGTGCTGACAGTGTTGAATATCTTAGAAATAAAAGAAAAAAAAAAATGGCAAACATGCCATCGTTTCTTTAGTCCTTCCACTGTTATTCAGCCAAGGTAGTAGGGCAGGAAGTAGGAATACAGTTTGTAGTCATAGTCAGTGACAACGTTTACAGCTGCATATCGACAGGAGCTTATTGAAGTTGAAGATTTAGAGCTCAGTTTTCTTAGAATCTCATTTCTAAAACTATTCAGCAAAATCATAAATATAAAAATTGGTATTTAGAAAAATGTACTACAAGTAATGATAGTGACAGCTTAGCAACTAAATGCCAAAGGGAAATAATTCTGCATCCTCATCAAAATGTTTCCTTTGAGAGATATATTTGTGGGATGAAGTTTTCTAGCAGATGGAGCATCTGCCCGAATTCAAAGCCAGCACTTGCCAGGTGCCCCATAAACAGTATTTTGCCCTACGCTTGGGGGGTGGTGCCTGTATGAGTGTCACAGCAGTAGAAGTAGCTCATGCAGTTTGCAACTGGATAGGAAAGTCCAAGACAGACATCTAATCAGTAAAAACCCACAATGTCTTATAGCAAAACCTAAGTTTAGATTTGATATAAGGAGGAAGTTCTTTCCTGTTAGGGTGGTGAGGCACTGGAATGGGTTGCCCAGGGAGGTTTTGAGTGCTCCATCCCTGGTAGTGTTCAAGGCCAGGTTGGACAAAGCCTTGGGTGGCATGGTTTAGTGTGAGGTGGCCCTGCCCATGGTGGGGGCGTTGGAACTGGATGATCTTGAGGTCCTTTCCAACCCTAACTATTCTATGATTCTAAGAAAGCAAACAAGAGAAGAAATTTCAGAATACAAAGAGACATTAGAAGGAGAAAAGTTGGCAAAGATGCCAAAAACATCAACATTTGCATTATTTTTATGTAAAATTGATTTTATGTAAAATGCATATGAAGTATTACCACATTCATGAGCTTTCTGAAGTTCTGGTTCTTCTAATTGGTCTGTAAGAAAGAAAAAAATCATGTTAGTTACAGTCCATAAGTTCTTTTTCAGTTTTAATTATCCTAAAATAAGGCTATTTTTCAGTTCAGGATTTTCTGTGTCAGAAGAATCGGGCATGTTGTGGAAGTTTAGGAAGGAAGAAATTTAAGTTTGACCCAAAGCTAACAGATACTAGGGACTTAGCCTCCTGCTGATACAGTTCCCTGATTTCTACATGTTTATCATCATGCACCTACCACTGGTCAGTAAGGTGGGAAGACATCTGCATTTCGTACTTATAATTAAAGCCAATGTGTTCTCCGCAAGGGATGCATCACTGCTGCACTGAAGTGAAAATGGGCAGCATAGATAGAACAATTCCATACAAGCTACTCCTAAGATGAGGTAACAAGAAGCTCTTAATATTACTGAAGCAAGTTTTACCATCACTTTGAGAGGAAGGAGAGGGGGATAATTATTTAACATAGCTCACATAGATAAGAGTTTCAGAGTTTTCTGGCCATTCCAATAACATGTAGATCAAAAATCCCTTTTCTTTTAAAAGGCATGTATTTGAATTCTGTAGACATTACTACTATAGATCTAGTTTTAAATATTTAACATGGCACATCTGTAGAATATTTATGTATCACCTTGAGATAGATCCACAAAAAATAGCATTTCAGTCGTCATGCTGCATTTCACGATTCTATTCACTGTCTTTCATACACTGGATGCAACATAAGTGGCACTGAGTATATGAAGGATATATGGAAAGCTATTTCACTAGGCTTTAAGAATGGCCTCTCACTGACTATTTGCTTCTCAATCCTCCTTCTCTAAATACTTTCCTGACCTTGGTGTACAAATACCAGAGATGTTTACAGGAGTCATGACAATGCTCTGTATATTAAATTAGGGAATGGATCATAAGTAATACTTCTCATTAGATTGATGTAGATGGAAGGAGTCAAAACCCCATTTACTCAAATCACACAATAAAATATCATAGATTCATAGAATAGTTAGGCTTGGAAAGGACCTTAAGATCATCTAGTTCCACCCCCCCTGCCAGGGGCAGGAACACCTCACACTAAACCATGTCACCCCAGGCTCTGTCCAGCCTCACCCTGAACACCACCAGGGATGGAGCATTCACAACATCCTTGGGCAACCCATTCCAGTGCCTCACCACCCTTACAATAAAGAATTTCTTCCTTATATCCAATCTAAACTTCCCCTGTTTAAGTTTTAACCCATTACCCCTTGTCCTGTCACTACAGTCCCTGATGAAGAGTCCCTCTCCAGCACCACTATAACCCCCTTCAGATACTGGAAGGCTGCTGCGTGGAGACCTCATAGCATTCTCTTCTCCAGGCTGAACAGCCCCAACTTCCTCAGCCTATCTTCATATGGTAGGTGCTCCAGTCCCCTGATCATCCTCTGGACTTGTTCCAACACTTCCATGTCCTTTTTATGTTGAGGACACCAGAACTGCACACAATACTCCAGGTGAGGTCTCACAAGAGCACAGTAGAGGGGCAGGATCACCTCCTTTGACCTGCTGGTCACACTCCTTTTGATGCAGCCCAGGATACGGTTGGCTTTCTGGGCTGCGAGCGCACACTGCTGGCTCATGTTCATTTTCTCATCGACCAGCACCCCCAAGTCCTTCTCTGCAGGGCTGCTCTGAATCTCTTCTTTGCCCAGTCTGTAGCTTTGCCTGGGATTGCTCTGACCCAGGTGTAGGAGCTTGCACTTGTCATGGTTGAACTTCTTAAGGTTGGCATCAGCCCACCTCATGAGCATGTCGAGGTCCCTCTGGATGGCATCCCTTCCCTCCACAGCTTATCAACTGAACCACACAGCTTGGTGTCATCAGCAAACTTGCTGAGGGCGCACTCAATCCCACTGTCCGTGTCAGTGATGAAGATGTTGAACAAGAACGGTCCCAGCACCGATCCCTGAGGGACACCACTCGTTACTGGTCTCCAGCTGGACATTGAGCCATTGACCACAACTCTTTGTGTGCGGCCATCCAGCCAGTTCTTTATCCACCAAGTGGTCCACCTATCAAATTGATGTCTCTCCAATTTAAAGACAAGGATGTTGTGTGGGACAGTGTCAAGTGCCTTGCACAAGTCCAGGTAGATGACATCAACTGCTCTACCCCTGTCCATTAGTTCCGTAGCCCCATCATAGAAGGCAGCCAAATTGGTCAGGCAGGATTTCCCCTTAGTGAAGCCATGCTGGCTGTCACCAAGCACCTTGTTGTTTTTCATGTGCCTTAGCATGCCTTCCAGGAGAATCCGCTCCAAGATTTTGCCAGACATTCCCTGGGTCATGCATTTTCCCTTTCTTGAAAATGGGGGTTATATTTCCCTTTTCCCAGTTGTTGGGATCTTCACCTGACTGCCATGATTTTTCAAATATGATGGACGGTGGCTTAGCAACCTTATTTGCCAGCTCCTTCAGGACCCGCGGATGGATTTCGTCAGGTCTCATGGACTTGTGTATGTTCAGGTTCTTAAGATGGTCTCGAACCAGATCCTCTCCTAAAGTGGGCCTAAGGTCTTCATTTTCACGGTCCCTGCATCTGCCTTCCAGGACTTGGGTGGTGTGGTCAGAGCATTTGCCAGTGAAGACTGAGGCAAAGTAGTCATTATGAACCTCAGCCTTCTCCAAATCCAGGGTAGCCAGTGAATATTAAGTGAATATTGGAAATGCTTGCTCTGGGTAAGTCAATTTACATTTAGCAACAGTGCAGTTTAAGAGAGAAAAGTGATAAAGATGGTGCTGTTAGCTGGGGAAGAGGTGAAAATAAGTTAGCACTTGTAAAGACTAGGGAGGAGATGAGATGTGGTGAAAAAATGTGCAACAGGCAAAAATAGGAGTGTGTCTATTAAGCCCATGAGATTGATTTAGTGCCTAATAGAAGTCTGAGGCCTGTTCCCAGGCTTTCTGTTTGGGCAAAGAAGGTGAGATGTCAATGTGCAAAATGACTCCACATGAGTTGCATTTTGCAACTCAGATCTGACAAGCCTTGGTTATTGTTCACACACATATAGATTTGCAGAATTAAACCAATGCACCCGAGTCCAATCTACACATGGTTTCTTTCAAATTTGAGCCTAACGGCCTGTCTTGTATGATGGCACTAAGGGAGATAAAGCTGTTAGATATTTGACAAGCATACACGTTGCCACAGAACAGCCTGTGCTGGGATAAGAAATTGCTGCTACTGCTCAGTTCAGCAAGGCAGTTATATTACACTACCTTACACTGAATCTGTAAAGGTGAAACCTCAATTATTGCGGTTGAGTTTATGTAAAGAATGAGCACTTAGAAATAACAGCTATTTATGTAGCTAGAAGTCATGTAGCTAGAAGTATATATCTTTTTTTCTTTGTAGGAATAGGAAAATACCAAAATCTATACCTCTGAAAGTTAAATCAAACATGAAAATATGTATGTTTGCATTGGCTTGCAATAATTATTATGCCAACTTTCCCAAGATGAATAAAAAACCAGCAGTATTTGGGCAAACATACTGCATTTTATAATACAGCACACTAATATATGAAGGCTTGAAGATCTGTTCAGCTCAGTTGTTAAAACCCTGCTGTTTAATTCACTCAGAAAGATGGACAAAAGATTTGTAAATGTTCTGCTGGGAAAAGTCATCAGCAGGAAAGCAGCAAAGATGATAGGTTTTTTACATGCCATATCTATGATCAGACTGAATACCAAGATATTTCAAGGTACTTGTAAAGACTGGAATCTCATTGAAATAAGAAAAAAAAGTTAAGAGGGATATAGGAACAGCATTTGTATCTTGTGCAGTAAAAAGGAGTAAGACTCACCTATTCTGTACACAGAGCAAACATCTGTGATGGATGTTTGTTTCAACAAATGTATTACTTCTTCCAAATCTTTTTCTTTGCTAAGAAATGATAGCTCTTCTGCTTCAAGAAAATCCAGGTCTTGTGTCCTAACAAAGAAAGGAGAAGCTTTGAACATGTCTGAAAGCAGATTTGGATTAAGGAGCTCAGCCAAACTGGAGTTTGTTAGACCAATACAAACTTTACATTATAGGTCCTTTTGTGCTAAAAGTCAGTAACATTCATATTTATAAGCATACATACAAACTGGTAGTAGCTGTACTTGCAGCTAACAGCTTCTGCCAATCAGATTAAGTTTTATGTCTGGTTTATGGTATAGCATTTTATGAGAATGCATTAAAAGCATAAATCTTGAAAGACATTATGGCATTGATTTCCTAATATAAGCTTAAAGTTACACATCTTTGTACTTGCAAACGATAGTTAAGAACTTGTTTCATTGTGCAAGTAGTCCAGACATGGTAGCAAGATCAGCCTACTTACATGGTGCCAATACATGCTGAAATGCACACTTTTTACAGGTTTCTGTCCACATTAGGAGCAATTATTTGTAAGAGGAGCCCCATTTGAAGCAAGGCCTGTAATTAAGGGTACTAGCAAAACCAGAACTTGAATGCTTTTTACACATAGACCTTCAGAGACCAGCAAAAATAGAATCTTCTGCAAGAGTAAAGCTTCTTGGATCTTGTGATCCAGAAAATGGAGACTGAACCAGATATAACTGCAGCAACTCCTTTTCCCAACAAGAAAATTTGGTACAGACTGATAATATTTTCTAGCACTTAAGCAGATATCATCTTCCAATTTCTTTGCATTTGATTTGACTGCCACTCACTATGACAATTCTCAATGAAACAAGAAAAAAAACCCAAAACAAAAAATAAGCAAACCTGACTTCAACATTTACTATCTTAAAGCTCAAGAGACTTTTTTTTGTTTATGAGTTAAATATGTATCACTTACTTATTTACAGATAAGTCCACTTTAACGTGACTTGTCTTTACAAAACCTATTCGGCCAGTAAACACATGTCTTCCAAGAAACCACTCCATGCAGTCAATGTAATATCCAAGAATCTCAATTTTGTCCCCTTCCTGGAAGCTCATCTCTTCTAACACAATACCTTCATAATTTATCACAGCTAGACAGAATCCTTTTGCTGTATGATAAGGAGATAAATAATATTTGCAGATAAAGTAATTTAACAGAAATACACTTAAAGTAATAACTAATTAGCAGAGCGTATTTAGCAACAGACATTTGTGGAACTCAAGAGTTCCAACTCATGGAATGAGAGTCACATCCATTGCAGCAAGATTTAAAGCATCCAAACCTAATAGGTTTCATTTGCGCAATTAGAATAGTAAATAGCAACATAAAAACACTAATTTCCTAGTGATTAGAAAGGCAAGTTTAAATGTTTTCAAAATTCTAATTCCAACATGAAGCAATAAAAGGAGATGTTTTAAGTCCCTACTTTCCCCTCTTATAAAGGGCTCTGAACATAGGCTAGAGTAAAAATACTCGAACCAACTAATAAAATACATGGATAAACATGCAGTTACATACCAGTATTAAGACTGATATGTATGTAGAAAATAAGACATTTAATCACAAACCACAGACCATCTGTATAAGTTTCAATTCTCTGGTAGTATTAAAGCAATATCCATAGTAAAGGCCCACAATAATTACATCGGCTCATTTTCTTATTTTAAAGTTTGTCATCAAATCTAAACAGGCATCCTCAATTTAATTATTCTTTACTACTTTGTGCATCTACTTAGTACGGTATTTAGAAGGAAAAAGGGGAGAGATAATCCTTTAGGGTTTAACTCAACTTACGCAGAGATTTATGCTCTCATTAATTTCATTGCAGTGCAATTTTGAAAGCTGTTTTCCCATTCTAATACAATGCAAAAAAGTTATTGAACCCTTTCAGGTCTGTCCTAACAAAAGCGGGGAATAAGTATAGGGTTTTTTTAATGCTGATGTTTGAATGAGTTTCTTACCAACTTTCCTGATGGACTGCAATTCATTTTTGAGTGTAAAATCCATAGGATCAGAATACCCTTTAAGAAACCATCTGAAAGCAGGAAAAAAAACCATTGAAGTTGGTTTATAAAATACACCATTTTACTAAATATTATGACAACAACAGTGATATTTTAAATCCATTTAAAAACAGATGCACTCTTTCCACAATTATCTTTCACTGTCCAGACACAGCTGTTTTGAGTAATAGTTACTTTTGTCAAACCTGACTGAGAAAGTTGACCTTGGGTAGGGAGAAATAGCGCAATCGAAAATTTCCAACTTTTTAACTACTAAGAGGATCAAGAATGCATAATTTCCTGGTGATTCCTGAAGTGAGTCAACTGATGTAATTTTTGCTTTATAGCAACTATGAGCTTGGACATGACCTTGAAACAAACTGCATTAAGGAAGAGGATGGTTCCTGTCAATAGTGTTGAGTTAAAGCACTGCCAGTTTGTTTTCTGCATTTCCAAGTATCCACCTGTTTCTATCCATATTTCCAAGCATCCTGAAAACTGAAAATTCTCACTTAATGTTATACTATAAATGTTAATAGATATTACAAAAAGCCCCACCCAAACAGTATCTAACTCATAAAACGGTAAACCATCTTTAAATGCTCTACAGGCATCTGGATTAGTTTCAGTTTTGTGGTGTGGAAGACTGATATGTACATATGAAACAGATGCACATGAAATACATAGAATCAGGTACCTACTGATGGAAAGGGATCAATGGTTCCACAGAAGCATTAGATATGTCACCATCCACAGGTCCACCTGCTATGTCGTCAGTAAAAGCCCCAGTCTCAAAATAAGTGTTTATTTCATTATCTGTTATCTTTCTTATCAGATTGTCAGGATATAAACCAAAGAATGCCCCTAAAAATAAACCAGTGGAATAGATGTCATTTTACATAATGTTTTAGTGCCATACAAACTTCAAAACTGTCTTTGAGACCATCAGTAATATTCAATTAGAAATTGAAAGCTTAAGATTCCACAAGATTTTTTCTTTGATTGTCAGATCAAAGAAAAGGTCATACTTTCTTGTCCAGTTTCCCTTTGATGAGATGTGCAATCTTCTGCTGCTGCACCATTTTGCACATTCTTATTGCAGTAATCAGTGATCTGTCAAGCCCATCATTCCATTTCTGATGATCACAGCGGGCCATGCTATTTAGGAGAAGCACAAGAGCCTGGCAACCATCTGTAAACCCTCTCCTGTACATCTCCAGAATCTGCAATAATACTGAGCAAGTTAGAAGGTACATCCCTCCCTAATCCATTTGGTATGCATTACGGATCAGTTGCCCAGAAATTTCTCTAATCCCCTTATGATCCAACTGAACCCAATCTGTGTTTGTTCCTTTCATTTTTCTTCTTTCTGATGAATATATTCAAATTTCAACTTCATTCAATATTTAAATAGGTCTTAATATTCGATTTGGGAATTTTAAAGAAAGGTGCTTATCTAAATTTAACATTAGTATGTACAATGTTCCTTACCTTCCTGTACTAGCAGGCTTCTGTACATCAAATTTAGTGATTCTTCACTTATAGAGACTTTAATGCCAGTTTCTTCCTCCTCTTGAAAACAGAGCCAAAAAGACTGATCTAGGAATAAGTTCTCCATGCAATGGTCTATAAAACCTAGAAAAATAAATCCAATTTGAGATTTTTTTTTTTTTGCAGTATTACACAAGAAAATAACCTTTCACAAAGTCAGACATTCAGATAACTTCATTATTGCTTAAACAAAATAAACTAATTTTACTACCCAGTATTGGCAAAATTACATTGTCATATGCATTACAGCTACTTTTAATGCTTACCTGTCGCAGCCTATACCTAAAAGACAAACAACTTTTCTGTGTCTAATCCTGCTGAAAAAGCAGACTGCGTCCTCCCCTCGTGTGGGTTGCCCTTAGTTTAGCTATATTCGAAAGGTTTGCAGTTTGAGGTAATCACTAGCAAGCTTTGGGCAACAAGTGTTTAGCATCACTTAATAAGAGATGACCTGAAATAATCTCAAAAAATAACCTCTTCGTAAATTTCTGTTGCCTGATTTAGCTGTGCCAATTAATGCAGATACTGTGCCTGGTTATCAGATTCCTTGAATTTCTTTGAGATGGGGATGATGCTGCTTTCCAGAGTCATGTAAATCACAAGGAGTGATTGATCTTGGAAACTAGGTCTCCTTACATTAGGGCTTAGGGCTTTCAAAGCTACATGATGTTACAGGAAGACATAGAGTGGTATATCATAATCAGTATGGTATAGATAGAAGATTATTAGAGGGACAATATTAATACATTTGCAAATCCTGTGTTAAAAAAGCTATGATAAAGAGGAAAGGTGGGCAGATCAGTGATTAAGGTGCTACTCTGCTATTCAGAAGATGCTGAATCAATTCCCTATGAGCCATACCTAAGCCTCACCTAAGAAGAAACTTCATCTTCTTATGCTTTCTCTGCAAACTTGGATTGAAAGAGTATTTTTTTCTAGTTCTCTAAGGAGCATTTTAAAATACAATATAGGGAGTAAATAGCAAACATGAAATTAACAATTAAAACCATGTTTTCAATTGTTCTGATGGAAACAGGCAAATTCAACAGTAATGCACACAAACTCCATACACAAAAATATCAGGTGAACAAAATGGAGACAAAGATCTGAATCAAATGCTATTCCTCAGGAAAAACCTCTGAAATTATAGGATATCAAAACTGAAACTCAAATCAGTGGCATCATATTGCTACAGAAGCCGTGCTCAGATTTAGAAACAACACTGTAGCAGGCAAAGCATATGAAGCAATCTTTGTTTTACTTGATATTTCCTCTGAAGCATTACCAACTCTCCAGTTTGCTCACTACTATTCAGGAAATATGTGAAAGAGTCCAGTGGGAAGCATGATCAGAGATCTAGAAAATACACTCTGTAAAGAAGGATTACAGGAATTACGGTTGATTTTCCTAGTGAAAACAACACAGTGGATGTGCAGGTTAGATGTCTCCATGGTGCAAAGAAAGAGTTACCTTCACATGTCTACAGTGAGCAGAAAATGCCGTAAAAGCATTGAAGTTGCAGCACAGGTTAGACTTTAGGACAAACCCTGGATAGACTGCTTGGAAAGCAGATACAATCTGATTCTGGAGTATTTAACTTAGATAAAACATCTGCCAGGAACGACAGATGTTATCTATTCTGGGACAAAGGCAGGTTCTCCTGGAGGTTTGAGTGTCTCTCCCGCCCTAGTTCAGTAGTACCCAGTTCAAGAACATTACTTACTCCTGTTAGGAGTTAATAGAAAGAACCTCAAAATCCTGCTCAACATGTTCCCAGTCAATTAGAAATTGCATGCAGAGGAATAAAAAAAGCATATTGAACTGTTGTATGGTGAAACAGCTTTACCCAGTGAATGGTAGGTTAGAAACTTCCATATTTCTTCAAAAGTTTTAAACGTCACCACTATTAGATCTTGATCACTGTGAATAGATAGCAACCTGGCAGACAGCTCCTAAAAAACCAAAACAAATACAAACACCAAAACAACATTTTAATTACAACTGTACTACACATGAGCACTATTAATCACTAGGTAACACTTACATTAAAATGCTATGTATTAAGATAGATCAAAAATCATCCAGGGCTTTACCTGTATGAGATACCTGTTCTTTAACACTTACCTACTACATACAGTAAGACAAGTTTTAATCTCACTTTTTCTTACCAATTGTACCAGCAGTTCCAGTGAGGTTAATTTACACAAGTTAAGACTTCAGGACTGACCACACTGAGTGAGACTAAAGGCCTGTCTGGCTCAGATACATCTATAAATAGTGGCCAGTACTCTCTATTCAGAGTGTGAAAGCTGAGCAAGCATCTACTGGTACTTTCCAAGAAAGCCCTTCTAGCACAGAGCAATTTACAGCTTGGAACTGCCTTTGCCAGTGGGCATCAATATTTAACAGTGGAAAAGGTTTCTTTTGCTTGTTGGTTTGGGTTTGTTTTTTGGTTTTCTTGGGGTTTTTTTTGGTTTTGCCTTTTTTTTTTTTTTTTTTTTTTACTTAAAATTTCTGTAGGTTATTCAAGTTACTGTGAAGTTTTAGGATCCGTAACATTCTCATGTAGGTTAGCCACAGAGTTCTGTTCTCATTTGGGAGTGTGAGGCACCTTTAAACCTGCTCCATGGTAGCTTCAGTCTTGTTTGAGAGGAGACATTGATCAGTTATGCCCTAGTTGGGGCTTTTCCTATGGTTAAGATAATTAAATGTAGTGGACTATTATTTTGTGGGGGATGTTTTGTGGGTTTTTGGTTGGTTGAATTTTTTTTTTAAAGATCTTTTTCTCCTCATTTGTACTGGTTTATGTTGCTAGATAGAATAGAATTAAACTGTGCATTTAAGAAAGATGAGCTATGATTGTTGTAAATTATAATGACTGATTTCATGAGGAATTTCAGGAATGCTAAAAGGGAGAACTACATAAACCTTCAAATAAATGAAACAAATATACATTTTAATGGATTCTAACCAAAAAACTGCAACACATATTCTGGTTGCACTTCAATTAGTAGCTTAAACACAGGGTTGTCCAGTGATGCTGGTTACTGTGTTTAAGGGAAATACAAAGAACTGCAGCAATTTATGAGAAGTATCTGAAACAGTATGTCAGAGAATAAATCGGGTGTGAAGCTAACAGGTGTAATGCTACTGCATCATTTCCCAGTACTATACCCTTGCTCCCATCACATCAAAATCGAAAATGCATCTTAGAAGTATTTAAGGACTGATCAAGAAACTGATTATAATTTTGGAGGGGCGAAGAAGGGGAGGAATCATCATTCAAACATCTCCTGTAATCTGAGCAAGATGAAGCTATGTTTTATGTGTTATGTGATGATTTTAAAAGATCTCAATCATGTTTAACTTCCACATTTTCAGTTCACACAACAGGAACACATTAATAGAAATTCCTTTTTGAAAACAGAAGTCCAGTTTAAGCCTCTTCAACATGCATGCATCATCGCTGCTTTGATCTTCTGCATGCACCCTTCCACACTCGATTAAATATTAACGAGAGCCTGAAATCTATTAATAAATTGCCAGCACATGCTAAAATACCTCAGCTTCAAATGCTTTATGCGCTGCTGAATATCAAAACATTATTCTAAGGAAACTTGTCATTATAAGTCTTGCTTCCT
Organism: Lathamus discolor; assembly: GCF_037157495.1. Lineage (NCBI taxonomy): Eukaryota > Metazoa > Chordata > Aves > Psittaciformes > Psittacidae > Lathamus > Lathamus discolor. The sequence continues at coordinate 154,283,532 of NC_088884.1, read as the reverse complement.
TCAAAGTCTTTCTGCCAGTCTGTTTTTAATAAGGTCACAGATCTAGTCTATTTGTTTGCTGTTTTTTCTTCTCCTCCTGATCTCTTCTCCCTTTCTCCGCCTCCCCCTTAACGAAAGCCAGAGGAGAGCAGCAGGAGCACTGCCACAAAATCAGCAGGTTGGTAGTAGAGAGTTCACAACACATGAAAGGAAAATCTTGTAGAAATACACATTTCTTGTAGAAACGCATCCAAGACAGTCAAATTCATGACTAAAGATTTCAGGGTTTCACTTCCTAGTGAAGGAGTCTGGAACTCATGGCTCAGGCAAAAAAGGGACACCAAAGGTCAAATGGTATCATCCTGCTTTTTCATCAAGAAGGAAGAGGAGACTTTAAATTGTATATGTAATGCACCTCATTGGTTGTAGAGGATGAGTTTCCTATACACAAACAAAATAAAGATAGCAATAAAAATTGGCCAATGCTCTTATGCGCTATTTAAAGCTATGGCCAACTAGCCCTAGGAAGTCAAATATTTATGCTATTCTCCTTCAGACTTCCTCTTTGGTTAAGCAGCAGGCTTCCTAGGTAGCTTGCAGCCAAATGACTTCAAGTGGCTGGAAACTGAAATGAAGAGTCAATATGAGGCCAATTTAAAAATAAAATAAATCAGAAAACCATTATTTCACTTGATGTAAATCAAAGCAGAACATTTTTAATATAAAACCCTTCAATGTCTTATTTAGCTGGGTTTATTTTACATCTATTTAATGTTCAAGTCTTTTTCAATGGTTCAGTATTTCTAGTGTCTCTAGATAGTTTTGGGCCATGGGAAACTGGTCACCGAAATTCAAGCATAAAACATGTAGATGGAAACGGGAACCAGATATCTCTCAGGCTGTTTCAGTAGCGCAGGGTGTATTCCCTAAACAAATAGAACAATTCCCAAGCAATTGACTTACACTGAAAACCACCATCACCTCCCTGCTGTCATTTTCCAGAAGACGGAGCTGCCCTCTGAGCTGTCTTTGTAGACTGGGATCAGGACATCCGCTCTTTCGTCTTACCATCATTAACTTCAAGGAGATATCTGGAGAAGGATATCCATTTACAGCACTTACAGCTTTGAAGAGCCATAAATCCCTCAAAATTATACAATCCACATAAGAACTATTTATTTTTTTTTCAGCTTCAGAAACAGACTTACTGCTTGTTTCTTTTCCTTTTTATTATTCATTAGGGATAGTAGCCTAGCATGAAACAAGATTTTTTTCAGTTACATAATAAAGGACACAGCTACACGAAAGAAGGGCGATTTGAAAGTCTAAAAATTTTGGGAGACAACTGACACACTTGGGGATGGAGAAGAGAGAAGAGTTAAAAACCAAACAGATTGGTAACTTCTCAAATTAGACAGCTCTATGGACATCGAGAACATGCCCAGATTTCCATGTATACTGTGCATATTTTAAAACCCAAGGCAAACAGATGCTGGAATTGCAAAAATAACCTACCAAAAATATACAGATAATTCAGCACATTACAACTTTTTATGCTAATCTCAAATTCATGGTTATCCGACATGTCACCCCCACTACTTCAGAAGGCTTCTAGAAGTTGAACATTTTGAAAAGGTGTTTCTCAGCTCATCTGGTTGAGAAGTACCAGCAAAGACAAATGGTCTAACTAAAAGCTAACTTACATGATTTTCCTAGTACATCTGAAAGAAGCTAGAAACCTGTTCTCAGATCTTGACATCTGTTTATGACAATCTTTTACTACAGCTAAGGGTACAGTTCCAGCCAACTTCTCTCAGATAAAGAGGATCTTTAATAAAGCTGCTTTCATTCTGCATGTCTTAATTTAACTCAATAACAGTAAATCATATTCATGTTTTCTGATATCCAGATGGGCACATATAAGCCAGTAAGCCACTCAGGAAGAATTCCAATCGCAAGTGTGTAAATAGGTCATACTTCCAGCAATAAATAAGATTGTTAAACATCCTGAAATATTCCACATCCTATTACTTTCACAATTTAGTCAGGTAAAGTAGATATTTTTCACATGCTAGTCTAATATGCTGCATCTTAGTGTGTTTTCAGAGGACTCCTAAATATGTTCCCAGGAGTTTTACAATGACTTGTTCTTAAATTGCTCATTACTTTAAGCTCAAGAAGAGTTGATCAGAAATATAAGGCAGTGTTACTGGACTACAAAGCCTCTCTAAGTTGTGGTCATGTAGTCAGTTGGTAGTACTAAGAGTACAAACTAGAGTCTCTGAATTTTACTCAGATCACTGTTAGGTAGCAGTATTGTTGACCTTTTCATTTCATGTAAAGCCATAAAAAGATACTGGCACAAGTCTGTTACTTAAAGTAATTTTTTGTTTTACATAATCAAATTGATCCCAAGTTAAATTGTGTTTCTGCAGGTAAACATTTAAGTCTTACATAAAATTAATATTACTAAAGTAATTACATTGAATTAGAACAATTGAAATATGGCTGCTTCTTCCAAAAGTACTATTACTAATGTCTTATGGAAATTAAGCATGGTCTAAAACCCCATCACACCTGTAGTAATCTTCCTGTCTGCTTCTGTGAGCTCTGATCCGTACCACCAGTTAAGAACCAAAATCTTTAGAGTGAGACAAACAGGTACATAAGCACAAATAATTGAACTATGAATGACCATATGCTTGGGGAGATTGTCTGCTACTGATGTGATTTGTCAGGTCAAGCCAGAAAGCGGAGCACATCCCAGTGATGGTTTTTGATGGTTATTTCTCTTCCTCCACAAGGAAAGAAATGTGACTAGAGCCTCAATCCACAGAGGAGGCCATGAGGCCTCCGGAAGTGTTGGCTTCTGTATCTACTTACTGAAGAACTGCACTCAATTGCAACTTCATTGAAAATACAGCATTAACAAAAAAAGAGACTTCAAAAGGCCATAAACTTAAAAATGAGGCATTTGAAGAATTGAAACCTATATGTAAAGTTAGTGATAAACTTTATTTACTTTTCTTTTATTTTTCCTTGGCCATTACAATATAATCCTTAGATAGTTTCTGGCTTTTACAGCAGTTCTCTCTTTTTGTGAGAAATTCTCAACAAATCTTATGTAGAATTTAGATACTTCACAGCTCTTTGAAGTATGTTATAAAGTTTACAGGATTGAAGACTGCAAGTGTTGACACAGTTGTCTCAAAAAAAGAGTAAGCAATGAGAAGCATATTATTTATAAGCTACGGTGGAAAAAAAAAAAGCCTTACCAGTTGGAAAGGTCTCTGCTTGACTAGGAAGGATCCTTGAATTGACATTCATGCACTTTTCACGTTGAGAACACTCTATGATGATAAATGAAAGGAACAGATAAGTGCATTTTCTAAGTCCATATGAATCACACACACCCCAAAGAAAATACAAACCAACAAAAAGCCCAACCACAAAAACACCCCACACTTTCAAAGCTTTGATGCATTGGATAATTACTAAAAGAAAATAACTATATTTTTTCCCTTCCTGCTATATAATTCCCCAAAGCCACAAGAAATATCTGCAGATCATTTCTCTGCTACTGGGGAGGAAGCTAAATCTTGATTTCATCATTCTGATGTGAATCTTCAGGGACATGGAGAATTTGTGGAAAGATATCTTCTCAGGAAGCTGAAGTCTCATTTGGGAGAGAGCAAGGGTGAGACTTTGTTTTCTTTTCCCTTGCACCCATAATAAATACCCTCCATTGCCAATTTATATCACTGAAGCTTCAATGATTCGAGTGCCTTGTACCAATTTATACATTGAGAGAAATAATAATTCTCTGTTTGTCATAAGCTTAATACTTGGGTGGGGGTAATGTAAAAACAAGTGATTTGAAGTTTTAGAAAAAAAACATAAAATAGGTATATTTTATGTTAATAGCAATCTGCTTTATTTATTTTTTTTTCCAGCCCATATTTCTTTCAGTCCTTCTGGAAATTCTACATTTTCACACTGAAGAAACACCCACTCCAACCAATTCCATTTTCTAAAGGCTGCTTTGGAAAAAAAAAAAAAAACAACCAACAAATAACAAACCGTGAAGACAAGGCTTGATATTTCCAAGAAATGAGAAAATTGTCTGAGGCAATTTTCATGTATCCGAAGACATTTGCCTCTGCAGCTTTTAAGAAACTTAGAAACTATTGTATCCTACTACAAATCTTCTGCATCTTCCCTTGAGTGCATCTATTGATGTTACATGAACAAAGTCATGCAGATGACTAAGGATACACAGACACAATTCTCGTGTTTCAGAAAAAAGTGGCAAGCAGCAAAAACATCATCTTTAAGTCCAATTATTACCATATACTAGAATTAGAAACCAAGTTCCCAAGCACTTTGGTATTGGATGGATTTTGGTTGGGTGTTTGACAGGGTTTGGGTTTTTTTGTTTGATTTCTTAATTTACTTAGACTCTGATATTTGTTTTAAAACAGAAATTTGATAGTAAGCTCACTGCAGTGTAGGCTGTGTTTGAGAAACATCATAAGTTTGTTCCCCATAGCTTCTGAGACTGTACATAGTTCTACTTTTCGTTTTAGTCGAAATTCCAAAGAACAATTGTCAAAACTTAAACAACATGTTATCAATCACTTTGACCATCATTTCACAGTTGATAAGGACAATTAAGTAGCATGTTTTTGCTATGTGACCTTGACATTGCTATTATTACCAGATACGGACTTTCCCTGAAAGGTATTTATCAAGACAAATAACCAGCAGGTAATATTTTATTTAAAACTAAACCTACTTTTATTACTTTTAGAGGAAAGCAAAAAACCATGAGCAAGCATTTTATTACTTATGGGAGTTTGTTTAAAAATAGATTACTATTAAATATGAGCAAAAGCATGAGTTACTATAAATACATTTTAAACGTTGAGACTGTTTTGAGTGCTTCAATTAGATTCAAAGACTTAACATGAACTCCGTGCACCATTCCTAATTGTTGAATGACTTGCACACTTCTTGGCAAGCTAAAGAGAAACTCTATACTGCCGTGGGATGCTGGTACCTGGTATACTTTGATGTCAGCAGAGTTGAGTTATAAACAGAAAGACATTGTTTAAGCTATAGGGCATATAATTTAGAATAAAATTTACAAGAAATCTGCAGAGGGACTTTTTACAAGGGCATGTAGTGACAGGAAAAGGGGCAATGGCTTTAAACTGAAAGAGGGGAGATTTAGATTAGACATTAGGAAGAAGTTCTTCACTATGAAGGTAGTGAGACACTGGAAGAGGTTGCCCCAAAAAGTTATGGATGCTCCATCCCTGGCAGTGTTCAAGGCCAGGTTGGATGGGGCTTTGAGCAACTTGGTCTAGTGGAAGGTGTCCCTGCCCATGACAGGGGGCTGGAACCAATGAGCTTTAAGGCCCTTTCCCACACAAACTAGTCTAAGATTCTATGATCTTCAGATGAAGGGGGGAAAAATAAAATTCCTAAGAATTTCACTGAACTAGATTCATACAGTCTAACTCAACTTTGCTTCTGAATCTTAAAGATAATAGCAAAAAAAGTACTAGAAATAGAGCTTATATCAGTGTTCTGGCTCTTGAGTTCTGCTAATTTTCATCTTATCCTAAGAGATAACCCATTTGTTTGCCCAAAGCCTGTACTCAACTGGGTCATTTAATAGTCCAATCTATGCAGCATTGCGATGGAGGAAATACAGCTGTTTGCTTTGGTGATTTAACAGTTGTAGGTGCATTTAAAAAGCAAAATTCTTAGCTGAAAAACACATGACAGTTTTCTGCTTGCATACAGTGAGCAATATTTAAAGAACACGGGAATCTATACACAAAGAAATGTAAAGAGCAGAGTGACCAGAATATATTGGTTGAGGTCTTACCCATTTGTTCTTGCAATGAGTCCATCCTGACTCCATCCCTGACAGGGCTGATGGCATCACTGGCCTCCGCATGTTTCCAGTCAGACCCACACCTTCCCTGCTTCAGATCTTTCACCTCCAAGTTCCCGTCTTGCTTTCCCTCTAGACCAGGGATAACGGCATTAGTGCTGAGCATGGATGTGCTGCCTACTGCTGCTGAACTCTCCATAATTTTCAGTTCCTCACAGTGATGCAGTTAACATTACCAACAATCTAAGGGGAAAAATATAGATAATATATTTTTAAAAAAATCAGAATACATGCACATATTCAAGAGCTGTCCTCTCCTGCAGGAGTTATTTTTAGTTGTAATATACATGAAGTATTTGCTTTGTAAGTCTTTCAGAGGAATTATAACACCCAAATTCATCCTAGAATAAGCTTCTGCAGTCAGGTGGCATCATGTTTTCAGCAACAAAGCAATAGATTTGACTAACACCACAGTCCAAGGCCCGAAGTGTACTTGTGCTGACTGCTAATTATTCATCTTTGGCCAGCTTTTATGCAGAGCCTCCAAGGAATGGCGTAATTCACATTAACAGAGGCAATGCAGGGGAAAAACATAATTTTCTAAGGGTGACAAGAATGGATGGGTACTGTGTTCCTAATTCAAACAAGCAGGAAGGTTTTTATAAAACCAGCTGAAGAATGAACTCTCTGCAGGAACCCACAGTGCAGGAAGACTGGCATACATGAATCCAAAGATTTCTTTGCAGTAAAGCAAAAGAGTGATCCACTGAAGCTAGAGGCAGAGTCTGGCAGCAAGACTGTTACTGGCATGAACATCAGGAAAAAGGAATAGAAATGGAAGTAGGGCGCAAGTAATCACAAGCTTCACTGCCCCCTCTACAGTCACTGACACGAGACATCCTGCAATCCCATTTTTTGGGCATAAACTACTTCAGCATCAGGATCTGTGCAGCCAGACAAGACCAATGCATCTGGAAAGGATGTGACTCATGTAGCCAGCACATGCCCCACTGCTATTTAGACTCTTCCTCAGTGGGCTCTCACATGCCTCTTTAATTGATTTCCTAAAGCCACTGGATAGATTGTTTTAGTTCTGTCACTTGGACTTAATCCAAATTCCTCTGTGCTTACTCCAGCCGCACTCGTTAATGAGTTACATTATGAGTATACAAACTTGTAGTCTTTGTGACATTTCCTCTCTTGCTTTCTTTACAGCAGAAATTGGTTAACACTGAAGTTTTTGATGGAAGATTACTTCTGCTCTACCAAAACCTCAGACTAGAGTTTGGTCACCTAGAAACCCCTTACAATCTGCCTTCAGATGGTTCAAGAAATTTCACCCTCCTCTGCTGACCATGCGACGAGGTATACCAAAGCACAGTGTTCTGGCTTGGTTCTTCACATAAATGCCTCCCAACACTTCTTGCCCTCCAAGCTTCATGTCATAGATCCCTAAATCCGAGCAAACTGAGTGCCAGTGTGAACAGGACAACAGCTCCTGGTTGTCTGCCATGGCAAACAACCCAGGATAAGACACTGATCTATCTGTCTGTAGAACTTTTGTACTGGTTTGCAGTCATTGAAACCTTTAGCCCATGGAGCACTTGAATAAAGGCTAAGCTAAATATAGACAGAAGCATGTTGTGCAATTATAGAAAAATTAATGAGGTATACTTCCTGCTGGTATGACCAACTCAGAGAATTAAACCATAATCATATCTACCACAAGCACGTAAGTTAACAAAGTATGAAGAAATCTAGGCTGGATGTTGTTTTAATGATTTTGTTGACCCATTTTGCCATTTATTCAAACGTGACTATTAGAGTGGTGAGGCTGATTGTGAAAGGATTCTTTGCAGTGTAGCATCACAGTTTTCTATATAAAGGTATGAGTATAAATTCATATATACACCTATGAAATACAGAGAGTAACTAACTCAAACACAAGTAATTTTGATGTCTTTTCTCTGAAATCTTGTAATTTCACTAACATATTTAATTAACATTGTAGTTCTGACTTCTTATCTCAAGTTTCTCTTGCTAACTTCCCTGAGAAACTGCCTATCAGACTTGATGACCTAGTTAGAAATGATTAAAAATACAGGCCTACCACAGAACAAACTCACTTTGCTAG